>NC_053113.1:19161350-19487600 GCF_010015445.1 Perca fluviatilis | reverse complement strand
CACTTGCATGCTTTTATTTACTGTACACTTTTGTGTGTTTTGTTGTGTGATGGGTTCATTCAGGTTTACAAGATTTCCACTTCTCTCTCTCTTTTCGCCAAGCTCCTCTCCTGCACCACACAGTTGAATATCAGTCAGGCAGGTTCACTGTGGGACCATTCTGCATGTCAAGGCTGCTGCAGTTATTTGTCACTCCCTGTCAATGCTCAAGTGCTTGCTTCTCTGCATCCACCAAGGCCTTCTGAGTTTGTGTGCTTGGACTAGCATGCAAGTGTGTTCATGACAGCGGTATGTGTTTGTGTGTCCGTGTCTTTGTGTGCTTGCTTACTTGTTTGCTTGCGTGCTGGAGGGCCAGTGTCAAGGTGCTCCTATTCTAAGTCGGGCCTCACTGCAGGCAATGCCCTGGGCTAGAAAACAGGGAACAACAAGCAGAGAGGAAAACTGCATAATTATGGATGTTTACCTGCAAGACTGCATGTGTCTTTGAGATTAGAAATATAATTGACCGCTGTAATCTCATAAAGTTCTAACTAGATTGCAAACAAAATATGTCAGACTACTCTTTTACAAACTTGTCCCCTGTAGTTTTCCTCCAACATGATGCTGTTGGTGCAAACAGAAATATGACATTGCCAGCTGTTGACCTCGTTCAAATGGAAATGCTTCATCTGCAAGGTGAAAAAAACAACAACCTCTACAAACTGCTGCTACCCTCACCTTGCCAAAAAGTCTAGTTTACTTGCCTCTACCAGAATGACATGGAGGGAGGTAGAAGGCCACCCATCCTTGTTGACCTCAGTGACTCCACCATTAAAAAAATATGGCTGCCGTGACCTTTTGCACAACCGCTCAAAACATCAGAGAGCTGAGCTGTGACCCTCCACTGCCTGTATGAGAGAGGGAGCCAAGTGATGGAGGGAAGTAAAGGGAGAAAAAGAGGATGAGGGAAGAAAACACAAAGGGGTAAAAGTGAGGGGCAGTCTAGGGGTGCAGAGTGCATTTTTATGAGCCTGTGCCTCTCCAGTTTCTGGGTCGTCTGGCTGCATAGACATAAATTCTCGCCCCCTCCATCCCTTCCTCCCTCCACCTCGCCTGCTTTCTTCTGGTAAACTTGCCAAGCAAATCCAGCTTTATCTGCTCTTGCAGCCTGTTTGCAAACTTTCCTCCGGTTTATTTTCTTCTTGACCCTCCCAGGTCATTCCTTTTTCTCTACTTACCTGTTTGGGCAAGGACTATGACCATCGCTCCATCCTTCCCTCCACACTTCTGCCTTCCTCTTTCTATCGCTTTTTGTTTCTAGTAAGCCAACACTGCCTTTCTCCCTTCTGTTATTTTCTTCCTCTCCTTCTCCACCCCCTCCCCACTCTTATAGATGGAGATTAACTGGGGAGCGCAGCGCCATTCGTCCTCCTGACTGTTTGTTGTTAAGGAGATGGATGGAGGCTCCCTCTGCCAGCCCAACGCAGCCGCAATTACACCAGCCGCCATGATGGATGGAGGGGAGGGAAAGGGTGGGGGGAGGGGGTTGAGAGAGGGAGATACAGAGAGGGGCATCTATCACGCCCCTTAATCTACCTGTCACTGCTAGGGCTTGGGTGGAGGGGGGAGAGTGTGTGAGGGGAGGAGGAGAGTCAGCTTTACCCTGACTGCTGGTCAAAGGTTCAATTCTTTTCTTTACTCTGAATTAGTTTCTTTGCTTTATGTAGAATTAGGCCTGCAATGACTGGACTCATTAAATGTCCTGATCACTCCAATTGATTTCCCCTTTTTATTGGATTCTGTTGAAAATACTGTGTGCGTACATATGTGTGTGTGTGTGTGTGTGTGTGTGTGTGTGTGTGTGTGTGTGTGTGTGTGTGTGTGTGTGTGTGTGTGTGTGTGTGTGTTTGACAGGCATCAACATTAGCGCAGGAAGAGGGGTGCTGTGAGAGAAATAATTTTCCTAGTAATAGTGTTTCCTTTCAAGTGCTTGTGGATGCATTTTTCTTTTGTAGTTCAAGTATGAACAATGTGTTAAATGTGAAGGATAAACATATACCGGTATATAGTTTTCTGCCTAAGTTTTGTGACTGCTTGCCTTTACCTCAGCTAAAACTAAAATACATACTGAAAATACATTCTCTTGCCCATGGGCATCAACAGGTAATATGCTGCAGTATATTTTGCTCTTTTGCAAAGATGCTCACTTTGCATGTAGACACATTCTTTGCATAGACCCCATTGTGGCATATATACATATACACACAACCAAGTACTGCATAAACATGCAAACATCTTGATAGTACACACACATACTCCCACACTAAGTTGTTTATCATCCCATCATTGCCTCTGCATTCCACCCACACACACTCACCTCTGCAGCATCTCATCTCATCCTCATACCTGTTGAAGGTATGAAAGCAGTGACCTATCATCTAGTAAGTCTGCATACATTACCTGTAATGCCTCTCCATTTTTCCCACAATGCTACAGAAATATTATGAAAAGTAATCTAAGGTCTCCTACCCTCTACCCCTTTCGCCTCCTCCCATCCCCATCTCCCTCCTCCACCTCCTCATCTGTCCAGAGGAGTGAGAGATGGGATGGAGGGATTAATACTCTTCCGCCCAAGCCAACCCTGGGAATGATAGATGGACAGATGCAGGAAGGGAGGAGAGGGAGATTAAAGGAGAGAAGTCTTGAGGGTTCATAAATCCAAAGTGGGAGACCTGGTCCGCATCACAGACTAATAAGATCTGCAAGAAATTCATGATGAGGGGGGAGAGAGAGAGAGGGAGAGAAGGAGAGAGACAGAGGTGCGGAGAGAGATGGAAGCAGTGTAATAACATTAGATGTAGTCCTAATCTAATCATGACAATAAGATGTGAATGGATGAGTGTGAGTATGGTGATTATGCAGAAGAAGGATGGTAGTGTGTTGATGAAGCTTTGAGGCGCGAGGACAGGCTGCGTTATTGGACAACAGATCAGGTCGGTTATAGTCCTCACTGGGGAGCTTTCTGCTGCAAACCTATAAAAACACTGTGTTCATTATAATTTAGTCCGATTCTGTCACTCTAACCGCTCCCAAAGTGAAAGCACACAATGTCTGCAAAATGCCTCAATTTGATGTAAATGTGAATCAGGATCTAAATTATTACTATTATTACCTATTGAAGGTAATCATCCTGTTTGTATTGTTTATGAAACCTGTGCGCTCATTCCTGTGTGTCGTCATTATAAGAAGAATCAACTGTAGTAAAGTAAGTTTTAAGTTTTTTTTTGCAGCAGTGACCTGACTCGGATCAGATAGAGTGCTCCTTCACCTCCCTCCTCTCCTCCTCGACCCCACCACCACCCTCCACCCCAAACTCCCCAACCTCCCCTCCATCCACCCGGGCCACATTTTTCATGGCCTAGCTGTCGGAGGGCTGTGATTGGTTGGCTCTGCAGACAGATAGCCGATAGGCTCTGATTAATAGTTGAGGCCCAAGAACTTCCTCATTGATCAACAGGACAGGCTGAAAGAGGAGGAGGAGAGAGAAAAAGCATGCCCTGTCGATCTGCTGTCGAAGTGCTTGCTGATAACCCTGATAGTGGCTCTTGGAGTGTGTGTGTGTGTGTGTGTGTGTGTGTGTGTGTGTGTGTGTGTGTGTGTGTGTGTGTGTGTGTGTGTTTGTTTATAAGAGCAAAGAGATGAGCTGATGTTAGAAACAGGATGAAATGGAAACACTGCAGTGAAAAGTGCTTCAGGTTTATTCACTTTCTTTGCATGTTTAAAGCTTTGTCTCTGAGGTGTCTGATAGCATCTGTGAGTTTTCCATTAAAAAGAAAGCACGCAGGTTATCAAACAACACTCACACACTAGCTATTTGGCTGGCAGCTAATGTCTGACAGAGTGTGTGTGTGTGTGTTTGTGTGTGTGTGGGGGTGTGGGGGGGTGGGGGGGGGGGGGGGGGTGTGTGTGTGTGTGTGTGGGGGGGGGGGGTGTGTGTGTGTTGTGTGTGTGTGTGTGTGTGTGTGTGTGTGTGTGTGTGTGTGTGTGTGTGTTTTTTTTTTTTTTTTTTTTTTTTTTTTATGCTGTGATTGCAGGCTGAAACATAAAATACGTGTTTAACATGAGGACGCCATTAGCTATCCAAAAGAGACATTTCTAATTAATGCTGTTGTATTCATCATACTTGTTTAGGTCAAATGTGCTTTTGGTCTATTTTTTACTAAGTGTACAAGTATACGAGTATAGCCGAGTATAGCATAAACAAGTATTTATACTAAGTGTCCCAGGTACGTCTGCAGAGTATGTGTTACAATATCTACATATGTGTGTGTCGCCTCCTGCTGCTCTGTCCAGCCCCTGGTTGATTGATGATCTCAACTCCCATGGGGTCAGCGGGGTCATGACCTCCCACTTTTGACCCCCTACTGAGAGGGTCACACACACACACACACACACACACACACACACACACACACACACACACACACACACACACACACACACACACAGAGCAGCCCAGAGCAAACAGATGGCCTTGGGGACAACTGCTGCTTCCTCATCTTTCTCACACAAACACTCTCCAAAACTGTTACAAACACAACTGTATCACTTCCACACTACACAGCGACTTATAACAATATTGCTGCCTTTAATTAAGAACAACAGATAAATACCAGCGTGGCAAACTATTCTGAGTTCTGTTTCCTGGTGTTTTACAGAGAATGAGGCTCAAGAAATGGTTTTTACACACACGTAGCAATATCGCGCCCTAGTGATAATACAGGGTTATGGCAACTGATGAATATTGTGAAAAAACAAAGCATAAGCTAATATTTAGAAAACAGCCATTAAATGTGTTATTATAAGCATAAAGTCTCATAAACACAGCAGGTGTAAACCTTAATGTTATCCATAAATATCAAATCTAAGACAACCAAGATACATAGGGGAGAGGAGCATAAATGAAACTCGTTCTGCAATCCCAACATTGATTTCAACTTTAAAAACATCTGTAATACATGAAAAACAATCCTTTGGGAATAAAAACAAATCACACAGATCAAGCACAGTGCAGAGATAGTTGTGGATGGATGGTTAGGAGGTGGAGAACAGGCTTAGAGAGGAAAAAAAGGAAGATGTGATGAAGCAGAGCAGCCAAGCACACTAGTTGCTCCTTATCTGTTGCAGGGGTCAGTGATAAGAGTTGATCAGATTTTACGGAATGTGATCTGATCACACCGTCCTTTTCTCAATCTTCTCCTGCAGCAGCCATCTTCAGCCAACTGACCACATGTTTCTCAATCTCCTAAGAGGTGGAGGGAAGGTTTATGAGGACTTTATCATTTGTATGTTTGTTATGCATATTACACAGTAACATATCACTTTGGCATATATACCTCTCTGGCTTTCTTGAGCGAGCAGCGGTCTGTGACTTTTCTACTCATCATATCAGCACAGTGAGCAGTGTCCCTAATGAAAATGGTCTGGGCTTTCTCTCCATCCTCTGTCCTGTCCTGCACCACCGACAGCTCCTTCCATGGGTCAACTCCACCTGTGGTAATAATGATATATTTTTAAAATGAGTCAATAAAATCCTGAACCACCATTTTGCTATACCCTCATCAGTCATTTGTTGTGATTTTGTCTCTAGTAAACCCAGTCTCACCATTGACATAGAGGACCCTGGGTGTGTGTGGTTTGACATTCTCTCCATAGTAAGTGTTTGTGAAGGCAATGCGTCCAGGCAGGGAATGCTGGGAAATGCCAAACAGCATGGGACAGAATTGAGTCTGGGCTTGAAGGGTCATCATCCCAGAGAACGGACAAGTGGCATCCTCACAAGTCTGGTCTACACACACACACACACACACACACACACACACACACACACACACACACACACACACACACAAACAACAAAGGGGTGTCAGGACATAACAAGAAAATGGTTGAGTATGTGTTGATCCAGATTCTAGTGTGTGTGTGTGTGTGTGTGTGTGTGTGTGTGTGTGTGTGTGTGTGCGCGTGCGTGCGTGCGTGCGTGCGTGCGTGTGTGTGTAGTACAGAAGCCAAACTCGGTGCAGGTCTGGTAAGTCCACTGTCTCTCCGCTCTCCTGCCTGAGGGGAGGGACGTGTCCATCATATCCTTCACTGTTTTCTCATGGGAGATGTCCAGACACGGTTCCTCACTGGTGGAATGGTAGATCTGAACAAGCAAACACACACAGGAAAAATCACACATACAATAATAGAGAAAACACCTGCCTTTGGGTCCCTGGCTGCATAATTCTACTGGCAAGAGATATCCTAAATGGTTGCACCTTTTCATTTTAACTGTAGGGGGCAAGCCTATCTCTAATAAGGAATTCATGAAAATGGCTCAACGGGGACATCTGGTGGTTATACTGTGCATGAAAAGAGAAAACTACAAGCTGCAGTGTACTGTTTGAGATTTCCATACCTTTGCAAGTTTAACAAGGCGGTTGTAAGCCTCCATCTCCTCCTCATATGCCTTGCTCTTATTGGTCATAACACCACAGAGCTCATTAATAGACATGAGCACTCCTTCTTCATTGTACTGCACTGTTCCCATGACAATGTCGGCCAGGTTTTGCATTAGCTCAATCTGAAGCAGGTGTATAATAAAATAGTTATTTTCCACTCAGAAGCATTTGCTCTGCATCAGAATGGAAAAATAATGAATCAAACAAATATGTTTCAAAACAAAAAAAGTTTCCCAAACTTTTTACAGTCCCGTACACCTGAATGCAACTCAACTTCTACTTCAGAGGAAAACATTGTAGGCCTACGATTACATTTACTGACAGTGAAATGTTACTGTTAATGTTAGATATTCAGATTTTACTCACAAAATATCACAAATAAATGATTAATTAATTTTAGTTTAGTGGGCACATGTTAAACAATCCAGTATGGCGAGTTCACTACACCAGCATGCACTGAAAAAAATATTAAATCCTCAAAAAAAAGGACATGCAAGATGCCACAAAGAGTTCTCATTGTTAAGCCTAAGAACCACTAAGTGTTTCCCTTAAAGCATCTCATCGTCACCTGATCATCAAGATTCTTAGGGATCGTACAGCAGCCAAAATCCATGGCCACTTGGCTAGCATTCCCGCTCATCAGTGCTTCCACAGCAGCAAAGGCTTTCCGCACACCAGCCAGACACTGCAGGAAGGGGATGAGGGTGAATTTAACACATGTGAGAGGCGGAAATGTAATACCTGCCGAAATGTAATACCTGCCATACAGACAGGCGGTTGTCCTCACACCTTTTCTGAGCCACCAACTGCTTTGTTCGTAAGACTCAAGCCAACGATCTGTAACAGAGGAAATCACAGATGTGAGAGTAACAATGTTGTTATTTCAAGGAGGCATGTATCAATAGGCTAACTAGAAAATACATTTCCTGTAGAAAATGCTTGTGAATGCTGAAAGGCTAAATTGCTTAAGGTAAACTGGATTGCAGTCATAATTGCTTAAGAAGAAGATGAAGTAGTTGAAATTGAAATGTTGAATAATACCAAAAACGTATTAAACAACAGGGGAATATTTTAAGTTTAAAAAAGAAAAGAAATATCATGATATTTCTTTTCTTTTAGTATGGTATAGCATGTCGAAAAGTCACAGTATAGGTATGTCAAAAAGTGATAAAAAAAAGTCATAGTAGTAGTCAATAAAAGTCCTATTATAGAATGTTGAAAAATAAATAATATACTATATTGAAAAAGGTTATATTGTAGAATGTCAAATAAAGTGATAAAGTGATAGTATAGTATGTCGAAAAAAAGTGATAACAAAGTCATAGTGTAGTATGTGGGGAAAAAAGCCATTATAAAGTCTAAGCTTATGGGCACTTGAGTAGCTCACCTGGTAGAGCACACACCCATTTATAGAAGTTTACTCCTTGCCTCATTGGCTGTAGGTTTGACTCTGACCTGTGGCCCTTTGATGCATGTCATCTCCCCTTTCATAAATATTTTTTCAAATAAAAAATGCCTTAAATGGCCAAAATAAATAGTATTGGATGTTGAAGAAAAGGGCCAGCCCAGACTGGGAATCTAAACTGTGTCAGAGTCTGCAGTTACTACTTGCTGGTTGCCTGTTGGAGCATTGCTAACCACTGCAAAAAAAAGGTAGGCTACGTATACCTGTTGAGACCAGGTTAAAAACATCAGCGTGGCCTCCGTCAGCAGGTTCAAACTCATACATCCATGTTCAAACTCCTCTGAGACGGTTCAGCTTATGAGTCACTTCCTGTTTGGAGAGTTTTAAAAATGTTTTTACTCTACGTCCTAAAAGAAGACAGAAAGATGTTGGGACTGACTTCTTCCTCTGAGGCGTTTATCCATAAGAGACTCCTTTATGAAACAGAAAAACATAAATGGCCAAGGTGGGATTTTAACTCTTTACCTATAGACTGTGAACAGTTTCTTTTCCAGTTAAGCTCAGTGAAGTGAAGGCTATTAGAAGCACTTTTCCGGTGATCACTTGCTTTACTGCGCAGCCTCCAACTGACAGAGACAACGTAAATGTGACGTGGGCAACGTGTCTGAAAGTTGTAAGTCTTCTGGTAGCTGTGCCAAGAGAAATCTCAATCATTCCCAATCTTACAGAGACGGAGAGTGTAGGTATATGTAAGGAGACAACATGGGCACAGGCTAATTATTGATCACTAACATGCTAGTTAACATTAGTAATTAAACCTAAACAGCTAACGTAAGTCGAAACTGCCTGCGAGCTTCTCCTGTACTATACGGTAATTCCTCTACTATGCGACAGTAAGTCACTTGGTTATGACACAATCGTTAGCCTATTTTTACAAAAACGTCTGCTACTGAGCCATAACGTGAGGTACAAGGTAATGGAGCCTTTTATACATTGTCATGTTTCTTTAGAAATAAACAATGGACAAATAGAGTCTTTAAACGCTTCAGATGTAAAGTTATTCATTGTCAAAATGATGTCAAAATGAATGGCAGTCAATGGGATGCTGGGATGTGGGTGATCACTTATTAGCATCAAAATGGCTCCATAGGAGCTACCATTGGCTTACCCCCTTGGGTGAAATGCCTATATAACCCCGGAACAAACGAGCTGCTTCCATAGGGCGGATGTTGGCGTGGCCGTAGTGGGTTTCGTAATTTTGCAAGCGGGAGTGAGCATAGATATATATCTATCGGAGTGAGAACGGGTCAAATTAATTTCCTTGTTTCTGTTATGAAGACGAGACGTGTGTGACTCGAACATCTCACATTTACCAATAAAACGTACAGCGAAAGACATTTAAGACGGTCCTGCCAAACTGCATACATTTTAAAATAAATGTACGCTTTAACGTTTGCAGCGGGCGGGGCTGCTGCTCCATTTTCCCCGCGACTGATGCGCACACACACACACAATCACACACACACACGGTGGATGCAGGAAAAAAACGCAGATGAGACGACACGATGACCTAAATTGAGGACAGCTACGCTCGTTATTGTAAGTGCAATGATAAGTTGAAGTCCAATAAGTAGGCCTACTTTATCAAACCGTATGAATATGTGTGTGTGTGTGTGTGTGTGTGTGTGTGTGTGTGTGTGTGTGTGTGTGTGTGTGTGTGTGTGTGTGTGTGTGTGTGTGTGGGGCCAGGATAGGAAATTAACTAACAATGTAAAGATCAACAAGCCACTGACAGTGACAGATATGTTCATATTTGATTCATTCAATAAATTATTATTTTTTGTCTTGAATCCACCAGCCATTTTCATATTATACCAACATTTGCAGCATCCTGAGCCTTTTTGGTAAGGTTCCTAGGAAATCTCAACCCAGAGTAATTAATTAATAGTAATAATTATTATTCTCCCCAAAACAAGTTTCCTTTTTATTTTTAAAGAACTAAAAAAATTGCAACTTTTTTGCAACTTTCACTGTCTTCTGCAACTTCATTGCAATAAACATACAAAAGACATTGCAACTTTTATCGCAATTCTTTTACAAAGCTCCCGTGAAATCAGGCATTTTGGGCCGCAACAATCTCAAAAAAAGCCCGCAAAATCCTGGACTGCCCTTGTATGTTTTTTCATGTGTTATGGTGCGCATTCACCAGTGTTTTGTTGTTGTTGTTGTTAATGTGCGCGTAGGCTACTCCTGATTTTGTCAGTCATCTCATCTCTTATATGCTGTGTCTCTATGAGACATCTACGAGATGTTAGCACTTTACATTTTTTTTGTCTGCAGGCTGTTCAGCTAAACGTATTGAAGTATTAAGGTATCTAAAGTGTAAAACCCCTTAACATTAACAAAATAACATGACAGGTATCTGCGCTTTGTGTCATGTGACCTTCAACACACAAAGAGAGATGATTAATATTGAAGAGACTGTTCTTCCCCAGATTAGAGTACGAAGAAAGGACAGGAATTATAAAGTAAAAAAGTATAGTAAGTAAAAAATAGTCTTGTTTGTCGAAAAATGTCATAGTATAGAATGTTAGAAAGTCTGAAAGAACATGCAAACTCCACAAAAAAAAGGGGGCCAGCCCAGACCTCAAACCTCAGTTAGAGACTGCATCGCCTACCTGTTGGTGCTTGTTGGATCAGTGCAAACCACTGGGCCACTGTGCTACAAAATTGAGTATGTTGAAATTAGTCATAGTATAGTATGTTGAAAAAAGCCATTAAAAAGGCATAGTATGTTAAAAGAAGTGATAAAAATAGTCATTGTATAGTATGTCAGAAACGTGATGAAAAATTAATGGTATATCAATTTAAAAAAAGTGTTAAAAAAGTAATAGAATAGTATGTCAAAAAAGTCATAGTTTAGTATGTCGAAAAAATAAAAAAGTAATTGTATAGTATGTCAAAAATAGTCATGGTATGTCGAAAAAAGTGATAGTATAGTAAGTCAAAAAAGTCTGGAACAACATGCAAATTTCACCAAAAGAGGGCCAGCCAGGGAATCAAACCTGGGTCAAAGACTGCAGTGTTTCGTTGGAGCAGTGCAAACCACTGGGCCACTGTGCTAACAAATTCAGTATGTTGAAATTAGTCATAGTACAGTGCGTCAACAAAAAGCCATAGTATGTTAAAAGAAGTGATAAAAATCGTCATAGTATAGTATGTCAAAAAAAGTCATAGTATATATAGTATGTCGAAAAAACTGATAAAAAGGTCACAGTATAGTATGTCGAAAAAAATTATAAAAAAAAAAGTCATAGTATAAAAATCATAAAGAAATCAAATATTATGCCAGAGAAAGTCTGAAACAACAAGCAAACTCCACAAAAATAGGGCCAGCCCAGACTGGGAATCAAAACTGGATGAGAGTCTACAGTGCCTACTTACTGCAGCAGTGCTAACCACTAAGCCACTTCTCCACCAAATAATGCATATTGAAAAAGTCATAGCATAGTATGTCGAAAAAAACATGCAAATTTCACAAATAAAGAGCCAGTGCAGACTGGGAATAGAACCTGGGTCAGAGTCTGCTAGAGCTTGTTGAAACGGTGCAAACCGCTGTGCTACAAAATGTAACATATTGAAAACACTTATAGTATAGTATGTTAAAAAAAAAAAGTGATTAAAAAAAGTAATTGTATAGTATGTCAAAAATAATCATATTATGTTGAATAAAGTGATAGTATAGTAAGTCAAAGAAAGTTTGGAAGAACATGCAAAAAAGGGCCAGTCTGGACTGGGAATCCAACCTGGGTGAGAGACTGCAGTGCCCACTTGCTGAGGTTTGTTGGAGTAGTACAAACCACTGGTCCAATGCGCTATCCAACTGAGCAAGTCATAGTCATAGTATAGAATGTCGAAAAAAAGACATAGTATAGTATTTCAAAAAGGTGATGAAAAAGTCATGGTATAGTATGGCGAAATAAAGTGACCAAAAAGTCATAGTGTAGTATGTCGAAAAAAGTGATAGCATAATATGTCGACAAAAGTGAAAAAAACGTCTAGTATAGTATGTTGAAAAAAGTCATAGTATATACAATATGTCGAAAAAGTGATGAAAAAGTGAAATAGTATGTCAGAGAAAGTCTGGAAGAATATGCAAACTCCACAAAAAAATGTGCCAGCCCGAACTGGGACTCAAACCTGGGTGTGAGTCTGCAGTGCCTATTTACTGGTGCTAGATGCAGCAGTGCTAACCACTGAGACACCATCCCACCAAATTTTGAAAAAAAAGTGATAAAAATGTCATTGTATAGTATGTCAAAAGTAGTCATGGTATGTCAAAAAAAGTGATAATATAGTAAGTCAAAGAAAGTCTGGAAAAACATGCAAATTTAACAAAAAAAAAGGGCCAGCCTGGACCATGAATCAAACCTGGGTCAGAGACTACAGTGACTACCTGCTGTTGCTTGTTGGAGCAGTGCAAACAACTGGGACACTGTGCTACCAAATTCAGTAAATTGAAAAAAAGTGATAGTATAGTAAGTCAAAGAAAGTCTGAAAAAAGCATGCTAATTTGACAAGTAAAGAGGTAGCACAGACTGAAAATCAAACCTGGGTCAGAGAATACAGTGCCTACCTGCTGGTGCTCATTGAAGCTGTGCAAACCACTGGGCCACTGTGAATTGACTGTGTTGAAAACAGTCATAGTATGGTATGTAAAAAAAGGTGATTAAAAACAGTCATTGTATAGTATGTCAAAAATAGTCATGGTATGTCGATAAAAGTGATAGTATAGTAAGTCAAAGAAAGTTTGGAAGAGCATGCAAATGTAACAAAAAAAGGGCCAGCCTGGACTGCGAATCAAACCTGGGAGAGAGTCTGCAGTGTCCGTTTATTTGGGCTCCTTTGAGCACTGTAAACCACTGGACCACTGCACTGCCAAACTGTTGAAAACAGTCATAGTATAGTATGTCAAAAAAAGTTGTAAAAAAAACAAAAAAATCATGTGGAAAAAGTGATTAAAAAGTCAGAGTATAGTATGTTGAAAGAATTGATAAAAAAGACATAGTATAGTATTTCAAAAAGGTGATGAAAAAGTAATGGTATAGTATGGCCAAATAAAGTGACCAAAAAGTCATAGTGTAGTATGTCGAAAAAAGTGAAAAAAAGTCATAGTATAATATGTCAACAAAATGATGAAAAAGTCTATATGTCAAAAAAGTCATAGTATAGTATGTTGAAAAAAAGTGATAAAACAGTCATAGCATAGTATGTCGAAAAAGTGTCCAAAAAAGTCTGAGTGTATTTATGTCAAAAGAAGTGATAAAAAAGTCATAGTATAGTATGTCAAAAAAGTGAGAAAAAAAAAATAAAAGTAACCAACCAAGACTGGGAATCAAACCTTCATCAGAGAGTGCACTGCCTGCCTGGTAGTGGTTAATAGAGCAGTGCAAACCTCTGGGCCACTGTGCTACTGAATTGAGAAAGTTGAAAAAAGTCATAGTATCGTATGTAAAAAAAAAATAAAAGTAATAAAAAAGTAATTGTATAGTATGTCACAAATAGTCATGGTATGTCAAATAAAGTGATAGTATAGTAAGTCAAACAAAATTTACAAAAAAAAATGGCCAGCCAAGACTGGGAATTGCCCATGGGTCAAAGACTGCAGTGCCTACTTGCTGGTTATTGTTGGTGCAGTGCAAACCACTGGGCCGCTGTGCTACCAACTTCAAAACGTCATATTATAGTATGTCGACAAAGTGATAAAAAAGTCATTTTATAGTCTGTCAAAAATAATCATGGTATGTTGAAAAAAAGTGATAGTATAGTATGTTGAAAAAAGTGACAAAAAATTCATAGTATAGTATTTCGAAAAAAGTCATACTATAGTATGTCTAAAAAAATCATTAAAAAAAATATCATAGTCTGCAGTGCCTACCTGCTGGTAGCTGTTGGAGCAGTGCACACCACCGGACCACTCACTGTGCTACCAAACTCAATATTTTGAAAACAGTCATAGTATAGTATGTCAAAAAAAAGGCATTAAATAGTATGGAATGTTGAAAAAAAATCAGAGTATAGTATGTCGACAAAAAGTGGATTTAGAATTCTCCACCAAAATTACTTATGTGGATGATTCTTTCAAGTAGCATTTAGATAATGTTGGGAGGTAAAATTAATTAATGAGAAATTCAACGGTAAAAATTGTGATTTGTTTTGGTAATATGCTGACATTTATTTCTCCTGAAGCTTGTCAATGTGCAAGATTTAGTTGCACAGGGGGAATTTTGACTCATGACCACAGTATTTTAAAGATCCTGGCCCTGCTAGTATGCTAATATTGTGACCATGGTTTGTGGCTGTTTACATTGCTGTAGGCAGAGAAGTCCAACTTCGCCTTGACAGGAGCAGAGGAGGCCACAGCTCCGTACACCAGGTGTGGAAACTGCGGTAGGATGTAAGAGGAACAGAGACAAAGGAGTGACAAGAGCTACAAAATGAATAGTTAATAAAATTCATACATAATGTGTTGTTTATTTTCTGACCTGCGTGGCATATGCAGAATAGAAAATGCATCTAGTGCCTTTTACAAACATGGAAATTCAATATAAGGTTGGGTTCTAAGGCCATTTTTAAAGTGACCACACATGAGATAGTATTATTGGAAAAATCTGGTGATATTCAATGTACTGTATATATTATTATTGTTTAATGTTATTATTGTCAACAAATCCCATTAGAAGGTACCACCAATGAATTTATTCTTCAAACAAATAATGTCTGTGTAGCCAAAGCCTGATATATCTTATTCCTCTGAGCCGTAGAGCTCCATTGTTGTCCAAAAACTATTAAAAACACATCAATAAGCCACAATGCTGCAGTGGCTGACATTTTTGATATGATGAGCACAGCCACTGTAACTTTATTTTGAGTCAATCCCACGTGCACCATCCTGCTGCTGTAAATGCTTGCTAATGTAGTGTCCAATCCAATCAGTAGATTATTAGTGATCTAGGACCTGAGTGTGCCACTGAATTAACTGTCTGTCTTGTGCTAGAAAATCTTGTATTATGCACCTTTTCTCTGAACCATGCAGACAGAGCTCCAGAGTACGAGCCTCCGAAGCTAATCCAGGTGTTCCTGTGGCTCAGATTGAAGTTTTGGCTGATGTACTGTTGGAATACAGCCAAGTCAGCAAGCCTGGACAAAGCAAAAACACACAGAAAGAATGTTTAACCCTTTCAGTCTTTCACCTAACACACATTATAGATACCATCCGCTTATCTGAGGTCAAGTTGCGGGGCAGCAGCTCCAGCAGGGGACCCCAAACTTCTTTTTCCCGAGCCAGATTAACCAGCTCAGACAGGGATCCCGAGGCATTCCCAGGCTATTATAGATACATGACATACAAATGTAATGGAAAGAAACAGGCATACATGGGGAAACACACTAGGTTTCTCACACTTGATTATAATGTACAAAAAGGAATAATGAGTGAGGTAAAGAAAGAGACATTCACACCTGTCCTAAGGTGGGCACCTGTACTGGTTTTACCTTGAATGTCCTTATTTTTGATTGACTGTCCTGGAACATGTATTTGGGGTCACTGGGATGTTTTTATTTGATCTATTCAGTAATTTATAGTGTCAGTATGCCCATTGCTATGAATTGTGCCAAGGCAAGGCCCAGACGGATACTTGAAATTTGATTGGCTCAAACACACACACACACACACACACACACACACACACACACACACACACACACACACACACACACACACACACACACTCTGGTAGGGAGCCAACACTAACGCCTGCTGGCTGCTCAGGTGTGCCAGGTTCTCCGTTTTGAGACCGTCAGGGTTGATGCTGTCACCATAGAAACGGTGCTCCAAAGCCAATAGCAAAGCCCCATTCTCTTCAGCCATGTCAACATGGTGACCTGGGAAAACATGGTCAAAGCAGATTAGATTCAGTGTGTAGCAAGGTTTACTGTAATACTTTTTTAAGCAAGAAACACACTGACAGTATGAGGGGATTAAATGTTTTGAGGATGCTAAAATGTGTGATGGGGTGATGATGCACTATCAACCCACTAAACTGTAGGGCCTATAGGTATGTTAAAGTAATTTTTCCCCATTAAGAACGGTGAGAATTTGTTTTTGCATATTTTCATATAAAGTCTGACTGTAGATGTGTTACATGAGGTGATTTCTGAGTATATATTTAATCTGTGTTTATGTATGACTTGATTTCTTTTGACATAAACATTGTACTGCAGGCTAGAAGTTCTGCAGAGCACAACAATAGCATGAAGAAGAATGAAGCACTGTTCAGCAGAAAGAGTGTGAAGAACGGCAATATTGAAATTCCAAATTTAACTGATGGAAACATGGGAAGAAAAAGATGTGAGGATTTGATGGGTACTGATAGAGCGCATCAAAGGGCAGGACAGATAATGCAAAGAATATGCTCGCAAACAAGTTTCATTTTACTAACACTAAATAACTAATGTGATGCTTCACTCATTGTTTCCATTTTTATTTCTAAATCTGCAAGCGGGTGTCAGCCATTTTCTGTATTTTATCTGTTTGACCAATCTGCTGTCTGAAATTGTGTGACAGACCGGCGAGGACATGTGTTGCATTGTACTGTACCGGCCAGAACATCAAACTCAAAGATGGGCCCTTCTCCTCCGATGAAGAGGAACACTGGACCATGAGGACGTTGCCAGTACGCCTCATTCACAAAGAACCTCTGGAAAAAGACAGGCAGAGAGATGCAGAGAAAGAAAGGCTTTATTCAGGTTCACCCAAACCAATAGTCATGGTATGTCAAATAAAGTGACAGCACAGCAGCACATTCACAGTCTTAGTGTAAGTAATCCTTTATTTAAATCTGCGGTGGACATATTTGAGAGCCAAAAGAAGCTCAGTACATGCTGTTAGGAGACATCGTCTTGTCGGTGCCTAGTGGAGTTGGGGAGGTAAAAAGGTTAAGATAGAGCTCACTCACTGCTGAGCTAACGTTGGTAGCACTTTCGCTCTTGTCTGTAGAACAAAATGAAAGCAGCAGGAGACTGATTTAAGGTGACAAGGCAGCTGTTTCAATAGATTTTCTGCATTGGAAAAACAATGAATGAATGAATGAAGAAATTTATTTCAGACATATCAAAAATAAACCAAAGTATCAAAGAAATATACTAATAAGTTAAATAAGCAAAACATGCAATAAACAATAAGTAACACTGGCCAACTTAGACATGTCTGAAGACGTCTGAAAACAATGAATGATGCTCAGAAATAACATGTTTGAAAATAAATATTGTCTTTGTCTAGGTTGTCTACGGAGGCCCTGAGGGGCAAGTGATTTAAAAAAAAAAGTGATTATATATTCATATATTTTTTCCTAACTCTGATCTGGTAAAACAGGTGATTTTTTTATTTTTTAAGTTACGCTGTTTCACTTGTGATAGGTGGAGAAAAAAGTTTTGTCAGGTGATTTTTTTTTGTCAGGATCATTATACTACTGTAATGTGTTTGTTGTTGTAATTCTCATTTGGGCCACAAGAGGCTGAAGTGCACCACTACCCCTCGTTCTAAATGGGACAGAAAGCATTCATGTTTTCTTCCAGATGAGTTTTAATTTCTCCAAGCACTCTAAACACAAGGTACAAATGAATATCCACCTGGAAGATAAGCACCTGCCTAAACTTTTGTTTTCACCTGTTTTTACAGATGAAAGAAAGTAACCTTTTCTTACAAGTCATAAACACAGGAGAGAAAAAAAAACCAATTTAGATCAGACTTAGAAAATGGATCACAAGAATTGTTTTCTTTCACTTCAGCCTGTCAGGGCTTCCATAGTTATGAGATCACAGAACCTTGTGTCAGTGTTCTTTTGTCATTACTGTAAGTCAAGTGTACAATTGCTTTTTATGTCTCAAATATCAGGCCTGTATCGTGTAATCATCTGCTCCATGCACTCACAATGGACAGGCCATTGATCATTGATATTTCTCTACCTGAGGGAAGGTGCTAACGTCTTGTCGGTTGAAGTGGTCCAGCTGTTGGTGAATCCTGCCCTCCTTAACATGCTGGAGAGGCTGACGACCACTGACCGTCTGCTTCTGGAGATGCTGCTTGGCTTCCTGCAGCTGGAGATTACGCACACGCTCCTTGATCTTCCTCAGAATCCGTCCTGGCATTTAAAGAGGAACCAAGCAGCAAGGAAAAGAGAGGACAATTGTGCACAGTCATGGAAAAAATACAATGGTGGTGGTACCAGAGCTGATAACTTCTTCTAATAAGGCTCCTATGTGGCTCTATCAGCCGTTTGATTGATTAAAACAGGTTATGTTCATGTCAATGAGGTGATGGTTGGCAAAAATACTTAAAACTCTACCTAAAAAATCTCTGATCTATTTCAGGAACAGTCAACATCTAACATCAGTTTCCCAAGGGATTCACTGTCACCAGCAGCATCTGTTTTCTTTTGTCTTCCAGCTCAAACTTGACAACTGCAAACATAAATAAACTGTACCTGAAATAATGAGCAAAGAATGAAATATTACTCAATTGCCTCAGCCTTCTCATATTTGTGCTATAGAAGTATGATTTCAACTTTTCAAAAACCTTTGCAAATCCTGATACGTGTGAATTGCTTTGATTTATTTTGTATATTCATCAAGCTGTCAAGTTACCAATTTCAAATCTGTGAGTAAATTATCACATTCAGAGGAGCATTCATCAACTCACCAGCATCAGTGAAGTTCAAGACGAGTAAAAGGATGAGACAGTGGGCCGGTGAGAAAAACATCTTTACCATCAAATCAGAATACTTCAAGCTAAAAGTAATGTGTATCCAATCTGCAGGACTTGGGAGGACCTCCACCACTCACCAGCTCCCTATATAGTCCTCGAAAGTGACTGCAGTGATGAGGTGATCCCTTGATAAATGGCTGCAGAAACTGTCATATGACCTGTGCATTATTATGAGACCAGAGTGAGACTTTTTTTTGTGTGTGTGTGTGTGTGTGTGTGTGTGTGTGTGTGTGTGTATCTGCCATATAAACTGCTCAGCAAAATAGAGCGTTGGCTTGGGCTTGGTTTGGGATAGTAACAAGATCTCTCTGCCTTGTAATGGCTTTTTTTTGGAGTGGTTGAGTTAGAGGAGCATTTTCTTGACTTCCTCTTTTCCCCTTAATGTGCTGCACCAGGGTGTGAAAGCAAACACACACACACAGAGGCTTAATTCCAGTAACATGCACTGTGCCTCTTTGGCGTCATGTATTTTTGCAAAATGTCTCTCTTCTCAGAGTTTGTTGCTCTAAATCTACTAAATGCTTGAAAATGTAATGAAGGCCTATCTTGAGTTCACTCAAGCCTGGAATCACAGACGCATTGTCTTAAAGGTCACTGTTTAGTTTTTTAAATAATAAACGTCAATGTAAATCTTCCAATTTAAGGATGTATTATCACATTAAATATCATCGTGCAGTTTCTCCGAAATGAGCTGTGAAGAACTAACCCCCATCCTGACACTTGATAAGGTGTAGCATTTATACCTTCTGTCTCTTCAGAACATAGATCTTATCAGCATTCAAGACGTAATGAATGCTAAGTGCATTTTCCATTCGGTTAAAATATATAATTTAGGTTGCAACAAGTTGGTTAATTCAATAACGTCACAGTGACCACAGTTCCTGAGATAAGTCAAGTGAACTTCCTGTTACTTTTTTAATCGTCTCTCGCAATCTTCCATTTTGTACATCTAACCTCACTTCATACAAATAAAGAGCAGAGGGAGGAACTGACATGTCCTGTGCTTGACTGCAAAATTCAATAAAGCACACCGAAACATTGCTTTTTCTCATCAGGCAGGCTAGACATGAACAACACCATGGAAGATGGACTCATGCATGAGTCAAATCTGGGTTATGCTCTGGTCTATGGCTGCATCTTAGCACTGGGTCTGCCTCTTAATGCTGTGTCGCTGTGGATTCTACTTAGACGCCACAGCCTCAAATCCCCCAGCGTCGTCTTCATGGTCAACCTGGCCATCTCTGACCTGCTGCTCGCCATCTCCTTGCCCATGAGGGTCTACTTTTACGCCACAGGCACCTGGCCACTGAGCCCTGAGGCATGTATCTGGACCACAATGCTCTTTCGCAACAACATCCGCTCCAGCTCCATCTTCATCACCTTCATTAGTGTGGACCGACTGCTGGCTGTCGTCTACCCTCTGAGGTCACGCCATCTCCGAACCGCTTCCAACGCCTTGAAAGCTGTTGTGCTCGTTTGGCTGTTTGTGTTGGCATTGAACATCCCGGAGACATTGGAATTTTCAAAATTCATAAAGCGTAAGAATAACTCTACCTGTTTTGAATTTCAACATAGGCCTAAAGTCACCATTAATAACGTTTCCCAACGCAGCTATCATAAATCAGCATTTGCTACTTATTTACCGTCTGTGTTAACGCTCATCCTACTGGCAGTCAACGTTGTGTGCACCACGTCGGTGTCTTGGACTCTACGCAGTGACTCAGCAAGGGTCAACAACAAGGTGAATGTCATGCTAATTTTTGTCATGAACTTGGTTATGTTCATCATATGTTTCTTGCCTGTGACGGTTCATTTATTATTTCTTGGGCTACCTGTGAGTACACCTTTAGTATGTCTTGCTAGTTTTAACTGTTGTCTGGATCCACTTTTGTATTACTTTTCTCTGGATGCCTTCTTGAAGAACAAAGAGGATATAGAACTTGCAAGAGAACCAGACCACGGACATACTATTTTCATGCACTAGTCTCGCTTTGCCAGACCTTCCTATACAGCGCTGCGGGCGAGGGTCTAGCTAGTCCACACAGCATTCCGGGATGGGAGAAAATGTGCTCTGGTTCATAGATATTTCTTTAAACCAATTGTGAATCACAAACCGTGGCACTGTCTGGCGCTTAGCAAAATAGCCTCAGGAAGAAACTTGTTTTGGTGGAACACGTGTACGTTCAAAAGTTGTTTTAGTCGTGCAACAGATAACTCAGATTTGACAGATAGTCTAGCTAGATGTCTGGATTTACCCTGCAGAGATCTGAGGAGCAGTTAACCATAGTCCTCATAAATCCACAGAGGTTTAAAATTCCAACACAAAGAAAGCGGAAGGTAACGGACATCCGGCCAAAAGGGACAACCTTTGGAATTATCGCCTGCACCGGAGCAATCCTGGAAGTGGAATGTTGTGGAGCAAGCTACCATGACGTATGTCCTCATTCTCAATAGACTAATTGTCATGAGATGGCGTCAGATTTTCTGATTCTGATTTCTTTTTTTCTTTTTTTAAATAGCTTGTTTGGGTGTGGGAGGGATATGCTATGCTATGCTCTCATCTAACTCTGGGCAGAAAGCGAATAAGTGTATTTTTCTAAAAGATGTAACTATTTCTTGGCAAGCAAATGTTCTATTATTTTGCAGCTGACTGAAATCATCTTGTGTTATACCTTCTCCATCAGTCATTAGAACTAAACTCAAAAGCCTGAAGACTTGCATGTTTAACAGCAAAGCTGGTGAGAAAGAAAGCGTACTGTATAAGGTTTTGGGTGAACATGTAATCTCATTTTAGCATTATTTTTTTCTTATTGTATCTTTTAATTCTTTTATGTAAGATGTGTTCTGTATGTTTAAATCATTTGAAGTGACTCAGGCTTTTGTCTTGTTTGAGAGCGTCTCAGTCACAGAGCCAGCAGTTCTCCAATCCTGAACCTCGCCAGATGGAAGGGCATCGTTATAAACCGACAGCAGACTGTAAGGATCGTGATTACCACATGGGCAGATTTGAAATGATCCAAAAGTAACCCTTGCAAATGCAATTAGCCATTGAGGATTGGCAAAGTAGTCAATAATGGGTATCATCTATGACTTGGTTTATATTAATTCAACTAATTTTACACACTATAAATGAGGCCACTGATCATTAACTGCATTTTGTTATCTGGTTTAAATCCAACCACACATATCAATCTCACTTCTGTTGTGCAGCAGATGGATGGGTGTGATGCAAGAGCTAGATAAGGATGATGACATTAGAAAACAAGTACAAATTAGCTACTTGATGCAATGCTGTAGATTTCACAGCACGACAATAAAAGCTATAATCAACATCAGAACGAGCAAACAAATGAATAGAGTAATCAGAGAGAGAAGAGAGAGAGAGAGAGAGAGAGACGCTTGTCTGGATATGAGAACAAGCTGTGAAAATTCAGCTAAACGTTTCATTCGTGGTTAGATATTCTGTTGTAATGGCCTAAAAATGGACACAGTGGAAACGTTTCTTTGTCAGTCTCAAAATTTGGAAGAATTTCACCAAAAAAAAACAAATGCATGGTTTGAAACTATTAGAGCTACATCAGAATTTTATAATTTGGATAAAAAGACATTTAAGAAAATGCTGGATTATAGTGTGTGTAGCTGGCTATTTAAGTGAGTTGTTGTTGAAAAGTTTATTCTTGAATCTTGACCAAATAATTCAAGGGCCACTTACATGCTTTTACTGGCACTTTCAACTTAACTGAATCTCAAGGTATTTGTCAGTGGATAGGGTTTTCTCAGTTGTCATGACGATTGGGAAGGGGTCATTGACCCGGAGGTAATATTCATCATATCACCATTAAAATGTTTCATATAAATATTTATAGTAATAATCTAATAACCTCACATCTGATAACAAACATTGCAGTCACAGCAAATTGGATTGCTACTACAAAAAAAAAAATTTAAATACATGAAAATTATAACAAAGAAGTGAAATGAGGAATATAAATGCATGTTGAATTAAAAACTTCCTGGCTGCAGCATAATAATGTTGCCAGGTCATTTTGCCAAAGGTTTGGGGGTCTGAAATTGAATAAAGCATCAACAAATCCGTAGTTATAATTTCCACTACTTTATTAACAGACAGATTTCATGATTTCATCAGCAGACAAAATATACAGATCAAAGTTGGTTTTGTTTGACTAACATAATATGCTCCCTTTCAGTAGTACTGACTTTAATCCAGTCTCTGACTCTGGACTAAGGCTTTAAACGTTGTTTTACAAAACATTCTAACAGTGCGGTTTTTCACATAGATGAACACATGCAAGGGAAGACAAAGACATTATTTTAAAATCATTCACAAAAGGCATTGATGAAGAAAGCACACACACAAAAAAACATGACAAGAAAATAGAAAAGCTGATGACAAATGAGAGCATCCAAAAATAAATATGGGTCATCACCAGTTTTAATTATGATGAAATACTATAAAAAAAAAAATGTAATGAAAAAAAGTCAAAGCAGACTAATGTCCAATGCAACCTTCTTGAACTTCTAGGAAATTAAAAGCAGAAAGGGGAGCAAAGAAGCAACAGGCAGGCAAGAGGATAAAGATGCAAGTAAGTCTAGTCATCAGCAGTTACATGTTTACATTACAGAGAACATGGGGAAAAAAATAACTATTGAATTATTGTCTATGGATAATGATGGTTTAGAGAAGCAAGGCTTCATGCTTTGCACCGATGATTGTGTTAGTAGAACTAAGAAGACACAAAGTATCCTCCAGGGCAGGAGAAAAAAAACAAAAGTACAGTCTCCTTGACGACACATGGAGACAGTCATTTCCCCCAACGACGGTAACCATCATACAAATCCCAAGAGGAAGAGGAGGGGTCTTGAAATTATAATTCATTATGGGCTAGAGTACTTTGCTACAAGGAAAATCCTGTGATAGAACCAACAGTTTAGTATTGCGTTACACCTCAGTGTAATTATTACCTATGGAAAATAGACAACAAAAAAATAGGTTGGTAGGAAAAAAGAAATCTTTTACAATATCAAACCAAAATCACAAGTAAAGTGCAACTCAAACATCAGTTCTACAGGAGGATGCTACAGTGGCTGGGGTGGTGACCGCAGATATGCCTTTGGGTGGGTGGGATGACACGGATGACCGTCGTGTTCACGCTTCATCGCAGATAACAGTCTCCACCACAAATGTATTCTCGAAGTGACGGATGTGGTGGCAGTCCTTCGCCTCGCGCTTGTTGATGCCTGAGAGGGAAACGGGGTGAGACACAGAGAGGGGATCAGTGACGTGACTTGATCACAACAGTTTCAAACAATAAAGTTCCTTCTATCCATTAAAACAAAAACACAGAACGTACCGCCATCTACCATGTGATTGATGGGCCTCTTAAAAACGTTTCCCTCCATTAACCCCAACTTACGTCTGCGGGTGACACGGCGGTTCAGACGGTACGTGTCCTTCCCATTGCACAGGCGGTAGATGAAGGGTCCCAGCTGACGCATGTTGTGCACTTTGCCAGTAACCACCATCTCTTCATGGATGATGTAGGTCTGAGGCAAGTATGTTCCCTTCTGCAAGAGACGAAAGGTACAATAACAAGCTCACTGGAAAATGATTTCCAACAGAAACACTAAGGGGCCGAATAGTCCAAAAACAGACTATATTGGGTGTCTGCACACATGGACGTGTTCACATAATAACTTGACAGCTCAGACCGTTTAGGGAACAAAGAGCTGGAGAGGCCAAAATGAAGGGAGCTATCATAATTTATTAGCCAGGTCGCTTTCTCCACTTTCATTTAAAGCCTACCCTGTCGGAATATAAACTGCTACACAAAAGATTTAGATTTTTATACAGTTATGAGACAGACAAATGGTACTGCTAAGTCTTTTGAATCAACTGTGTGAATGTATTGTCCTGTAAACGACCAAGCTAACATGCTTGCTAACTGACAGCTAGCAAGTTAGCTTGGTAAAAGAGCATTTGTTTTCCTCTTTAACGACACCGTATTTGATGAAATTATGTACAAGCCCAAGAACAAGATGCCATGAAAATACGAAGTAGCTTAAAGAGCTCTTGTGGCTGACTAGCGTTAGCATCTTCAAACCTTGCTGGAATGGTAGCTGTTAGCTTGATAACTACTGTAGGTAACTAACAATGCCTGCGAGTAATCACTTCATCACCAAGCGTCCAGCGCTGCCCATTTCAGATGAATTTCACTGTACCACTTCCTGCTGTGACCAGGCCTTAACTCGTATGACCAGATCTCAGTTTCTTTGTTTTTTTTCTTACAATAAACTGTACATTGGTAGAGTCAGATGCGAACCATCTCATAGCATTTAGCAACAGGGAAGGCTAAAAGTAAAGCCATTCCTTTCTAAGAATTCAAGAGAAAAATGATGCTTATGAATACATTAAGTTGTTTAAGATTGCAGTTGTGTTACCTTCACATTGATAAGGAGCTCCCAAAGGTTGCGTGGAGGCATCACGATGGTGGTGTTGAGCTCAATAACGTAGCACTTGTCCAGAGCAATGTCATGGTAGGCAGTCAGTCCCTGGAAAATAAAGCAGTTTAACAAATACAAATTCTAAAGACAAGTACTTTGGTTTTCTGTGCTCATGTTGTTATGTGTTGGCAGTTTCTTGAACGGATACTTTAACAAATATTGAATTTATGGCTATTAACATTTTGTATGGGCACTCATGATCCGCAGTGGATGAATCCTACTGACTTTGATGATCTACTGTCTTTTCATCTACGGTCATCAGTTCAAAATTTCAATTTGTGAACATGTTTGAATGCGGATGTTATAAACTGCAGTATGCTGGGCTGCAGATTGTGGTCTTGTTTTATGTTTTTGTGTTAGAATTTTTATGTAATTTGAAAAGTAAATAAATAACAGTTATAAGTTAATTGCAGTAAATATTTAACTGTGTACTTTGTGGGTTTTCTATTCAAGTTGTATATGTCAAATGAGTGTGTGTTTGGTCCTCACTCTGTGGAAGTCATGGATTATATCAGCGGGGTCGCTGCCTCCAAAGTGAGGCACGGGCACGGTGATCTTCTCATAGTTGTCGGCCAAGTAGATGCCGACATTTTCCTCCAGCTCCTGACGCCCACGCAGCGGGGCATACACAGAGTCTTCATAAAGCACCCTGCAGTGGAACAGGTTCTCCTCTGGGATCTACACACATATAAATAAGCATTTGGATCAACACAACTGCTGGAGCACTCGGAAACAAGTCTGTAGCAAGAATATCCTTTTTTTTTTACTGCAGTGACTTGAATAAAAAAACAAAATGAAATAATTTCATTTATGAATACAGTATGTGATGCAAGAACCAATCTGAGAAACATACAACACACATAATCAGGTCTTACATGAGGTATAAAGTAGTAGCGGTAGACATAAATGGAGGCAAGGACCAGACCAGCCATGAACACAACCAGGCCAAACGTCAGGCAGCACAGGCCATTGAGGGGAGACTTTTTGGGCCGCAGCGGCAGGACCAGCTCATCCTCATCCTGGAAAACACAACAGAGATATTAATACTTCAAATGGGCACAGAAAAGCATTTCCAGGCAGCTTCAATCCAACTTTCAGCTTACTCATCTTCACCAAGAAGAGCAGCTGAAAATGACCCGAATTAACTAACTGCTAAAATAGAAGCTCACATAAATGGCAACTCCGCATTTCAAATTTGAATTAGTAGCACTTCCCAGCGGAAAGGATGACGGAGCGCTTGGTAATGAAAACTTGACTGAGATGGTGAGTAATCTTCCCAGACGCCTCCAGTCTCGCAGCCCATCTGCTGGTGCCACGCGCCCAACCTGTGCTGGCAGGGTGGCACTACACACAGATAGTAGACAGTCACTGTGTGCTTCCATCTACAAAAACAATGACTAACAGAGAAATGCTGTACTGTCGAGTGGTCGTGGCAGGTAAAATTATCTCCTGATCTCCTGATGGTTGCTATTCTTAGCTCAGGTTTTGGAGAGTTTTTCCTTATCCAAGCTAGGGTTAGGACAGAGGGTGTCGTATGCTGTACAGATATTGAAGTCCTTTGGAGTCCAAATTGTTCCGATGTTGGGATATGTAAATATAAATCTGATTAGACCAGCTGGAGTTGTAAATGAAAAAAAAGGATGTGTGCATGGGAACGGCTGTGGTCAGAAACTTCACAGAAAAATCATAAAAATCGTGTGCGAACATTTTGTGTCATTTTAAATAGGAGATGACACAAAAAATAGAAAAGCAGTGCCTTTGTTTCACAATGTCTGCTAAATATGCTGTATATTTTTGCACCTTACATTAGCACAGTGTCTATCCTGTATGTATATTTTCATATAAGAACAAAGTCATTTCAGTTCGATACACTGTTCTTTGTGGCACTATTTGGAAGCAGAAGGTGCAAAGGACAAGACGACAACTGTGTATGTGCGAACACACACTTCTGTGAGACTCGGTTCTTTGTGTTCTCCCACCCCACAGAGAGAGATAGAGGCTCTTTTCACACCAACTAAGAGCGTGACACACCATGAGGCCTGTCCGTCTCCTGTTCAATACACACCCACTCCAGCTCTGTACTTTTGCAATATTCACTTCATATGCATGCCTGATGTCCTATCTAAATTCCATTATGGTTCATCATCTTCGGGGCTCAGCCATGTATCTTTGATAAGGTGATGCTGGGATGCAGACAGGCAAAGTTGAGGACTCCATTGCTCTGCCTCATTTAGAGCTGTGAAAAATAATCTTGCATGCACTGCAAGCCACATCATCTGCCATTTTGTCAGCCAAAAGCTCATGCATTTCTTGCATTCTACTTTTTTTAAGCTGGGGAGTTGTTTATTTAAATCTGCACTGAAGGAAAGAAATCAGAGGCCATGTCACTTATAAAGCAAAACCCCAAACAAATCCTTTACATTGTTTAAATTTCTTTTTGCTTGTAATACTCTATACAGCCCGTAACAAAGAGCATGCATTTGCACATTATAACAATTTGCATCAAGCCTACAATACGCCTAACTACTGACGCAGAAGAAAACCATCGAATGTGAAAATGAAAATGACATGTTTTGTTTCCAACCAAATGGCGATAGACGCTGTCAAAGATGCCCTGCTGTTCACGGCTGTGCAGGTGCAGGCTGCCCCGCAGAACGAGTAGGCAGGAGAGCCTGGGCACAGCAGGCGTCACGTTGGTGTCATATTAAGACGACAATGACAAGCGTTTTTTTTTTATATATATGTCAATGGTTTTTAATAAGAGAAATACTCACCATCGGATGAGGAATGAGAATTTCGGTCTTGTCGCCATCATTCTCCTTCTCCACTTTCTGTCCCGCGACAGACTGGAAAGTGATCTTCACCATGGCTCGGTGTCACTGTGCGTCTGTCCTCTGCAGGTGTCCTCGCTCTTCGTCTGGGTCTCTTCGTCAACGATAGCTGACCACCTTTCTGAAACAAAGTCCCTCACCTCGTCGACTGACTGTCCTCTTCTCACCGCTGAGCTGCTTCTCTGTTTTTGTCTTTATCCACCGGAAGTGTGCTACTGCTTTTTTTTTTTTTTTTAAATATGTGGCCTTAAAGCACTAGTGCGGTGCTTTATGTTTACAGTGGTGCTGTATTGTATCAGCTCTCATTTATTTAGTATGTTAGAATTATTGTACTGTCTGTCTGTCTTATAACAAGAATATGCAGAAGCATTTATTGGCATGCAGATGACTGAGTAGTGAGGTATAACTCTGTTCTAGTTTATATATATATATATATATATATATATATATATATATATATATATATATATATATATATATATATATATACACACATATATATATACACATATATATATATATATATAACACATATATATATATATATACATATATATACACACACACATACATAAAAACATAAACACACACACACAAAACACACACATACACACACACACACACACACACAGTACAGGCCAAAAGTTTGGACACACCTTCTCATTCAAATGCGTTTCCTTTTTATTTTCATGACTATTTACATTGTAGATTCTCACTAAAGGCATCAAAACTATGAATGAACACATATGGAATTATGTACTTAACAAAAAAGTGTGAAATAACTGAAAACATGTTTTATATTTTAGATTCTTCAAAGTAGCCACCCTTTTTTATTAATAAAAATATTCCACTAATTAACCCTGACAAGGCACACCTGTGAAGTGAAAACCATTTCAGGTGACTACCTCATGAAGCTCATTGAGAGAACACCAAGGGTTTGCAGAGTTACCAAAAATAGCAAAGGGTGGCTACTTTGAGGAATCTAAAATATAAGACATGTTTTTTCCACCACTGGAGAAAAGGGGCAATATACCAAGCTGATGTTCATACCCTAGTTTTAACACAAATTTGACAGCTGAGTTATTGTTTCTGTACACGGGAAGAAAATGACCACAGCATTATTTTTATTCCAAATGTTCTTGTTTTCTTTATTTCATTTGTAGGGCCCAGGCCTTTGACACTTCTGAAAGCACCCACACGCTCTATGCTGAAACTGGAGTCACAGTCAGCATACAGCCAAGAGTTAAATTTGTCATTTCAATGTTGTTAAATACTTGGAAAAAAGAAACAATTCCAGTAC
Organism: Perca fluviatilis; assembly: GCF_010015445.1. Lineage (NCBI taxonomy): Eukaryota > Metazoa > Chordata > Actinopteri > Perciformes > Percidae > Perca > Perca fluviatilis. The sequence continues at coordinate 19,458,235 of NC_053113.1, read as the reverse complement.
AACATCTTTAGTACAGCATCATGCACAGCCAGTGGAGAAACATGCTTGTTCAATGCGAATGGAGGAACTGTCGTCTGAGTATTGCTGTTGTCTACATGGAGACGCTTTCTCATTTGCCTATTTGAAGATATATATATATATATATATATATATATATATATATATATATATATATACATACACACACACACGTCTCATTACATAGACCATGTCATTCACTGTAAATACCATAACTGTGGATTCATAAGTTTTGCTCAGCACCACGAGGACAATCCAACATGCCCAAAGTACTCTGCCACCCACAATGCTTTACACTCACAATTGTACTGGAATTATAAACCATCTGTAGAGAAAGGCTCATACAAGAGAAGGGCGGAAAGTAAGAATGGTGTGCCGAGTTGCCAATGTCCTGATGAGCTCACCCCTGAAGCACACTCACTGTGGGACTACACAGCACCCCCAGGCCACAAGCAGAGTGGTTAAAATGAGGAAAATAAACAGTTAATGAAACTGAGGTGGGAGGGAGGAAGAGCCCCGCTATCCTCGACTCTAGTTAGGTGATGTTGATCACTCAGCACCTCACCAAGTGCAGAAAACACAGGCTTTAATGTTTCAGTTAATGCCCTCCCAATCCCCTCATGCACATGTTCAGCAGTCAGAGATACTCAAAATGTAGATGTAGAATAAAAAGAGGATCAACAGATCCAGAGCTAATACCATGACATTCCTCCGCTGTACAAATTGTTAATATCCTATAGGTTAGCTAAATGTGAGCTGGCCCTTTAAGTTATGTACAAAGAAACCCAACAGCAACCATTTCAACAGTAAAATGAAATGCAAAAACAATGTCATTGAACTTGTTTTTTTCTTTTATGGTTTAGAAAGTAATTTGATTACGATTAACCAAAAATGTGATGTTTAAGGTAATATATATATAATATATATTCATGTCAAGGTTAAACAAAAATCTACAAAGCAAAAAAAGGCATATGTACATGTTCACCCTGTCCCAGAAAACAATCAAGAGACCCAAATTCATACCTTACATCCCTCCCTACTTTCCTCGTGTGCTTCAAGTGCTGTAACAAAGCACAGAGGATGTCAATGGTTCTGTCTGATGGCATCTGAGAGCTTGTCCCCATGAATCGCTCAAATGAACCACTGTTGTTGTATTGGATGAAGGCATAGATACGAACAGTAGCGGTTGCTGTGATGCACGTGCAATTCCGAGTCTGTGGCACTGAACATGGGAGCCAGACTGGGCAGAACATCACAGAGATGACTCTGGGTACAGCCATGGATCTGTCACATTTCAAGGCATGCAACCAACACACCAATGTTCAACTTACTCGTACCATTTCCATCACAAGATTTTAGCAGATTTTCTTGCAGTATGTGTGTATGCATCTTCTTTATGTAATACATTTATGCATGTAAATGTGTCTACTTTTGTTCCTTGGCGTGTGTGTGTGTGTGTGTCTCTTTTCGGAAAGTCTGCCTTACTTTGAAAGCACTGACATTTTCTGTTACTATGTTTGATGTCTGTTGTATCATTACAATATACCTAACATGTCTCAATGTGCAAGAAAGCAGCAGCATCTATTATTTTCTCTTATTTCTTTTGAAGGAAAAAGACTGAAAAAACTAAAATGTTCACTGAGGAGCAGGCGACTTTCTGATGAGTTGATATGGATACGTTGGTTTTTCATTTGTTTCCTCAATTTTTGTTCAGAAACCAGAACAGAAGCTGCTGATGGGTCCGTTAAGCAGAGGTTGTCTGGATGGTGTCCAGACATGGTCCTGGTGGCTCCTCCCCCCACCTCTGCACCCTTCCCTCAGGCCTCCTGGGGGACAGGCCTTTTGAGGTCCCTGATCTGTTTGACCAGGTAAGTCTTTTCATCATTGAACTGTTCATCCTCCGTTCTGTCGTTCTGGAACTTGCTGAGAAACTCAATGAGTTTAGTTTGGTTCTTCAGCAGGATGTCTAGGATGGGCTGCGTCTTGTTGGGGTTGGCCACAAACACCTTGTAGTTAACGAAGAGGAAAAGGATGTTAATATGTGCAGATACTGTACATATTTGATGTGATAAAAACTGTGCTTTAATTTTTACCTTAAAAACATGGAAAGCCTCAAACTGGATGTTGCGGCTCTTGTCCCGTAGCAGGTTCATCATTAATTTGAGATTCTCTGGCTTGCTGATGTATTTCGTCATTATGGTGAAATTGTGCCGGTCAAGAAGCAACTCCCCCAGTAACTACATCATTTTAGAGTGAGAAACAGAAATAAATATTAATTTGAATACATAATTATTTTACATTGACAGAGTTCACTGCTTTAAGCCACAATCTATAACTTCCTTGGCCTACATAGATGTTAAAGAAAGCCTTTTACAGCCGGAAAGATGGCGTTTTTTCCCATAAAACTGGGCTGTCTATGCAGTAGAATGGCACCAACGTTTTTGAACTTGGTGCTACATGACCAGAGAAAAGAAGCTGCGATATTTCCTTTTGCAACAACTACCTACAACTACAGTACCAGAATGCATTGCGTTGAACCGGACCAATAAACGCTCCTGCTGGTGGGTGATGCAATCGAGCTCATCGAGCTCGTCCGTATTGACACAGAATGGCGGCCTGCTCATAAACGATCTCATACAACAGTTAAACTGTAAGCTGAAATAGGTGTTTGAAAAACATTTTAGGTGAGAAATAGGAAATGCAGTAACAAAATCTTGGATTATATTTGATCAGCGCTACCTAGTTTTATAGTTTTTCTCAGTCTTGGTTTTTGTAATAGAGGGAACGGTAGTGATTTTGAGAAAGAGAGAGAGGCTCTCTTGTATCCGCTTCTATATTGTGTCCGGGGGGTGGGGGTAGCTTCAGTGCTACAAAACGCATGTTATTCAGACTAAGGAAAGAAAGAAGGCACTAAAGGTGGTCAAAAACAAAAAGTGAAGAAAACTCCAATATTGAAAGAGTCTTCAGAGGACATGCCATGTGGTGCTCCCACCACTAGATGGCGGTCACGACAAGGTGGTGATGAAGGTGGAATGGTTTTGAGAAACTAAACACTGACCAGAAATAGCTCCCTGAATAGAGTTGCACCACTACATGAGACCTGTTTACTGGCATGACCCAGGGTACTTACCTTGAGAGACTGCCTTTTAGTCACGTAGTTTTCTGAGTGGAGTAACTTCTCATATTCACTAAAGAACTAGAGAGAAAGGAAGAGGAAGTGAGAAAGAAAACAGACAAAAATAGAAGTGGTCAGGTCAGGGGAGAAAGATTCATCTAAATGTGTCAAGTAGTGGTTTCCACAATTGCATCTGTGTCTTGTATCAAAACACAATGACAAGAAAGTAAGAGTTTTTCCCTCACAGACTGACAGCTACTTGTGTTCACAGCCCTGCAAATTAGGTCCCAAATGACTGGTTTGGTGTTGTTGAGAAAAGAGACTGCCAGCATGTCAAACATCCACACAGTTAAGTTCATCTCAAGTATTTCGAAATATTCATCTCAAAACACACTGAATTCCACTAAAAGGCCTAAAAGCTTTAAATGACAATGATACTTTTGTTCCACCGATTAGTTGTGATGAGCTCTGTACTGATGAATATTACCCTAAGACATGTATTTGTTTAGCTGCCAATAAACCTAAGTGATGAGGTTACATCATTTCTTCCTGCTATGATGTCATGGCCACACTTACGTACCAATCAAGCCTTTCTATATATCTTACTTAATCCACTACCTTTTAAATACTAGGTTTCAGTTGAGAATGGACTTACTTTGTCATAATGTTGCTCCAAAAACTCTGCACTCAGTAGCTTGTGTCTTGTGAGGAGGTCCTGGAAAAAGACAATGCAGACTATGAGAAATGAATTCAGACTTAATGGTTATGACTTAGCCTGGTCCCATTTGTCTCCTTTTTGGACACTGTAGGTACAACAAACTGAAGCACATGCAGAAATAATCATTGACTGAAAACCCCCACCCTAAAATTAAAGGTTTCCACAACAAGCCACTAAGGCTTTGTTTTGAAAGTTAGATGCACGTTCATGACCACTCAAGTGGTTTGTTCAGGCCTCAAAATCATGGCATAACATTGCGTATGAACACCATCTTTCCCATTATAACAGCCATTGTTGGCTCCAAATCCTCAACCTCCATGTGTTGTTATAATTGCAAGATAAGCAGCAGCATGTACTTGCAGCCAACACCTCATCAAATTTGCTGTTTGAGTATGAAGGTAAATATGGTGCAAAACGTGAGAGCTTGTAGAATACAATGTGAGAACTCGCAGAACAAAAAATTGAACTTGTATGTTAAAGTTTGCGCTTGTAACTAATAAAATATAAATTTGTAACTTGTAAAATAAAAAATTTGCACTTTAAAATAAAATTTGCACTTGTAAAATAAAAATTTGCACTTGTAAAAAATAAATCATCCACATTTGAAGTCACAAAAGAAAAAAAAACATGAGAGCGTTGTAAAAAAAATCTGAACTTGTAAATTGAAATTTGCACTTGTAGAAAAAATATTCACAAATGTGTAGATTGATATTTGCATGAACACAATGACAGCTGCAAACTTGTAATGCAACATTTACTCATGTACTCTTTTTTTTTATACTCAGGTTGATATTCCATCACAACCACAACTCAGTGATTACAACCTCTCGAATCTGTCACTGTATGGCGTTCCCCCATCACAAAGAGGCGAATCTGCCACGACTTTTGCAACACTTGTTGCGATACATTTGGTGCAAAACTAATTTGTACCTGTGGACTTAGGCTGTGGAGCTCTGATCCAACAGAACGGGGAAAGCAGGGTTTCTATCGCCAGATGAGGGACAACTCTGTCCGGCTTATTTAGCTATGTCGCATGGAAACCTGGTTGAATAGCAAGCTAGCGTTAGCTAACTAACCAACCAGCCTGATTCTAAATAAATACCTTTTAATTATCTTAACACTTTTTAACAGTCAAACTGAAACACTGGCGGTGAGCTCCAGGTCCTGCAGACGGACCGTCACCAGCGGGTATCGGCCAGCGGAGCAACATCGCTATTATTGCCAGAAAGCTTCGCTGCCGACCTCGACCTGCAGTCGGAGCTCCAGCGGGACACGGAGACCCCCGCACCCGGTAGCAGCTCACCGCTAGTGTTGGTGGAATAGCAAGCTAGCGTTAGCTAACTAACCAGCTTCTAAATAAATACCTTTTAGTTATCTAAACACTTTAACAGTCAAACTGAAACACTGGCGGTGAGCTCCAGGTCCTGCAGCCGCAGACGGACCGTCATCAGCGGGTAACACGTGCCAAGTTCTGCATCCCTGCCAAGACTTCCATCCATAAGGGGAAATAATGATTTTATAAGGCAAAGTAGCTACTGTTTAATTAAAATGTAGGCTATATACATTCCTTTGTCATGTTCATCAATGATGATTATAATTTTACAACGTTTAGAGACATCAATGTTTTATCAGACTATCATTTCCTTGCTACCTGGGTGCAAATCTCAGCAGCAACGAGGGTTAAGAGATGACGCATTATTCGGCAAAAATAATTGCTGCTGCCCGCGAGGTGGATGTAATTCTGCAGAAGCTATTGTTGCTGCCCACGCGGGTGCAATGATTGGCAGTGAGGCACAACATCAGCAAAGCAAGCTGTGGTCATGGCGGGGATGTGCCGATACTACCGGTGCGGGGCTCTCCGTGTCCCGCTGGAGCTCCGACTGCAGGTCGAGGTCGGCGCGAAGCTTTCTGGCAATAATAGCGATGTTGCTCCGCTGGCCGATACCGCTGGTCGGCCGTCCTGCAGGACCTGGAGCTCACCGCCAGTGTTTCAGTTTGACTGTTAAAAAGTGTTAAGATAATTAAAAGGTATTTATTTAGAATCAGGCTGGTTGGTTAGTTAGCTAACGCGCTAGCTGCTATTCAACCAGGCTTCCATGCGACATAGCTAAATAAGCCGGACAGAGTTGTCCCTCATCTGGCGATAGAAACCCTGCTTTCCCCGTTCTGTTGGATCAGAGCTCCACAGCCTAAGTCCACAGGTACAAATAGTTTTTGCACCAAATGTATCGCAACAAGTGTTGCAAAAGTCGAGGCGCAGATTCGCCTCTTGGTGATGCGAGAGAAGCGCACAGTATCGAGAGGTTGTAATCACTGAGTTGTGGTTGTGATGGAAAATCAACCTGAGTAAAAAAAGATACATGAGTAAATGTTGCATTACAAGTTTGCAGCTGTCATTGTGTTCATGCAAATATCAATCTACACATTTGTGACTATTTTTTCTACAAGTGCAAATTTCAATTTACAAGTTCAGATTTTTTTACAAGCTCTCATGTTTTTTTCTTTTGTGACTTCAAATGTGAGAATATTTTTACAAGTGCAAATTTTTATTTTACAAGTGCAAATTTTTATTTTACAAGTGCAAATTTTATTTTACAAGTGCAAATTTTTATTTTACAAGTGCACATTTTTATTTTACAAGTGCAAAATTTTTTATTTTACAAGTGCGAATTTTAACATACAAGTGTTAATTTTTTGTTCTGCAAGTTCTCACATTGTATTCTACAAGCTCTCACGTTTTGCACCATATTTACCTTCATATTTGAGCTCTAGAATTGGTAGGGGATGAAAAAAGAAAAGAAAAGAAAAAAAAATAAAATAAAACATAAATCATTTGTATCGTGATTGTTTTTGTGACGATTTTTAAAATCAATTCTTTTCCCTAGATTTGATATTTATTTATTTTTACCAATGATTCTACTACTACATATTACTACTACTAAATATTTTCTGTTTATATGGTACCAGCAACACTACCGGCGACTACACCATATCTGTATGGATCCAGCAAAACAGACATACAGAAAATACATGTTATTTACTTCTTTACAAATTAAATAAATGTGTGTGCATTCTTCTTCTAGAAATGTCTCATATCGTCTCATGAAGTGTATTATTCAACTTTTGTTTTTTTAAAGAAGGAAAAGAAAATCATAATACTGAAAACTATGGAATCGCAAAAACGCAAATCAAATTGGCACTTATATATCATGAAAGAATCAAATTGGGACAAAAGCGTAGCAGGAAAAGAAATAGCAGGAAGAATAGGAGATGGGGCTGCTGAATAGAGATGCCATGAAACTGTAAACCACATCTCCACTAATAACTTACAGTATATAACAGATCCAGATACAGAAAACTTTATTAATCCCCAAGGGCCAATTCATTTTTAGTCTATGCCATCCATCATAAATTAAGTACAAGAGTAATGACAACTGTATGTTTACATGCACAGCAGTAACTGGGTTATTGTCTTACCCTGGTTAAGTGAATAACCCAGTTATGCCAGTTCTCCCCGTATACATGAGCAGGGAAGAATGGGTAGAACAGTAGGTGGCACTCTGCCAACGCTTTTTCTTCCGGTTGACCAATGTCAACATTACACAGACCGATCACTAAATTAGTCAAATTTAACAACTTCTTGTTTAATTTACACATTATTATTTCAGCGTAGGACAGCATAATGTTCCAGCCAGATGACTGACCACTTGTTCGGCTCATTATAACATTATCTGTAACCAGTGTCTGGTAGAATTAGCAAGCTAACTTCGTTAGCTAACTAACATTAGCCAGGGGCCGCAGTGGGGGCTGCCTGGTCCCTCCACTTTTTTGCCGAGACACCGTGTTGACAGCCCTGGAGATGGACAGTCTCACAGCGCGCTGACGGAGTATGTCCGGTTCAAAATCAACTCCCTCGGAGTGGGGGGGCAGTTGAAGCATGCGCAGACACCTAAACCGATCATAGCCTGGTTAAGGTGTATACATGCAGGGATACTCCAGTTACTAAAGGAGTTCTCTACCTCTGTTAACAGAGTTATTAGAACTGTGGTAAGGTGTTTACATGACGTTTGAGAGAGAGAAAAAAAAGTTTTAGAAAAGGGTATGGCCTTAACCCGAATATAATCGTTTTTTAAACTCCATGTAAACACACAACAGTCAGCATCCAAATCAACATGCCAGTGACAACAAGAGCATAGATGAACAATTTGTGTTCAGTTGCCTAATGGCTGAAGGAATGAAAGAATTTGCATACCGATTTGTTTTCCATGCAGGAACATAACAGCGCCGACCTGATGGCATAACTAAAAATTCTGACTCCAGTGATCTTCGAGCAGACCTTAACAATATTAGGCAGACAGTGTTTTTCCTAAACAGACAAACCACTAAACCTTTGAAACGCTTTTGGAAAAAATGTGTCACTGGTTTTAAGAGTTCTTTATTTTTATTTTTTTAAATAGCTGAACAAGTGAGACAACTTACTTTGAAAGTGGCAAATGCATCGGAGGCAATGTCGAAAGTGGACATCTCCACATATCTGAAGAAGTCATAAAACTGATCTGAGCACAGTGTGATTTTGGCCAGTGGTTCATGTCTGATGCACTCCCTCAACATGATACCGCAGTTTAGGGCAATCTCTGGAGACTCATACCTGCACAAAACAGCAACACAGGACAAGAACTTAATATCATATCGAAGAATACTACACGCAAACATGTATTTGTTAATGGCAAATAACATTTGGAGGATGGTAAACTGAAACAAAAGGTTAAGGTTAAGAGAGAAGTTTTCATTACACGTTTACATCTTTAAGTTTCATATAATCGCATCATCTTAATAGAATAAACTCTGGAGATGAGGACAGAATTGTCTATCATACACAGGGCATCCTTCATAGTTATTGTTTTTAAAGATAATTCTTTTGGGGCATTTTAGGCCTTTATTGGACAGGACAGGACAGTTTAAGATAGGAAAGGGGAGATAGAGGGGGCAAAGAGCCGCAGGTCGGAATCAAACCGGCGGTTGCTACAGTAAGTACTGAGCTTTTGTACGTGGGGTGCATGCTTAACCAGGTGAGCTACCCGGCGAGCTAAACTGTTTTTAATGAGGACATGTACACACACATGATGCATACAATGTGGTGTGATATAAAACTGCTTAATCTTAATCTCTGACTAGCCTTCAACTAACAGTGTTGTTAACAAAAATAACAACCTACACACTTAAAATGTTATGTATGTATGTATGTATGTATGTATGTATGTATGTATGTATGTATGTATGTATGTATGTATGTATGTATGTATTATTATTATTATTATTATTATTATATAATGTTATCGTCTGTAGTAAGTGATCCACCAAAGACAAATTTTACTGGTGGTTGACCGAGTCTAACTTTAGAAACATTTATGTCTTTTCTTAGTTAAAATGAATTACTTTCCCTCAAGTAAAGGGGGCCAGAACTATGAATTGATTATTAGCATAAGTTCAGTGTGCCAGTGTCATGTTTCTACATGCTAACATGTAGCCTTCCATGATGATATAGGATCACTCCAGCAGTGTGACTGAAGTTATCACTTTTAGAAACATGAGAAGTAGTGATTGAGCTGGGTGAAGGGTAATGATATTTACACAGTCGATATAGAAGTAGACTATAAAAAGGAGCCATGACAAAGAGCAACTTAACAGATATCAAATCCACTGTGCTCTGCACCACAATGTTAAAGGTCATCCCTAAGGCTTTACTGAACAAACACAAAGGACGAAAGACACCAAACGTGTAACGTTGTGTCATAGCCAAGGCATGTAAATCCAGGGAGTGACTGCGATAAAGTTGCTGCAAGTCTGGAGCATCATCATGTGTCAAAGCTGGGAAATAGAACAGTGTTGCATCCTGTCTTGACGCCCCTGTTGTGCAGTAGGTGAGGCTCACGCAATGTGCCTGGTTTTTCAGAAAAAAAGTTAAATAACAGTGTGGTTGATGAAAATTTAATTGGTGTAGGCTTGTGCATTTGCATTCCCTTTTCCTGTGGACTGAAACATATACCTGTGTGTATATAAGCTGTAAATGTTCTTTTGTTTCACTTTTCTGATTTTGTAAGGAAATTTAGTCCAAGATCCAAAGTCAATTTCTTTGTATTTTTTGGATCAATGAGCTGAACTACAGATTCATCGGAAAGGGACTAAACAGAAAAGACACTCGTTTGTTGCAGATGTGAATATTAATAACATCAGACAATGTATTATTTCTATCAAAATGGATTGGAGATTTAAAAAAATAAAGATTATAACATGAATCTAGCTTAAAAACTACTCAATCGTTTCACTAAATTGTGCTATATTGTCTTTAAGTATAATGAACATTGCCTTCTGTATATCCCTGTGCATGATATGAGTCCAAATATTGTCATCTTTATCAGTTGTTCTTGTCTTGCCTCATGGAGCACAGGAACAACTGATGAAGATGTTCACCAGTATATTATATCACAGGAAGCTCAGCTTCTAACATGTTGCCTATTTTTCATTCTTCTTCTTGAGGCAGCAGTCAGACCATTTGAAAACAGGTGCTCTCATTTCCCTTTATGCTAGAAAGTTGCTCTTTTCAATAACATGTGTTGTTTCAACACTATTCATAAAGAAATCTTAAAGATCAAGGAGAGCATGACCACTCTGCGTTTGTGCCTTCTTACCCTTTAAGCAACATGAAGAGGATATTCTGCTGGGTGCAGAGGTACTCCACCGTGGGCGTCCGAGTGCCAATCTGACGCCTCAGGATGTTGTTGAAGATCTGAGCCACATCTTTCTTACCCTGGTGGCAAAAGATGAAGCATAAAGAGAACACAATACATAAAAGGTTACACAATACACTTTCAAACTGACAATGCAATCAGTAGCTAGAGAAGGGTGGAAAGCCAAGATGAAACTCTAAACTTAAGGTATGCTGTTTTTTTTAAATGTGAGATATGTCAAAAAGTCGATAAATTAAAAAATAATGTGAAACTTTCTCTTTATGGTGTTTCAGCACAGAGGGGGGAGATATACGTCCTCTTAAGATAATGACCAGGATTTGACAAATAACTACCAATGAAAGTTATAAAAATTCAGCACACACCAAATGTGTGCACAACTTTCTAAAATGTTAATTACTGTCATGTTTCTATGTTGCACACTTGTGATTTAGAATTCTTTAGCAGCTTTTTTCTTTTGTAGAGGAAAGGAGGATGAGAGAGGGTAAAAGAGGAAGAGAGAGATCACACAACACAATGAGTCATGCTGTGATAGGGTGAGTCAGGGAAGCCTGCATGCAGCAGCAGTTACCACACAGCAGCCAGTCTGACATATTGCAGGGAGAAATGAGTCTGTCCATATATCAACATAGGAAGATGTGTATATTTTTAAACATATAATCTCATGTTCATAAGACCTTCCTGTGTAAGGCTCAGAGAAACTTCGACCACTTCACTGCCTACTCATTGTTAGCCACTTTATTTATCCTTCTTCAATGTCATTTATTAAATATCCCCCCCCCCACACTCTTATAAATAGGGTTGGGTACCGAAACCCGGTTCCACTATGGACCCGGTTCCTACGCAAACGGTAACATTTGGACTGGATTAGAACGCGAATTTCAGTTCCGACTGAAATATTTTCCCTCTGTTGCTCCGGACAGCAGCAGACTCTTTTTTTCCTTTCTCCCTTTTCTACTGAGTTGCGAACGTGCCCGCTCGCGGTGTGAAGCGTGTGTCCGCGCTATTCTTGGAAATGCACTCTACAACCCCTACTGATAGATGGCTGCTTTTTGTGCACGCTCCGAAACGGACGTAAAAATATCACACTTTCTCTGTAGTCTACTGTTAGCTAGCTACCGTAAATGTAGGCAACTTTTAAAATGGCATATTTTCCCCGCTGGGCTCACCAAAACGGACATAAAAGCATATTAACCATTCACTGCACGTGATCGCTAGTAAACATGTTACACTTGCTCTGCTAGTCTATCGTTCAGGACAAGACCCTGTCTTGACAATTGTCTGCCGTTTCAAACTCATACTTGTGTGTACAGACCTTTTGGACACCATCTGAGAGAGTTTTCTCCTGTGCAGGAAATGCCATAAGTCAGGAGAGGTGTAGTATCTTGCCAGAGAAGGCAAATATGGTCATTTTTCTGCTAAAGAACTGCTAAAGTTTGAAGCTGGTTGGCATACCAACTCAACATTTATTTTGTTGTTACTTGTTAATAGTGTAACTGTTATTTGTTAAATTATTGTAGTTACGTGTTAGGTGACTTAGGTTTACTTATTATATATTTAAGTATTTTAAAACATTAATATATTATATAATTAATAATTATTTTTATAATTAAAAAATAAAAAATAAAACTCCATAAAAAAATAATAAAATAAAGTCATTTTTCAAGAATCGTTTTAGGAATCGGAATCGTTTTAAAAGTACCGGTTCGGCATCGGAATCGTAAAAATCCAAACGGTACCCAACCCTACTTACGAAAGACACAAAGTCTCACCTCAAAGTCGATGAGCTGCAGGTCTGCTACCAGAGTGCTGAGCAAGCCACTGTTGTAGAGCTCCTGGGCTAGCTGGGCCACTGCTTCTGTTTGGGGCTCTTTCTCATTAGTCCCATACAGGATCTCCTTCATGGCCACCAGGCTTTTTGACACCTCCTCTGTGGCCTGAATCATATACACATAGTACACGTGACCTTACAGCATTTCAAGCATCAGAATTCTAGTTCAAGCTCATTTTCACCCAACAAAAGATTGATGGGGTGACGAGGGAAAACGAAGAATTTGTGCGAGAATCACCCTACCTTCTCAGCCTTTTTGTCAGAAATGTCATGTTTCTCAAGCACTGTCATGCTATCCTTAAGGTTCTTAACAATGTCCGCCGGCGACTTGTGGGACTTGCCAAAGGGGAAAGGCATGGCGGAGAGTTACCACGAGCTAGCAGGCAGCGGACTGTCCACCTGAGGAATGACATGTAAAACTGAATCAGAACCTGTAAAGATGGAGGGACTACTGAGATGGGAACTAAGAGCATGTAAAAAGCACCAAAGGGGCAGAGACAACCCTGCATTAATGTTGTTGTATTGTAAAATATAATCTTAATTAACAGATGAGCTACAGAAACAGCATGGTCTTTGTCTTGTGTTTTCCAGACAATATCTTTGTAACACTCAAAGCTCAAGCTTAGCTCAAGCTAACAAGTAGTTATATGAAAGTACACATAGATAAAGTATATATAGCTGGTGAATCAAATGTTTGAATCATTCATGATCAGTCATGATCATGCAAACATAGCAATGATGCAAGTTTGGACAAAGGATAATAAAACCGATCTTAAGAATGATGACAGATACACATAATGTTTAATTTAATTTAATCACAATTACCTTTAAAATGGCAAGTTCTTTTCTCACTGAACTCACACTTATACTACCGCTCCACTATCTGTCACTCACTGCCCATGGGTTAGACAAGTAATTGATATTGCATTATATCATACTGTCTGTTGCGTGTTATTTATACTTTGGCACCAGGGTTGTGAAACTTTATTTTGCGTTACTTGGGCAAGATAGTTCCTTTCTTTTCTACAGTCATCTAAACTCTAGTTCAGTTTTTTTCCGGTTGATGGCAGTTTGATGTTTGAAATAATGGGACCAAATATTTATGTTGCTTGAGGTTTAAAATAATGGGACCGAGTATTAATTTTGCTGTTACTGAGTATGTTAAAATCATCATATTTGTATATAAAACTGTCAGAACTGAAGACTTTACATGCTTATCATTCATCATAGTACAATATTGTGAAATGTCTGGTCATTGTCAGTAAATGATTAACCAAGCAATGTTTACTATGACATGGGCCTACTTGAACAGCGACTAACAAATCCAAGTAAAAACCTTGTCACAATACTATATATATATATATATATATATATACATACATATATACATATATACATACACACACACACACACACACACACACACACACACTTGTCTCTACACAAAACCTATAACGCGGGATAAAACTGAACCATGCTACAAAGACCATATTTCACTGTTGTTACTTAACAAGTACCCTTGTCTACAAAAATACCTGATCCACCCAACCATATTATACTATGGGGGAAAAATCCAAACTTTTCTGAACAGGCAAGAAGTAAGCCGAGAAAGCCTGGGCTATCACAAAGTGTAATTAACAACACAGCAGCCTAAATGTGCTTAATGTATATAGTGGGTCATGCATGATGACTACACTAACTATTCTAAGAACCCAATACAGAAACATACACTTAATCCCATTATCATGCCAAGCCAAGACATCGTTTTCATTAAACATGCCGTCCTTTGAGACATCCGTTTCCAGTAGAGCTGGTCGATATGGAGAAAATCAAATATCACAAAATCTTTGAAAAACTACATCAATATCGATATTGAGTTATCGTTAGTAATGTGGATATAATGACTAAGTGGGTCAAGACAAATAAAAGAACAGCTAGAACAGGCTGAAAAGTTCAGAAAACAACATCACTTTACTGTAATGTAGCCTTTAAACCAGGAAAAGACAACACTTGTGTCATATTACGATATCCAAAATGTATGACGATATCTAGCCTCATATATAGATATCAATATAATATTGATATTTTCGCCCAGCTCTAGATTCCAGTATGATAGCGAGGTGTGCCACAAAACACCAAAACTAGTCACTTAACAAACATTAAGAGGCTGAGATATGTCTAGTCTGTCACCAACCTGTTGTCCTGCCAGGAACCTTTAAACTCTGAACACATATCCTGGAGTGGTCACACTCTTGTGCCTTGGCAGAGAGTCCACATTTAGAAAGCAACGCTATGGCCAGGAATATAAACCAAGCAGCACCGAAGTGGGAGGTGCAGTCCACCATTCGTATATGATGGGTCATGTGCGACTGAGTAATGTAAAAAGTGTCCCCGGGTTCACTGGTTACCGAAGCCCTTAAGTTGTGCTTGTTTACATTTTTAATAAGCTGAACATACCTGAATTTCGCCATGTGGCCAAATTCGTCTGTCGTACAAACTACTGTTGGTTAATGTAGCCAGCAGGCTACATTAACCACTCCTCTCTTCTCCTGACCCGCTTCAGTGTCAGTGACGCAAATAGGAAGGAAACATATGGCAGCTTCAAAATCAGCTGGTCGCCGCTAACCAACAATGACTCCGTTACTAATCAGGTATCGTGTGCTGAGGTAATGTTAGGCCAACACATGCTGTAGGCCTGACTTTTCCACAAACTGAACATGACCTGAAAGACTGCAAAAAAAGTCCAAACCCCTTCCGACTCTTTCAAAAGGGAAACTACCGTCATGTTAGCTAGAGCAGGCTTTATATATCTGCGATTACAACAGTCAAAAATAGGTAAATGGAAACACGACTAGCGGAGCCTGAAGTATAGTTAACCTTACCCTCCATTAAACAAACAAAACTGTGCCAGAAGACAGCTCAAACGTCACCCCCACCATTCAGTCGAGACAGCAGCATATGTTATATAATGTTAGGACAAATATGATATAGCTTAACAAACTCAAACAAGTTGCAAACCCGCGGCCCGAAGCTGACTAACATGAAGAAGACTAGCTGACAGCGAGCACCGCCCCTCTCCGTTATCCATGCCCGGTTTGTGATGATGAAGCCTGCCAACTTCGCGCAATGTTCGTCTCTTTTTACCTTTTTATTTGCGTATTTTTATTTGTCATTTGTTTTTTGTCTTCTCTCTGCTATGTTTTGAGTCTTTTGTCTTCTTGTTTGCATTTACCCAAATGCTGTCTTCTATTGTTTGGCCCCACTGTTTAACTAGCTAGCTAGGCTGTCTGATGTTGACCTCTGGTTATCCTGCTTTTGCCTTGCTTTGTTTGTAAAACTCTGTTTTTAAATGTGCTAGCTGCATAAAAGTTATTATTAGGCTAACGCTATAACAAAATTGATACTTGCTCATTGAGAAAGTATGTGGCTAGCAAATGCAGGACAGCTGTAAGTTAATGCAGAGACGCAGTGAAATATGGGATATTCAGCTAACACATTACCTTGGCTTTACCTTTCACTTGACAGCTTTGTATCCGTTTGCAAGCTAACGTGGCCTATAATATTTCAATCACTGTCCACCAAACAACAGTGCTACTGCTGGTTTGCTTGTGGAAGTATCGACACACAGAAGGCCTCCTCGGGCCTAACGCTAATGCTTACAAACCCTAGCTGCGTTATCTTTATTTAAAATAGCTCAGACTGTAACGTTATTAAGTACTAATTGCATTTATTATAGCCAGTTTTGTAACACCAGTTAGCTAGCCCTCTTAGCATAACGTTAGCAAGGCCTGGCAGTCGCTCCTCGCTGTTAACGTTACTATCAAGCTCATGCCTTTAGCACATTATAAGCAGCAGGCTATGTTTAGCCGAAACGTGTTTGTGGTTTGTTAGCGGAGAGCTATCCAACAAACTAGCTAACTAACATAGCTAGCTAGCTAGACATATGTAGCTAACTTTAAGGCAACCGTTGTTAGCTAAAGTAGCTTTAACGTTAATGTTAGCTAACGTTACACCACAATGCTTGCGAATAGTATTTCATACCATAACATTATACAAAACATAGTAACGTTAAAGGTAGGCCTACCTTGTAAATGGCGTTTTCTCTAGTTCCCCGATTCGTCAAGACAGCAAAGGGCAACGTAGGTGCTCCTTGGAACAAAACCTGCTTTATTTTCCTTGTTCGCAGCCTCCCCTTGTTTCTACTGTAGCTAGTTAATTGTGCAGCCCCTGTGTTTCCTAGTTCCTTCTCTGAGCTCGACAGCGCAGCGGTTGTCACTGCAGCAGCGTCTACCGCCTCCACTGGCCGTCTCTCGTCACGACAACTTGGAGGTTGCACTTCGCGAAAATGGCAGGTGACCGTACGAGGGCGCGCTCACCCCATCGACAGATCATCGGCCATACATCAACATCTTCGGAAACTTCCGTTAGTGATGTTACGTAGTGTAACCTATCTATGGACCTTTCCCAGTTCCCTAATTTGGCAACATGCAGGAACCTGATTGCCCAATCGGGGTTGGGCTGGGCTTAATTGATGCGTTTCTGATTTGTGATCTAGGCCTAATTAATTGATTTCTCTACATCTTTGCAGTAGGCCTATTGGATTGGTTGCTACAAGTGGCTACGGTAATGGTCACTGGCCTGCTAAAACCTCCTCCTCTTCGGCCGGACTGTCCACCCTCTCTGGAGGTTATTATTACGCTCTTCATGCTGATTAGGTTTGAATGAATAGTGGTCTTTGTTCGGCTCCTGTTCCCACGACCCGGCATTCGCCTGGCAGTCGCGTGCCTCTAAAACACTGGCCCGCGCTTTAAGGTGGTGGTGAATGGGGGCAAATGGGGCAATCTGACATCTGCTTGCTAACAGTTAAGAGCAGATGTCTGACATTTGAAAACACTGAGAGTGATCAAAGCCTACACAATACACTGCTAGATGTTTTTAAAGGCCTAGACTGAGTGTTGTCATATATATATATATATATATAGGCTATATTAAGAGAAGAGAGGTGTGTGTGTGTGTGTGTCAGCCAGCAACAAACCATCTAAACTAATCATCATGCTTAACTAATGCATGATTATGATTTAATGCATGAATTAATAAAGGATGTATCCTGAAATAGTACTATATTTTATTAGAATATAGACTAGGCCTACTGTTCTGCTTTCAGAGGCTGAGCAAATGCATGGGTCTGAAATTAACTTTTATGTAACTGGTATCTAGTTTGGTCGGGTAACAATGAGGCCAAGGTATGAAGTAGCCTAACTTAACATTCCTTAAGTGTGAACTGATCACATAAAGTCATAGTGACTTTATTGCATGAAATCATCACGAGTCATGCATTAGGTAGCCTAAGCCTATTATTGTTACCAGAATTGTGCTTTTATAGGTGAGGTGTCTTCCATACTGATACAGGCAAATCTGTAGGCCTACGGTAGGCCTAGGGCCGATATGTTCTCAAGTGATTTGTCAGCCCATTGTATCTCCTGTGAGCTTTGAGGGAATGGGTGTATCCTGCAGGTAGTGTAGGCTAATGTTGCTTCTGACAGAATAGGTGAGGCAGAAACGGTAACTGCACACTCTTGTTCAGGAGAGAAGAGGAAACTGCAGTTTGTGTTGGATGGAGAGGGTGGGGGGGTGGAGGGGGGTGAGAGTAGTGCATGCTTTCAGGCTGGACATCTGTCGCTTGTGAGTATTTTTCTTTTTCTAGGCCGGGTCTCTCTGTTATTGAATGGAGCCAGTGACCTGTCAGTCTTGACTGATGGGACCCCGTGTGTGGGAAAATCCCGCAGCCAAAGAGTTGGAGCATTCACATGCTAATTGCGCCCGATAAAAAGAGGGCCGTGCCGCGCCGAGGGCCCTAGAGACGCGCTGAGATTCAGTAGAGGAGGCACAACCGCACAGACACCCGAGAAAAAAACATGACTGCTTCATCCATGGCGCACAACGCGGGGAAACATCCCAGTGCCAAGGAGGAGAGAAAGGTATTTTACACTTGGATATATACTGTAGATCGATTTCTCTTTTAGAATAGGCTATACACGTGGGCCACTTTGTCCTCTACGCTCCAGCTTGGTAGGCTACCTCACCATCCAGGCTGCCTTTAACAACGTTTTTTTTGTTTTGTTTTTTTACCTTTACAGCTGAGGAAGCCGCTCATTGAGAGGAAGCGACGAGAGAGGATCAACAATTGTTTGGATCAGCTGAAAGAAACTGTGATCGGGGCGTTCAGAATTGATGTGAGTATTTCCTCAAGTCCATATATAAAAGTAAACAATGGAGGCTGGATCAAGTTAACTTAACTTCAAGGCTGCTCATCTCTCAACAGCAATCCAAACTGGAAAAAGCCGATATTCTTGAGATGACAGTAAAGCATCTGGAAAACATCCAGAGCAGTAAACTCAACGGTAAGGAACCTGGCTCTTGTCTTTATGAGTGTGGGGTGTTATGTAAGATTACTGTAGATAATGTGGATTTTTTTAATTGATCTCCATAATACTTATCTCAATCAGTTATGTTATTTCTTGGGTCAGAAATGGGGCAATACAAAGTGTAATGAAATAGTTTGAGATCCCTATGACACAAAGCAGCATCAGCACATTACTGTATATATTAGTAGCAAATTGTATTCAGCTGAAAAGTGATAGTTAGAGGACTGTTTGTAATCTGGTCGTGTTTTTAATAGTTAAGTGAAATTGTGTTGTGAAAGAGAAAGTATTAGTGAGCAGCAGCTTCCTGATGGGAAAGAAGCAACAGTTAAAGCGGTTACTAAGATGCATGTTGTGCTGCCTGTCACCACAAGGGGCTGCTGTGACTTCACAACTCCTCCCTTTTCCTACTGCAGACCCCACAGTAGGCCTGGAGGCCCAGCAGAAATACAGCACAGGGTACATCCAGTGCATGCACGAAGTCCACAACATGCTCCTCACCTGCGACTGGATGGACAAAACTCTGGGCTCTCGCCTGCTCAACCACCTCCTCAAGTCCCTGCCCAGGTCCACCGATGAGAGCCCCCTCCAGCCCTCACCCAGACATGATGTCCCTCTTCCGGCCGGCCAAGGCACGGTGCTCCCCAACACACCCCTCAGAGGAGAACCCCTTGCTGTGAGGCGGCTCCAGAGAGAGTGGTCCACCTGCTATGAGGCAGGCTGCCAAGAGAGGCCTGCACTCCACAACTCCCACCTGGGGATGCTGGAGATGTGGAGGCCCTGGTGAACTGGTGGATTACTGATCTTGGATTTTTCCATTTTGTTAGGCCATCCTCTGTTATGTATCTTATAGATATGCTGCTCAGAAGACAAACGTGGGGCAGTTTTGTTCCAGTGATTATAATTGTAGGTGTGCTGTAATGATTCTATACAGATCTTTTCAAAGTACTTCCCTTCAGAAGTTGATTTCTTGTAGCCTGCATTATAGAAGGCTCTTATTAATCTTTCATGTATTTATTGTATTAACATCTTTATTTATTTGATATCATAAGGTATGCTTCTTAGACCAGTTGCTTGGCATTGCATAGATTTCTATGTATTCCTCCTTTGCTGTATTATTAACCCAAACATTAATAATAATAATAAAACTGAGTGTACACTCGTGAGAATGTATTCATCTTGTTCATGTACAGTTGCTCTTGTCAATGATGTTCTGAAATTTCTGTTATAATGGCCATTCAGTGCAGAAAGACAACTTCATCCACGAGACCCAAACTGTTTACTTTTCAGATCATTTACTAATATAATCATACAAATATGGACATACAGTATAATCAATGAGGCCTATTTAAGTGTTTATTAACTGTCAACCTAGATTTTTACCACTGAAGGATGGACAGTCCTGTACCTGGGAAAAAAGATAGTCTATACAGACTAACCTTCTATAGTTAGTTAACATGCATTTTTGGAAAAATTTTAAAGCTCCATTTATCAATATTGTTATGCACATTTTAAATCAAATCAAATGGAATGAAAATGAAATGGGTCATTCAAAGTGACACAGCAAATTGCAACCTAATTACGCAGCTCAATACATCGCTTAAGACTCTTTCAGCTCATGGTTTTGATGGCTGTAAATACTGAACAGTTCAGTTTCACCACGTTTACAGCAACAGCAGACAGGTGTTTTCAGTAAATACACCCAGGTAAACACATTACCTGCCCAGCAACAAATGTCAGGCAGTTAGTGAGTCTAAAACAGGTATCTTCAACAGGGGGTCCGGGGCCCCTAGGGGGTCCTCAGAGTGCATTGCAGGGGGGCCTCCAAATTATTTTTAATTTGGAAAGTTTTTTCAAAAATTAAAAAGTCTTAACATGAATTCAACATATTAGCAAACATAAATCCCCACTGCTAACTGGCCCATAGGTAGGGTATAGTCACTAAGAACATCAACATACACAGTTCATCCTAAGGATTCACTGTGCTATATGTATGTTTAACATTAAAACATGATTTATAAAACCATGGCAACAATTATTAGGCTATTTTAATAGCTTAGTATTAAATGCAAAAAGGTATTTATAAAAGCTTTAGGCCACCCTACACCTTATTGTAGGACCAGTTTAATATGCAACTTCATTTTATACAATATATGTAGTAGGGGGTCCCTGCTCCATCTCTCTTTCAATTAAGGGGTCCTTGGCTTAAAAAAACGTTTAAGACCCCTTGTCTAAAATATTTAGATTAATACATAGTCAGATATTTTAGCTGTTTGTTGGAGACCAAGCAGAGCTAAAAGGAGAGTGAATGTAGGCATTTTCCCATTTTGACTTAGCAGGAAAAAACAGGTATTTGGAATAACATAATGATGGATCTGTTCTATTCAAGTGTCCCAGTAAGTCATGACAGTGTGACAGTGAGACAGCGTGCACAATACCAGGACTTTGAAACTGAAGCAGCTAAATGGAATTATTAATTTTATTATTTTCACCTGTCTTCCATGAAAAAGATGTTGCTGTTTAATTTGGTTAACACGTTAGCACAACTTTATATGTTGATAATATGTCAGGGTTCAATGAGTTTAACTACCCGCTGGTTACCAAATTGCAGCTTTATTAAAGGGTTAGTGCACCTAAATCATAAACTAACATGTTGTCTGACTTACTTCTAGTGGTATCTCTACTTTAGGTTTCATGTGCTGAGGTTTTTAGAGGTCCAGCCAATACAATGGAAGTGAATAGAATGTAATTTGTGGTGCATCGCAGAGACTGGTATCTCAAAACCTGGATCACTAAACTCAAACTATCTGCCTACAACAAGGTAAGTCAGACATTTTTTTAATTTTGATTTTGATTTGGGGAAATTGACCCTAATTCACTTCATTTGCTCGAAGGTACTGATTATGAATAAATAAATTATAATTATAAATCATAATTAGTCATATGTGTTTTGTAATTAAAAGGACAAGATGCCCATTTCAAGGTTGACCTAAATTAACAAGGAATAATGGATGTCTGTGTGCAAATAGTTTTTATGGTCGAGACACTGACACTGCTTTACCAGTTTAATTTGGCCTCTGTAGACTAATTAAAAATAACTTGGATGCTCGGATAAGGAACCCAGTAAGGTTTGGTATGGGAGCACTTTAAAGCATCACAGTCGTCTCCATGGCGAACAAACGTCAGGATGGTCAACGCGAATATTCTGCTACATTTAAGTTTAAAAAAAGATGTAATTCATCATTGGGTTTAAAAAAAATAGACAAGTGCATATGGCCCATTCTCCCGCTATTATTGCCATTATGATTGGCCGCCACATGGAGCCAGGCGGCAGGTCTGAAGAGAAGAGAGAGAGAGAGGGGGACGCCTGTTCCCTTAGCGGAGCTCACCAACAAAAAGGAGCCGAGACAGCTGCTCTCGCCACAGTCCAGACCATTAAAGATCTGAAACATGGACATGAGAGTGGCGAGGTGCCAAAAACCCTCCACTTGAGAGGTCTGAAAATCTTCCTTAATTTGGGGCACTAGAGTTTAGTGCCTACTTATTGCGAATAAGCTGCGCAATTGTGTGAATACCGTGCGTAAAAGAGCACCGGAAAACAGCATTGTATTTACCTGGAAGGTGGCACATAGATGACTGCGTAGTGCTTTTTCGAGCAGACAGGCATTTGAGGGTAATTTGTATGACAATACCGTGTACAAAACATGTAGGCCTACAATAACGAGGGCAGAGGCTTGAACGCTCTTATTAGACATACCCAAATAGACATTGTGCACAACATCCAAACTAAAAAAGTCCAATACTGATACCAGAAGAACCAGCATTATTCTAATAATTCTCAACAGTCCAAAATATTGTTTAAAGGATGACAGCTTCATAATTTGCATGCTTATACACACAGCACACTACAACAAAGACGATTGGTAAGTTATCAGCTAATTCAACCAGACATTATAAACCATCATACAGCAGAGTAAGGCAACGTGAGAATGCAGTTGCACACAAATCAGAAGTCACCAAACACACGGAGAACAAACGAGGCGCAGACTAACACCTGTCGCTTTCTTTGGAGAAGGGCCCTTAATTCCCCCGGCTGATTCAGTTTACGCCGAGGGGCCGCCAGCAGCAGCTGCCAACCGAAGGCATCGCGTTACATCCGCCAAACAGGCGGGTAAATCTGCTGAGGCTCGGACACAATAGTCAGCAGAACGAAGAATGGGTCGGGCAGAAAAACCGACAGAGCAAAATCTCACTGTGAGTCACTGTAGGGCTGAGATGCTCTGAGGCGTTATTAGAGTGGTCAGAAAACTGCACGACAACGATAAATACAAAGCATAATTGAATAACGTAGGCTATGTCACCAAATGACTAATGTCTACACACTAAACGTAGGCTTATATATATATATATATATATATATATATATATATATATATATATATATATATATATATATATATATATATATACTTAGTACAGGCCAAAAGTTACGCCACCTTCTCACTCAATGCGTTTTTTATTTATTTTCATGACTATTTACATTATAGATTCTCACTGAAGGCATCAAAACTATGAATGAACACATATGGAATTATGTACTTAACAAAAAAGTGTGAAATAACTGAAAACATGTCTTATATTTTAGATTCTTCAAAGTAGCCACCCTTTGCTTTTTTATTAATAAGGGAAACAACATTATATATATATATATATATATATATATATATATATATATATATATATATATATATATATATATATATATAACAAATAACAAATTAACCCCCAGTGCATTTAACAGTTAAAGTGTATGTACTCCCTCTAACAACCTATTCTGCATTATAATGACTTTTGTACAGCTGAATTAAACTACACATAGTTGATTAGAACCAACAGTGGGGGGAAAACCGAGCGGTCGGTCACCTAACCCAACAAATGTCAGATTCAGCTGCTAGGGGCGCAGACCGGGGCAGGCCGGAGACAAAGGGAGTGGGCGCTCATTGGCTCCGGCAGTGTGCGCTCTGTTGTCCCCCAGCGAGAGCAGCTCAGCCCCTATTCACATGTTAATAAGCCCCTATAAATACTAACCACAGCCACTCAGCGCCAGCACCACGTCTCACTAGGATTGCACAATAAACACAGGGCGCCTCGCTTGCCTGCGAGTTTATCGATCCCGCCCCCCCCCCTCCCCTTCCTGTAACCGGTTCCGTTTGCCAGCTGCACCTCGCTGACGGAAAAAAAAGCAGCAGTGGAAGAAGCCACACAGAAAGGGCGATTCAACCAACATGGCCCCCTCGGCTAGGCCCAGCAGCACTGGACTTGATATGGAAGAAGATGAGTCCTACCACGGGATTCACAAAGCGGACAGAAAGGTAGGCTACCTACCGCGGCTCTGTTGACGGAATAACAGGCACTCTTTGGACATACTTGGCAGTGACGCACTTGTCTCGCCGGTGACAGTCTGTGTGCATTTTGAGTTGTATGGCATTAGCGTTTAAACCTTGCTTTTGAACGGCAATTAGGCTACATCCCACATATGACTGCAACTTCAACTAGAATTAAACAATAGGTTTGATCCAAAACTGTAAGTTTCTGTCACTGACTGAAGTGTGATCTTTGTGTTCCTGCAGACCAGGAAACCTCTGGTGGAGAAGAAGAGGCGAGCTCGCATCAATGAGAGCTTGCAGGAGCTGCGGACTTTGCTGGCAGACACAGACGTGAGTATAGGCTACGGCGTGCGCGCATACACACACACACACACACACACACACACACACACACACACACACACACACACACACACACACACACACACACACACACACACACACACAAATCAGTGTGCTCACCTGTCCCCTGTGTGATGCAGAGGTAGATTTAGGTTCTGATGAAGTTCTGCTGGTTGTTTCCACAGTTTCATTCCAAGATGGAGAACGCAGAGGTGCTGGAGATTACAGTGAAGAAGGTGGAGGACGTACTAAAGAACCGAACCCAAGGTCTGTACAACTCTGCTTAAATTTAGACTAATACCAAGCAGGCAGTTCTGGGGAATTTAATCTTAAATGTCTGTATCTGACACAGTTATCCCCTGACAACTAAGGTTTACCTCCTATTATCTCCAGATCTGAATCAAGGCATCTTATAGTGTAGGTAGGCCTATGCATGCTGGAAGTTTAACCTGAAATTTAGAGCAGTGGTTCCCAAACTGGGGGTCGCAAGATACATTTCAGGGGTCTCAAGGTATTTAACAGAAGAGGAAAGCAGAAAGAAAGAAACTTATCTCTGCTCCACAAAGTTATTCTTTTTTTAAGAGTTTCCTCTTATCTTTTGAGCTTTTGTTTTGTAATTAATGGATCATTTGACTTCTTCAGGACTTAAAATGATTCAAATAAAACAAGGAAAAACATCACTCTGGGCTTACTGGTCACGAGTATGGCATTTTCAACCAGTGAAGAGGGGTCGCATGTAGACATTTCTTCGAATTAAGAAATCACAAGACAAAAAGCAACCACTGATTTATCAGTAGGTTTAAGATTACTCTTAAGTCATGAGAAGTACAAACCACCCAAATGATATAGTGACTTGACTGAATCCACGAGTAGTCCAACTGCAATTAGCTGCAGCTATTTCATAGCCTTTCTCTCTGCTTCCACAGAAACAGACACACTGAACCAAGAAGCCAGTGAGAGGTTTGCGGCAGGCTACATCCAGTGCATGCACGAGGTCCACATGTTTGTGTCCAGCTGTCCTGGGATAGATTCAACAGTTGCGGCGGAGCTCCTTAACCATCTCCTGGAGTGTATGCCCCTGAATGAGGACCACCTCCAGGATGTGCTGATGGATCTAATTACTGACACTTCTGGGAGTAACGGCAGCACTTGGCATGGAGGCGACGAGGCGCTCTGCGCGACTCTGGCTTCACCTGGAGGAAGGAGTCTATCCAGCAGCTCGTCCTCGGCCCTCTCCCCGGCCCCCTCCACCACCTCCAGCGAGGACCTATGCTCCGACTTGGACGAGACCGACAGTGAGCACAACCACAGTTCCACTGAGGGCTTGGAGAATAGGGAGGGCCTGAGCATGCCCACCATGACCTACCATCAGTCTATGTGGAGACCCTGGTAGGGGTCTGGGGTTTTGATGGAATGCGGTCGGGATATGTTGAAGCTCCTTTCTTTGAAGACATGACAA
Source organism: Perca fluviatilis (assembly GCF_010015445.1). Taxonomy (NCBI): domain Eukaryota; kingdom Metazoa; phylum Chordata; class Actinopteri; order Perciformes; family Percidae; genus Perca; species Perca fluviatilis. The sequence goes on along the minus strand of NC_053113.1, from coordinate 19,432,197 downwards.
AGGGCCTCTTACTGAAAAGGAAAAGTCCACCCTACGGCACACGACACTTCACAAATAACCATTTTGGATGGTGTAACTTTCATTTCTTGGCTCCCTTGCAGATAACTGGCCACGAGCATGGATTGATTTTCTGGATTCTACATATTGATGTTCAATCATCACATCTCTTCTCTAAGACACAGAGATACAAATTTGCCCACTGACAACAGCCTCGGTTTATCCCAGTGCAGTGCAACCGCAGATCACTTTGCGTTTTGTGGAGGGAACCTGGCTGTGGCTTTTTCACCCTAAACTGAATGCTGCAGGTTTGAATCTTTTCCTTGGCATTCTGGGAGATGTAGGAATTCGCTCAGTGAAATAGAAGTAGAAAAACACTCCTTAAGTGCTTTGGATATCATAGAAAAAAATGTCTTAAAGAAAGGTTTTCTTTTATCTCATTACATGGGCCCTTTCTCTCAAGGGCCCCTCCAGCTTGGGGCCTCCTGAAAGTGTTCTCTCTTTCCTTTTCAGTAAGGACTCTATGGCTTTGAGTCCGCGTTTGTGACTTCTTTTTTTTTTACACATGGAGAAAGATGAAGCATTCACTTATAAACCAGCAAAGGACAGACGAGGAACCGTTCACTTTTTTGCATCTATAACTCTGTGTAAATAGCTCTTTTTAGAAACCGAGAAGTTTGGCAATGCCTCTGATTAATATAAATATTTCTATTGTATTTCATAAAGGCCTGTAGTTTATTGGACCATTAGCCTCCTTCAGAATGACCACTTTATGTTGTAATGATGTTTAGAAAAGCCAGTAAAATGTTTGAATTTGCTAAATAAAATAATGTAATTGAAAAGCTGTTGTATGACTTGACTTAATGCCTGAGATTACTATAACGGGAAACGGGATAAAAAAAAACTTAACAAACAATATGGGTAATAAAAAAATCTTCGGAACCTTTTGTTGTCAGAAAATGTTAATTTATCATTGAAAAACGGCTAATTTGTGTAAAGTGATTTCGGCCAATAAGCTATGTAAGAGGAGCTATGCTCATTTTCAAAATGTCAAAGTTGAAATATCATGTTATGCCTAGTCTAAGACAGTCCAAAATATGAGTAAACATGAACAACTCTCTCCTAAATCCAAAAACTAGAGTGCCAAACTCAAATTTGTCAAATGTCATCACATATAAAGTATATGGAACTGCTCCATAGACAATGAATTGTGAAAGATGTTCTAGATGACACTGGGAGCGCCCAGAGGAATGCTCTGAGTGAGTATATGAACAACTACGCTACAAAGAAGATGTTTTGTATGATATTGCTTAGAGCGTATGAAGTACTTATTCCAGTATTTATTGCACTACACTTACACTACGTCAATGCAGCATAACTTGGTTTCTGGCTTTGAGAGACAGCTCGTGTTCACAAATAGTGTAATATAGGCCTACTAATGTATTGAACTTTCCTAGGCCATGTAAATAACATATTGAAATTTTGAATTTAGTTGATGTTTCCCTTTAGGAGCACGGAGATTAAAGTTTCATTGCATGGCCCATTAAAGCCACAGCCAAAAACAACTAATGTAGCTTATAGGAGGAAAATAAAACAATATTTATCATAATCTATTGTCCAAATAGAAAGGAACTTGTGTTGTGCATATTTCATTAAATATCCTTTGGTGCCAGAGGCTTTTTTGATAAGATGAACATTTAAATATTTAATCACTCTAAAAAAAGTAACCTCGAATTATGCTCTCCTTTTCCTCCGACCTGCAGTCCTTTCTCACCACGAGGACGCGCGGTGCGTGCGCGCACATGAAAGAGTCGCACCTCTCCAAATGTCTTCACTCTCACCTCAGATACAATGAGCATATTAACAAAGTACTGTTAGATCCTGTCTGGACTGTGTCTGGAACAGCCTACAACGCAGAGCAACAACTCAGTTCCTGATATAAAATGGAAAAGTGAATTCACCCGGGGGGAAATAAAAGGCTATTCCAGACCAAAAGGCTATACGTGTAGGCCTAATGTATGGTGAAAATCACACGTCGTTTATTGTCAGATGATCCTGGAGCATTGAAGGGATAATTAACAAACCCGGGTGGAGGTGGAGGTGGGTGTTCACAAAGTGGACCTGGGTGTGAACGTCGGAGGAAACACATTGAAGCGGACGAGACACGGTGATCAAAGCTGCGACAATTTGACAGAGGAGCGTCAAAAGCCCGCACAGCTGAAAAGACACTACAAAGGATACAAGCAGGCTCAGATTCTTCAAAGGGACCAACACACACACACACACACACACACACACACACACACACACACACACACACACACACACACACACACACACACACACACACACACACACACACACACACACACACACACATACACACACTCCATTATGACTCACACTTGATCATGACATGTAAAGACATGGTTCTGTCAGGGGTGCAGCCTTGTTGGAGGTAGTGGGGAATTAATAGCATAGACCAGTGATGAGAAAATGTATTCAATAAAAATATGTCAATGAAAAATACTCCACCTACAAGTACAAAATCCAAAGTAATCAGAGAATTGTGGGATTTATCCAAAGTAAAAGCAAAGGCCATGTTACAAGGGAGGATATTCCCATTACAACCTGGCAACCCAAAACTTAACCAATTGTTGGCCTGTGATTAATCTAAAATGGCTCAATAAACGATTTAATGAATAAACCTATGAACCCTTCAAGTTTGCTTTATTATTCAGCATTTTAATGTTGTAGCTGGTCGAGGTGGAGCTACCTTTACCTACTTTATATGCTGTTGAATTTAATCTTTAACGATGCATATTTGATAAGCTAATTTTTGTTTGTAGAATATTAAAGGAGTAGTTAAAGTTTTTGGCAAATGCTCTTCATCGATTTTTTGTTTTTGTTTGTTGTGAGTTAGATGAGAAGATCAATATGCACTCTGAACATATCTGTCAGTTACATATAGACTACAGCCAACAGGTTAGCTTAGCATAAATACTGGAAACAGGAAAACCGCTAGCCTGGTTCTGTCCAAAGGTAACAAAACACACCTATGCACCAGCATCTCTAAAACTCACTAATTAGCCTAAATATTCAGTTGCATAATCTGTACCAAACCCGAGATATACCATGTTAATTAGTGAGCCATGATGAAATGATTAGTTCTCCCCAAAATCCCAAATAATTTTACATCCATAGGACAGCTGTTTTTCACTGAAAGATTTGCGCCTTTGGATCATTTTGGTCTCTTGTAGATTTCAGACGAACCGTGTTTCAAACAAGTAAATTTAATTACAGTGTACAATATCCATAAACATATGCTCAGTCCCCAAACAAACCAGTCATTGTAATTTTTTGTAACCCTATAGTGTGTCATGTGTCCAGTATGTATGGGTATATTGACGGAAGCAGGTGGGTGGATGGGTGTGGATGTTGATTTTAAGGACTCAGCTAAATTAAATTACAGTCACACCCCATTCTGTGGTCAGACCAACACCTCAATAAACTGAAACCTTCAATAAAGCCTTAACCTAACCGTTAAAAAATATAGCCAAACTAACTGCAATTTCCCTGCTACAAATTCATAGAACTATGGGAAGTAAGGCAATCCCGCTTAGGATATGACATGAAATGGTGAGTTTTTGGTAGGATATATGTACAAACCAGAGTGACTGACTGTTGGAATACTTCCCCTGCATGTCACCACAATCTGCTACTTAACTGAAAACGACAGATGACAGGCTGACCACGTTACCAGATTTAGTTTAAGCGGGGAAAAAGAAAAAGAAAAAACTCAGACAGGGGGGAGGACCTTTGGGTCCAAATGCATCAGCTGTGACCGTGCATATGAATTCTGAGGTTAAAGGTCAACGCAATGCAACAGTTGGCGTGAGAGTGATTCAACGGGCAGAGGCGAGCATATGGTGCTGAAACAGATCCCCAGGGAACCTTGTCATCCTTGGCTTCTTCTTAAATGTCTTTGACTGTGAGAGAACAATCACTTCCTACTGGGCAGCAGCAGCGGCTGCTGCAGCAGCGGTTATGTGCTGATACAATTCCCTTCTTATCTTGTCACTTAAAAACAAGCTTTGGGATGACATCGATCTAAAATGGTAGTTGAAGTTATTGTCTTTGCAGGAAAATGCATATCATTTAAAGGGAAACTTGTACACATAGTAGTCAGTTTACCAGAGAGTACAACTACAGTAGGCCTTTGGAAACAGTTGTAACAAGTCTTCTGTGACTCTTGATAAGCTTTGTTAAGTGTGAGAAAATAAACCATTAAAAAACAAAATCTGTTTCTTGTGAGCGTCCCAACGTTTTAGAAATGCATTCTGGAGCACCACATTTAATGCATCCGAAAAGATGAAATGTTTCAGCTTTCTTCTGAAAGAGGCACAGTGCCAATAACAGATAATGACAGCAGCTTTTAAGGATTTCTTCATGGATAAATTACTGGACCAGAGGGCTTTTGTCACTCTACTGTATATTATTAAGTATATCATGAGTTGATTTGACTTCACTAATACTCTCATGTTAGCCTAAACACATGGTGAAATATGCCATACAATTGGGCAAGCATTCCCGAGGAAGCCCAATAAATATGTCATTGTTTGCTCAGGTTGAACTACTGTGGCTGGCCCAGCCGGCTTGATAGGCAGCTTTATCTTGGTCCACTCAGTGGTCCAGCCACCGGTTGTTTAGCTGTAACGAATTAATTAATTGGTAGATTGAACAAAAATGAAGATAACTATTCATATTCTGCAACTATTTTGGCAATCGAATACTTCTTATTTTACGAGCAAAAGTATGAAACATTTGATGATTCCAAGTTATCAAATGAGAGAATTTGCTGGTTTCCTTGGTCTGAAAATAAGGTAAAATCATCATATTTGGTTTTTGGACTGTTGTTCGGACAAATAAGACATCGGAAGACATCACTTCAATGATTTTGTGATATACAGTACATTTGAGTGTTTTCTGACATTCTATCATTTATTTCCCAATCAGTGTTTTCAGTTTCTTTCTTCTTCCAGCCAACAATGTATGACCTTGACATGTTGAGCAATGAGCAAAAGAAAGTCTGAGTCACACCAGTTATATATCCATTGTTTTATTACAACATTGTTTCTCAAACACATCATCTTACCTACAAAAAAATGCACAAAACGGTCCTAGTTTAATATACCACATACAGTGGCAAATGACACAAATGTACATGATCATACACATCATGCGCCAGTAGCGTGTGTATGCATTTACAGAGCAGGGTGCTTCCAAAAGCCCACCAGTCTGTAATTCATTTAAAAAATGGATTCCCTCTAAGCGAGGCCCTTTGAGAATGAAGGCTTAAATATTCTCTGGCTTACTCTCAGCATTGTCTTGCTTCCTTAAGGGTTTGTACACAGGTGGGCGTTGTGGGCCCCCCTCAATCTATTTTGAAAAGAGACACAGATAGACATTGAAGGCGGTGACAGACGCAGGTCCTCTCTGTGTATTCATTCATAGATACAGAAAGCAGACAGAAGAGTCCACAAACTAAAAAGGCAGAGACTCTCTGAAAAAGCCCATCACTCACTGGAATCCCTTACAGTTAAGTATCTGACCACATTCTCCATTGCGCTTTGCCCACATGCATTCATGTGCTATGTTCTGCTTACAGTAACATGACCTGGTTTTTATTAGAGGTAGGGTCCGTCTCAAAAGACACTCAAAAACTCCTACCTTCGCCAAACAAAACAAAACACACGAGAGAGAAAGAAATAGAAAAATAGAAAACATTCTGAAAAGAGAACGAGAAATTAAAAGAGAAAATCCTGAAAACAAACTCCGTCAGCGAGATGTTCTTGGTCCAGTCGGGGTTACCTTCCTAAGCCTTGCCTCACCCTGCTGTAGCACCAGAGTTGTTCCGAGTTCTCCTACGGTTTACCTCGACTACATGAAGCCACTGTGGATCAACGCTTTCCTTAATACTTCATGGTAAGACCAGATGCAGGGCAGGCGTGTCACCGCTTCCTGTGTAACCCAGGGGTCTAGAGAAGGTTCCTTAGGCAACGCGTCCCCTGGTTTGCTTATTTATTTTAAGGGCTGATTTTAAGTACACAGCGCTTTGACCATCAGCTTTGAATTTAGTCAAGGATCTATACTGCAGCACACACACACACCTGCAGAGACTTATGATTTAGATTCCTTTTTTGGGGCTCGAAATATTGTAAAAAAAAAAAGGTTTCTCCGTGTGGGAAACCAGTTCAAGAGATGTGTGAGAAAATGAGCAGAGGTAATGTCTCTAAAGAGGAGGCAAGTAGAGACAATGTCCTTTTGCATAATGTATAAATCCCCACTGATTTGTACTAAAAAAAAATAAAAAAATAAAATAAAAACAAAATACATTTTGTTACATAATACATTCATGACATTTTTTTTTCAACATATATTGTACAACATACATAGATACACCATTGTTTTAAAAACCAAATATATAATTTAAAGATAGAAATTAGAGGTGAATGGGAAACGCTAATCCCAAGGACCTTCCTAGTTTGAATACAATAAAAACTTCTTGAATACAACTTCTCTTCAGCTTGGACCTTGATTTGCAGCCTCTATTCAAGAGGACAACCACCATACTCTCTGCTTTTTAATGTATCCATTTGTGCTGCTGATTGTTTCATATAACAAAACGTATTTCAGCAGCTTCTAAATCTGTGATGACGCCTGCTGCTTCATAGCACCTGTGCTGTTTTAAGGTTCTGCAGAGACCTACAACACTTTGAAGTTTTTCTGTGAAAAGGACTAGCTAACTCCAGTTCATAGTTGTCAACTAAAAGTGACTCAAATATCCTGCAGTTTATAGTGATCGGCAACTTCCGTGCCTGAAAAGTGAAGCCAATGCAGAAGTGCCCAAGACCTGCGTTCTACCTCATTTCCAGCAGGGGGGCGACTCCACTGGCTCCAAAAAGAAGTCGGTTTCTATATTAGTCTATAGGGAAATTACCCTACTTTTCACTTGATTTATTATCTCAGTAAACATTTTCCTAACAAGGTTATGGCCTCAATTGGTCGTTCCAAGTCGTCTTCAATACACTATGATGTTCATTTAGTAAATTATGGTCACATTTATTTTAAAATAAGACAATAAAGCAGGGGATGCTTTAGGGGCGTGGCTACACGCCGACTTGTCAATCATGATAGAGGCTTAAGCAATGCATATTCATGGCACTGTATACACTAAAACAACTGTGAACTGGTTTTTGGAAGTTGTCTGTGTTTTAATCTTAAACTGCGACCCTCTCACTGTGTGTTTTCACTTCATCAAAGTTAATTGGAACACTTTGGTCGCCTAGAAATGTCTTACATTGTCGTACATTCTGCTGAACGTGGTCACTTCTGGCTCCAAAATACTAAGATTGTGACGGCCACAATGCAAACTCCTGGCTTCAAAACGTCAGTCCACAAACCAATTGGTGACAGCACTGAGGCTATGTCCACTATTTTTAAGGTCTATGGTTTTTTTTCCAAACAAGTACTGCCTTTTAGTGGAATGGATTTGGCTTTAGCTGAAATCAATCTATTCTAGATACATTATCTGGTAGAAAATAAAAAATATAATAAAATGAATAGCTTGTGCGATGTATCACAGTTTAGGAAAGTTATCAGCCTGTGTGTCATTCTGCGGCCTGTTGAGTCAGGTGCAACCACTGCTCTGTGCCTGGATATTGCAAATACTCAATTTGATGAGGAGTAGGGAGATAAAAACTCGCCCATTATACTGAGGTGGGGCTCCCTTCATTTGGACCCAGCCTACATCATCCAACGTGCACCACAAATGAAGCATAGTGTAAGTTCTGGCAGGTCACAGAGTCAAGCTCGCCTATTATCTAGCCTAGCTTGCTGCATCTCTGCTAGCGCTTGCAACCCACCTCCACCCCCAGCTCCTCCTTTTAAATTCATGTTATCTGACTTAGTCTCTGTCATTGATGCTGCTCTGTTCTGTCGGTGCTCTCCCCGCTTAAGGCTTTCCATACATGCACGTGGAAGGGCAGGGCGTTGTGCTCGCCCTGCCTCATGCTTTCCACGTATGCACGTGGAAGTGCGAGGAGGCCCCAGAACAGAGCCATACCGCCAAAAACAAATTGCAGATGAATGAATCTATTTTGACAAAGTGGTCCTGACTGAACTATTCTACATAGTCAAAAATGGGAAAACAAATGGGGTTTGAGGGGGCTTGAATAAGACCATGTGGCAAAAGAAGAAAACATAACTGGCAGCAGATATTTTAACATGCGCTTGTTAACATTTTGTAATTATTTTAAGACAGTTATACTGTCAAAATAAAATGCTTTAAAATCAAATATATTTATAAGATTTTTAAAAGGATGCCCATTAACTATTACCTTTTTTAGAATAATAATTGCTCATGTTGCTGTAAAGCTCTGCCTCTGACAAGAAGGATGGGAAACAATGAAATATATTAATATATATATTTTTTAAATAAAAATATTTGGTAGGCCAAAGGTCACCAACTACACAGGCTGTGCCCAGGTTCTTTCAGTGAGGGAGAGAGAGGCTGTGTGTGTGAGCGAGCTGGCAAAAGGACTATACTATGAGGGTCATGTATACAAAGACCCACATAAAGCGATACTGCCCCCTGTATGGGCAGCTCAAGAACTGTACTTCAGCAGCAGTCCTCCGCACAACACACAAGCAGCACACATCCTCATTTTCACCACAATGGCAACACAGAGTTGTGCTTGAGTTAATGCTGTGTTTGTAAAGATAGTCAGGCACATAGCTGTTTGTCTCACATTTACAATGTGTGTGTGTGTGTGCGCATCACAAAGGTCCATGGCTGGTCGAGTGTGTCCCCCCCTGCTGGTGGCGTGCACGTTCAGCAGCCAGTGTCTGCTTGAGGCTGAGACTCCTCTGATTGGCTTAGGGCGTTCTGGACCTCTTGACTCAGCTCCTCGCCCAGCTCGCCCATTTCCATGTGTGACAGGTCTTCCTCGAATGGGGCCGCTGCGGCGTCCTCGCAGTACATACACTCCTTAACACATAAACACGGCCAATATTAAATATATTTCAATTTGACTCTTTCCATACAACTAAATCTGTATATGTATGTATATCTATATGCATTTTTGAGCGTGGTTCTGACCTTTACATTGATAGCAGCAGGTAGACCTCCCCTCCTCATCCAGGGGTGTTCCTCCATTAGCTCTCGTCGCTGGTCTGAGGAGAAGTGAGGCTGGCTCTTTTGCATCTGCCTCAGCCTCTCCTTGTCTTCTCGCAGAACCCTCTGAATGTCCCTATGGGTGACAGACCACACACACACATTACAGTTTACCAACAAGACTGATACATACAATGGTTCACTGCAAGTGTGGAAAGTAACAACCAAGTAATCAGTCAAAGAAATCTGCACACTATCAGTATGAAAGAAGGGCCTCCATTGTAAAATGAATTGACTACATCTGAATGACTTTTGCACTAGGCTCTCTTCTTTTTTGCGTTATGGGCCTTTGTTTGAAATCCTGTTAACCCCTAAAATAATACCCAGTCAGTGACTCACCTGGATGGCATTTGATATGTCATCATGACCTTGTCATCAGCATTTGCCATCAGCAGCCAGAGGGGCTCCTGGAGAACATTTTTGATGAAAAGCTCTCCCTCGCCTTGGACTGAGACCTTGGTCTGCGACTGGCCTCCTTCAGAGCCTCCTTTGCTGCTCGTCTTGGCTTTGGCCTTGGAGTGGTGTTCCAGAGAGTCAATGCTGCCAAAGTATTTGCTGGTGTTGCTGCTCCCTATACACAGTTTTAGAGAGACAGGGAACAGTCAAAAATAAGACTTTTTAATAGACTATTTCAAATTTAATATCATGAAGTAGCATAAAGAAAAGTTAAGTCCATTCTGTCGAGCTTGGGTGTTCCTCTACTGACCTGTTCTGCTGCCAGAAGCTCCACTAGCTGATGTACCACAGCCGTTGTAGCCTGAGCCCGATCCTGAGCCCGATCCTGAGGCCATGGAGCCAGGTGGCCAGGAGGTGGCTGATCCGGTCCCAGAGTGGGAGTCCTCCTGAAGCAGGATGTCCAGCAAGTCGCAGGATGAGGAGTTACCGTCACTGTGAGCCCGATCTTCTGGAGACTCCACCTGAAACACAAGGCAGCCAACCATCAGCGCTGTCACAGGCTTTATGTGAACGTGTTGGTGTGCATATGAGTGGTTGAAACCTTAATAACACAGAGTTCTGATGTTAAATCAAAAATATGTTCTCTCTAACTCGGTACATTGTGACTCTCACCTGTTGGGGGTTTTCGTTCTTCTCCCCTGCTGCTCCAGCTGCCCCCGATGCTGCTACTGTACTGTAGCCGTGGCATCCAGCAAGGGGCGCTGCGCTGTCCTGCCGTTCTACTGAGCGCTGTCCCTCCTCCGTGCTCAGCAAATTGAGCTGCAGGGGTGAGCTGCAACGTGACTCAAACAGTTGCGGGGACGTGACGGGCTCTCTCGCTCCAGAGGCTGGGGTGGCGGAACGTGATGCCGCCCCTTCTTGGGGCTCCATGGCCATTGGGAAGGGCTGAGCAGGATATGGGGCTTGGGCCATAAACTGAGTCTGCACTGGAAAAGAAGGCTGGGCAGCAAAGGGCTGCTGGGTAGTGTAGGCAGTCTGAGGGGCCTGGAAAGGCTGGGGGGTAGTGTAGGGGGTGTGTGCGGTTTGGAAAGCCTGCGAGGTAGTGTAGGGGGTCTGTGTGGTTTGGAAAGGCTGCGGGGTAGTATAGGCAGTCTGAGCGGCCTGGAAAGGCTGCGGGGTAGTGAAGGGGGTGTGAGCGGTTTGGAATGGCTGCTGGGGGGTAAAGGCAGTCTGCACAGGGAACGGCGGTTGGCTGGTGTAGGGGGGTTGTGTTTGCATGGCGTAGCCTGGCTGTGGGGGCTGAAAGAGCTGCTGAGAAGTGTAGGCAGGTTGCGTCTGGGTCTGCTCAGGGAAAAACGCTGGTCTAGGAGCCCCCAGCTGCCCGATCTGACCCAACTGTCCTATTTGGGGGAAGAGGTAATTGGGTAGCACCAGAGCTACCACAGGTGTAACAATGGTTGCGCCAAATGGAGCGGCAGTCGGTGGGGCTTGAGTGCTCTGCCCCTCTCCAAAGCCTGTGGAAAGGGAGGGGTCAGGGCAGGGGGCCTGAGCTGGGGCTGCAGGTCCAGTGGGGTAGAGCGGATAGGCAGGTCCCATGGCTGGGTAGGAGACATTAAAAGCTGACTGGGATGTCTCTGATGGGGACCACGAGGTTTGGTTGAGACCCTGGAGAGGAGGCCGGGGTTTGCGGTTTGATACGGCGCTGTCTGACGAATCAGGATGCTTCATCCGTGGCTTATTGGTCTTCCTGTTGCGGTTGCCCTTCTTGGCAGTAGTCTCAGGCCTGGTGGTGCCTTGTTTGGCAGAACTTCGTAGACCAGATGATTCTGAGATGACAGATGGAAAAGTCAGAGGGTAGGGTTAAAAGAAAGAAAAAAAAAAAAAAAAAAAAGCAAAAGCAATTGAATTCTGGCAATAATTTTTATTTTATGTGGTTACTATTAAACCTTGCGTACCTTCAGCACTGGCTGGACCTCTCTGCTTGTGGTGATATGTGAAACAGTCCTTCTGGAAGGTCCTGGCGTTGCAGAGCTCTCGGCAGCGATTGAGGAAGGCCTGCTCTTCTTTCTGGGTGTGTGCAGCCAACACCTGTTTGGTCAGTCCCAGCCGCTTGTAGGCCTCCTTCTCCTGGCTGGGGGGAGACACCACGCTGACAGGCAGAGCTGGGGGCGCAGGGCTTTCGACCACGTCCTCGATGATCTCTGTAGAACAAATCCGAGCCATAAACATCTCTCAAACAGAACTTATTATCCAGCAGTTGGATGAAAACCTGCATGTTCAACATCACCCACCAGACTTTGGCTGAGGCTTCTTGTCTCCCACATGGACGATGGTGCTGCTGTAGCTGCACTGTGAGGTGATTGACACCACGCTCTCAGCCTTGCTTGGTAGGGTGAGGGGTGCCAGGGGGCCTCCCACCACAGCCACTGCCCCAGATGAAGGCTTCTTAAGTGCTTTCATGTTTGACAGGCCTGGCTGAGCATCTAGCATCAAAGGGTCTGGATGGGGACAAATCAATCCTCTGTTAGCGCAAAACCATAGATGATTACAGTCCAACTCTTGTTAGGTAACCCTCAAAGAACTGAATTCCCGCAGGCGGCCGCTAAAGATCATTGTTTACATGATTCTGTTTAAATCGGTCTAAAATAAGAACTATAAAAGCTAGAGCCTTCCTTTATTTGCAACAGAAAGCTAAGGCTTCTGTCTTTCATGCCAGTTTGTTGTACGCTCGTGATGACGCCATCACATTATGTGACATCCGGTCCACAATGAGCTGATAACTAGCTATGGCGACAGTATTTCCTCGTAATGCCCGCGAGAGGTTGTTACGTGACGTCCAGTGCTAAACAGCAGGTGGACCATTTCTACTGCAGATGAAACTATCAAAACGCCTTTACACTCTGCTCATAAAAATTTGTATATCTCAAAAACTTAAAAATGTTCAGAGTGTTAAGAATATGTTTTACATGTTTCTACATTTAGAAATCGTTTGGATCAATATGTTTTGTGTGTTCATTTAGTAAAATTCATTTATGACACAATTATAATACTTTTATTTATTTGAATGGTTTATACATAACCTTTTAGCTTGATTTTAGGGATATGAAGCATTTGAAGATACCCCAAGAAATTACATCACAATAAGCAAACATACCAATGTAGGCACTTGCGGACCTTTTCTATTGCAGAGGTCAAAGGCTTAAGCAAGTGAACCCAAGCTAATGTAGGCAACAATGATAATGCAAAACACAGGGGTTTTCTTAGCAAAACATTGGATCTAATACCCTGGATGGTTTGTGACATGTACAGTATATATGTACACAGATGCATGGTGTGTACATGCCTGGGTTTGTGTCCTGAGGCACTTGCATGCCATCCTCTGAGCCCTTCTTGTCATCATCGGAGTTGGAGAACTGGTACTTCCTCTTCACTGTGATGGGGATATTACAACTATCCAGGTACCTGAGTAGCAGAAATGGATTAAATCAGAGAGTGCACACTTCATACACGGGAGCTTTAAACTATCATCATTCGTGGACACAAACACCACGGCTTACCTGATGACACTGTCGAGGCAGCTGATCTGCTGGTAGGAGCAGACAGTCTGGTCCTTGCAGGTGAAGTCCTCCATGCTGGCTGCAGTACCGTCTCTGACCTGCAGAGGGGGCGCTGAGTCTTTCAAACGCAACGCTGGACTCTTCTGAGCTGCCACTATTGCTGGAGGGGAAGGAAAGGGAAAATGTCAGAGAGAGACAGAGAGAGAGAGACACACACACAGACATACATCTGACAGACATCAGACAGACAGACAGACATCTGACACACACACGCACGCAGGTAAAGACGGGTAAACACAGAGCGGACCACAAACCTATAACACATTTGCTCTCTTTTTCTTAGATTATCAAGTACATATTGTACAGCTGACTAAGTCACTGACATTTTTAGAGAGTTTGTTTAAAGTTCTTGAGGAAAATGTGCATTAAAAAAATACTTTAAAAGAACACAGAATTTCTACCAATGTGATCTGCCACTTCAGCATTGTAGCTTACTGTAGTTACTTATTTTTGTGATTATTTGCACTGACAGATGTGTATTGTGTGCTCAACCTTTGTATTCACTTACAATAAATGTTCTCCCTGTGATTGTCATGACTTTGACTCAAAGCGACCACAGAATGGCACCTGTGAAATTAAAGTGAACTCACGGTCAGAGGTCTTCTTCTGCTCAGGCTTGGATGGCGACGGTGAGGGCCAAGGGGGAGGGAAGCGCAGGCAGACCTGGGAGTCCTGGTTCTTCAGCATGTGGACCCCTTTACAAATCTCCTGGAACGTCCTGGAAGGCTTGGCCTTGTTTGTCTCCTCCGCTGGGTTCCCAGCCACGACGTTCCCGTTGCTCTCGCCCGACGAGCTGATGCTCACCAGCTGCTCATGGGAACCATTGCTGCCGTGGCTACCATAACCGCTAGAACCCATGTTGTGGACCGGCTGAAGATAGAAAAGGTTGTTACAGAAACGGACACATGCAAATGTGTTTTAAAGGGGGCGTCTAGTGTGTGCTGGTACATACTTGGAGTAGCAGCCTGTGGATCTGTTCACTAATTTCCTGGATGTCTGAATCCATGATCTTCCCTCCGTGGAAAGCTGGTGCTGCAAAAACATCTTCATTCACAGGACCCCTGCAAAACACACAGACCACAGTCATCTAGAATGTTCAAAGTGAAATATGTTCTAACAAACCACAAAAAAACGTAACTACAATAAAACAATGCATTGGGTATACTCACGTGCGGACTTTGTGCCTGCCAATGACAAAGGAGACCTTGCGACTCCAGGGGTTGATGAAGCTGGACCAGCTGGTATCAATGGTGATGTACTCGCCGTTTCTCGCACAGAAACGGATCGAGGAGTAATCGAATGGCGTACCAGCATACTGCAGAACTAAAAGGTAGAGCGTGTGTGAGTGAGAGCTGAGCAACATAAATAGTTTAAAGCATGGTTTAAAGCACCAGGGGCAGTGTTGGCCTAAAGGTTAGAGAAGCGAGCCCTTACCCCTCCCTCAATACCACCATTGAACTGCCCTTGAGCAAGCCCTTAACCCCAACCGCCCCAGTGGAGCTGCTCAGTGGCCAGCAGATCAGACTGTGGTTGTACTGGGCAGCTTCCAGGTGAGTATAACTGTGCAAATGTGATCAGCGTGTTCCTGCAAAAGAAAGGCTTTCTCACAGTGAAACTTCCCTGAATAAATAAAAGTAAAAAATAAAAATAAAAATAAAAACTGATCCTCTGCCCCATCAGTTAAGACAAGACCGTGAATGAAACGAGTTCTTACTTTTCCGATGCACAGCCAGCAGCAAGGGTCGGTCACTTGGGTGCAGATTGAGTAGCACAGGGGTCCCAATCAGGTCCTGAGGGAGGTAACCCAACAGAGGAACAGCCCTGATTCAGAAACAACAAGAATGTGTTAAAGACAGTTTTTTTTTTTTTTTAAAGACAGACATTCACTTTAACAAAGTGGGCAGCAGCACAGGAGCACAGATGCACACACGATGTGATACCTTGTAATGTTTTGTATGTGTGTATTGTGTGTTAGTGTGTGTGTGTGTGCGTGTGTGTTGTTTGTGGGGGGGTGGGGGCTCTGTCGACTCACCTCTCATCCACATCCTGGAATACACAGTTGGGTGTGTGTGTGGTGGTGAAGATACGCTTGTCAGTAGGAATTCTGGGTGCTGTGGAGAGAGAAGAAAAAAGACAAATGAGCAAATGCTCTCTGTAGCAGCCCAAATGTTAAGAGCAGTAAATATGGTTGTGCGTTATATGGTTCAGTAAAGGCCATTTTATAGTCGTGCGTAAAATCGATGGTGTAGCCCCGCAGACCCCTCTGCGTCTATGCCGGACCCTACGCCATAGCATGACGTGCACCTCTCGAAAAAATATTTAACTACACGTCGCAGCGATGCACGTCGCTCGGCAGTGGCTTGGTAGCGTTGCATTCCCCCCGGCTCATTTCCTGGTTCTCCTTCTCCATAAACAACATGAAATCAAGGAGAGGGTTAACTTTTTCTGCTACAGATTTACCACCTTGGTCAGAAAACACAGGGGAGACACTTTGTTTCTCTCACTAGGACTCTAGAGTCCGTACTCACTCCAAAGCTAATCGCTGTCACTCTCTCACTTCTCTCTCGCTCTATCATCCACTCCCCACACACGCACATGCCGGCTCAACGCACACACACGCACAAGTATAAACATCAGGCCACTTATGTAGGCTATGGCGAGAGCTCTGCGTGGAGCCTACGCAAAACTGTAAAACGGCCTTGAGGAAATGTCGTAAAATAAACATTAGAAATGTGTGTAAAACCATGTGGTTGTGGTCACACGCCTCACCTTCGTATCCAGAGTGCACCCTCTCGGCCAGCAGGAGGCAGCAGAACTGTTCTTCAGCCAGCTCAGCATCCTGGACTTTCATCCGGTATGGAGTCATACGGAAAGGATAGTACTGCAAATCTCCTTCACGCTCCTTACCACCACTACAACACACACAGAGACCCAGACACACACACCATTATAATACGGTTTCATATTATTGGAGTATTACCTAAAGAGGTTTTTAAAAATAAACTTCAGTTTGCCTGAATGGCTGAACCACTAGATGGGACAGAGATAGTTTAAAAGCTCACAGCTGCTGACTTCCTCCCTCCTCTCAACCATCCTCTTAACCCTGCCTGACTCTGAGCTTGTTTTAGCAGGAAACTGAATCAGAGAAGGCGCCTGCTGCTATCACTCACCTGATGCGGCAAAAAAAGGATTTCTCCTGCATGCACTCTGTGGGAGACGAGTCTGAATAAGAGACAGGGAGAAGGTGGGATGAATACATTACCAAATGCATTAGATTGATTGCTTCCAAATGAGCCATCGGTTAGTCATCTCTATTCAACACACTATTGACAGAAGCACAGAAGTCTGTCTCGCTTTCAAAAAGGGAAGAGGTAAAAAAGCAAGAGAGGCACTGTGAGAGTTATCTACAATTATGGAACTGAGGTTTAAAGATTCATTACAGTCAAAGTTCTAGGAAAAACTTTTATGTAAAAAACAAAAGCTGCTCAGCCATTACTTAAACAGCCCAAACCCCCAAGTGACCACAAGCTGTTCAAGTGAGACTACAGAATCAACTACAGTACTTAAAGTTGATGGACAAAGGAGTAGCATTAAAAGAACAACCAGCTAGAAAACCGATTTAAGGATTGCATAATTTGATGCAGCTGTTTTTAGAGGATTGTTGAGTGACCGTTGCTGCACATGGGGCTTAGCGCTGCCCAAGACGATTGTGATCGGTTTTAATAAATAAACCCTACACCAGAATGATAAGCCAGTGCATCCAGACCATACTCCAGAGCTGAAACAGCACTGCCCAGTTATAAATAAATATTCGTTTATTTCATTGGGACAACATTTTCAAATCTGTAATGACTTTTAAGTTACATAAAAACAGTTGAAGCTAAGAACTATTTCCAGTTAGGTATAGCTGGTACCTGCTTCGGTGCACATCCTCCATGAGGGCAGGCGGTAAGGCGTGGTGAAGCTGTAGAACACGCTGACGTCCTGAGGTGACAGGAACTCCACAAACTTGGCATTGTTAAACACGTCCCGATTGCAGTTCAAGATGGACGCCGCCTGGTCCGAGATGTAAACAATTTTCCCCGTGATGAGTGAGACGGCAACAGCAAAAATATCCTGTCGGTAAAAAGAGAAGTTTTCAAGATGTTCAAAGCACTGAAGATGTATCCTCTAACACAATGGTGGAATGTAACGGAGTACATTTCCTCTACTCTTACTTTATGTACACATTTGAGGTACTTGTACTTAGGGCTGCACGATATGACCTAAAATCAAAATCACGATTAATTGCACATTTTACCTCGATAACGATAAATGAACAATTATAAAAAAACAACAACAACGACACTGCGTTTTAAAAATGCTGTCTACAACATGTAGCCTGTTCAGCGGCCGTAGCCGACAACGGCGAGTTATTTTAAGCTGAGGGAGGGGGGCTGTAAATTGGGAAGAGAGGACCTTGAGTTTGTAGTGTGTTTAGGGATTGTTGCCGTAATTCTAAGCCAATAAAGTGTGTTCAGTCGGGTGGAAAAGGACAACAAGGTAGTGGTATTTTTAGCGGTTCCTATCGTAATTCTAAAGCAGAGGAAGTGTGTCGATCGGGTGGAGAGGACGGCGAGGTTGTGGGTTTTTTAGCAGTTCCTACTGTAATTCTAAGCTATAAAAGTGTGTCTGTTAGTTGAGTACAGAGCTCCGCATGAGCATGGGCTTTTATGACTGTCAATATAGCCAGCATCTAACGTTAGCTACTCCACTGTGCTGTGAAGTAATGTCTGGCTATGTGAGGCTAGTGCCCTATATTTAGAGAGTGTGGCCAGCTAGGGAATCGAATGTTCTGAGCATACCGTTCTGCGATTGGTTCCGAGGTGGTCACGTGTTTCATGGACTCCATGTTTGATACCAACATTTATCTGATTCCCAGTGATATAGTGCAGGGAATAGTGGAAAAATCTAATAAATTATTTTAAAAAATGACATAAATCACTGAAAAAATGCCCAACTGTTGTGCGTTTGGCTGCAATGAAAGACAGGGAAGCAGCAAAAAATTTCTCAAGTCCCCCCTTGAAGCAAAAAGGCAAAAAGTATGGGAGCTGTTCATTATTGTGTGAGGTAAAGGTAAATTTCTCTCTTCGATATTATAATAAAATACATAGGACAAATATAGTAATACCATTGTTAATGTGTAAAAAAGTTCTAACACTGCTTTAGAAATGAATGAAGTTTGAAGTTAGCCTTATGCTAGCGTTAGCTTTTTCGCTAGCACTCCATGTACCTAAATGCTTGTGATCTAGCCACAGCTATGGCTTTTGGTCTCGACCGAGTCCAGGTGTCTTTATTATCTTCATAATAATATTGGAGGGAAAGTGAAACACAGCTTGGACGAGGATGTTGTTCGGCTTTTCACAAGTTTAGACAGCTATGCCGATGTTTGCTAATGTTAGCGCAACAGCGTTAGCCTAGCCTGCTAGGTAGCTAAATATGACGACTGCCTTCGGAGTTTCCTATATCTGCGTCCACGTTGTCAACATAAGACCTGTGGCGTTAGTGCTCCTTTTGTACCATAATTTTATTGAATGAAATATTAAGCTTCGCTCCTCTGAGATGGGTGGGTTTTTGTTATGTTACACACAAAGCTAGCTATAGTTAGCCTGTATGCTAGCGGACATTAGAAAGGTAAACATTGCTAAGAGACTTATTAGGCGACGTGGTCACTCACTACATGGGCATTTTTTAGAGGCCCATTTACGATATAGAAGGTAAATATACACTGGAATATTTCAGTAAGGGCCTTTTACATAATGACAAACATTGATAATAACATGATGTATATGCCTGTTTAAGGTGAAAATAAGCGATTTATTTCAAGACAGCATATCCGCCCCATAGGGTTACACTGTAGAGTCATCTGATGTTGGTATCCAATATGGCGCCCATGATTTGAGTTGGCCACACTCTTTAAATATAGGGCACTATGTGAGGCTAGCATCTAGCAACATTGTTGTGAATGCTGCGGTCTCAGCCTGGCAACCTGCGTGAACTTAAGAGTCTGGGGAGGAAGGGGTGGGGGAGACGACTCTCTCCAGAATTTTGAATTTGTACTGCAGTAACTATTTTAAACACTAGCTGTAAATATTACATATTGCACCTTTAAGTAAAATTTCCAATGCAAGTATTGTTACAGTGTGCTATTAGTACTTTCACTGCTAAAGGATCTGAATACTTCTTTCACCACTGCTCTAACATTTCTCACAATATTTTGTATGTTGCACTGATATATTTTGTATATTACCCCTGGTTTGTTAAACATCATCAGATTTCAGCATTTGAGACATGACTTATTTTGTACATTTCACTTGAAATACAAATTCTTCAACTATATTCACAGATTTCAAACCACTCTACTCATATGTAGAAACAAATGTATGCTGACCTTATTGTGAGGTGAAGATCAGAGGTACTTACAGTGTTTTTGAGGGTGTATTCAGAGGTGATGCTGTTGATTTCTTCGATGGTGTAGGATGATACATCAAACGCTGGCGGTTGACTGTCATTAATCATCAGCAACTGGTAGTATTCCTCAGTGGCTGCAAAGAAAAAGAGAAGATGGATCAATGTAGACAGCATATCACATACAGTAGGAGTAAAAAAAAAAAAAAAAAGTTTATAATTATCATGCTTATAGGTGGCAAAGGTCCAAAAAGCATGAGAAATATACGGAGCGACCGCATTCACCCATGCCATACACAAAATACCACCACACGCTGATCATATACCACCCTCATACGGCACATTATATTGCTTTTTGCGTGTTCAACTGGTGGAACTTGCAAGAGGCAATCATTCTACCCATTTGAAGGTTTTGGACTTAAATATATGCAAATTTCACATCATTTTGGACCATTATTATCACTATTGATATCACCCCAAAAAGCTTAAAGACAAAACTTGCTAAAGTTGAATCATTATTTTATTATTTACACATATTACAGCCTTCATCTGAACAAGTCATTCTTCTGGCAATGTATGCTCTGTAAAATCAGATTCTGTAGATCAAAAAAGCACTGGCATTTAGAGAAAATTAACATTTATAACACATAGTACTTAGTACTGAAGCAACAGCCGTCTTGTACTTATTAGCTACTGGGAACTACCTAAAGCTATTTGGCTCAATTAGTATGATGAACATTGTTTTATCATCGCACTACAGTAAACAACCAGTTCCGACCCGGCATTCTAACGGAATGACTGAGACAATTCACTGTGTCCGTGATATTATAGGATGAGATAAGATGGCCTTTATTAATCCCACACTGGGGAAATTCCTGTGCTAAATCATGTACATTTCTCATGTATCGTGTTCTCATCATGTACTGCTTCTGCATCGATAAATTACAGCACTCGTCTCCAGATGCTCTCCACATTGTTTTTTGTGCTCAGGCGGCTTAAAGTAAGTGTGTTGCAAGACTGTTTCTTAAAAGCCTTGAATCCTCTGTCACTCGGAACAACTGCAGTTGAAGTTAAGCGATTGTCAACCGTATCTGGCAGTTTGATAGTTCGCAGACAACATCTGATTGGGTACAAGCCCAACGCTCTCGCAGGTTGTTTTTCTTTCTTTTTTTACACCATCACAAACAAAGAATGAAAAGTAGGAAATAAGTCATAGCTTGTGTGTTTACAGTTAGCCTGAAAAAAAGTGCCAACGAAAGCGAGTCTTACCTTTCGCCTGTTTGACACATCGCAGCGCATATTTGAGCGTGTTGACAGTGTTGGACTTGCCCTTGCTCCTCTTTTCCGACGGCAAGTGCGTCTTCAGCTCCTTGATGGTCTTGAAGAGCTCCTTCTGTGTCTTAGCTTTGGCTGACTGTTCGCTGCTGCAAGGCGTGCATGAGACAGATACACGTGTGTCAAAATGACATGGTTTCACTAGTGCTGTCACACCCTGGGAAGGTGCTACCAGTATGTGAAGGGATGGGGCATGACTGGATTGATTGGCAGTGGTCTGCCTTGGAGAACTTTTAACCCTTTCATTTTAGGAGGAATAAGTAAGTTACCTTCTACTGTCTTAGTTTATTTTCTGTCAAACCTTTTGAAGTTTATGAAATGGTAAGGTAAGATGACAGATGTATATGTACCTGCAGCCGCTGGTTGAAGGGTTGTCCTGCTCGGAGCTCATCAGACTGAAGGCGTTGGAGCTGCTTGGCGGCGAGGGGCTGTGAGAGTTTGAGCTGTAACCATAAACAGAATGTTGTGTTATTGACAGAGGACCACAAACAGTTAGACTACAAAAACAATAAGATAAGACTACAACTATAAAGTGAGTCTAGGACTCACCCAGAATGCCACAAACATACCATGTGTATCCCCTGTATAAATAAGACTATACAAATATGGACAGTAGCTAACAAGGCGCAAACAGGCGGGTCAAACATTTCTGGATTTGAAATGTAAAAACAAGTGGCACAGTTCAAGAAAAGGACCAGTGGTGCTCCACTAAATGTAAACAACCCCTTTTCTCTAAATGTGCCTTTTCATTATATAGAACAATTCCAATATTTAAAGAAAGGCATTATTTTATTTTTTACTCTATTATCTGGGATAATTAAAGCATGATTAAACTGTAAAATACAAGGAAAGTATAAAAGAAAATGGGAAGTGAAAAATGTGAAAACTGAAACTGATTTGATTCGGTCAGGCTATACTTCTCAGACAGTTCACAAGGTGCTTATTTTTAAATTAATTGTCTTCAACCATTTACACACTGCACGCTAAAAATAATTGATAACAGGACAATTACGCCACTTAGAGCCTGCATCATATTCATTTTTCCTGAATAGAGATTTTGTTTTTGCTTTTGAAGGCAATACGAAGTCATCTGTAAATGAACAGTCATCTGTAAATGAACAGTCATCGTCTTTTGTAGTCTGTCTCATAATTAGGAATAACGTACCCACTGCTTTCCTCAGTCTGAGACAATTACTGCTGGACTCCAACAGTGACTCGGACCAACAATGAGTCATAGAGGAGAAAATAGACCTTATATCACATTTAATGAACCTTGCTTCCGTGACCTAGATGGTCTGCTCCCCCATGGCGGTGGGATTTGATTTGCCCTCACCTCTTGTTGCTCAATGAAGACTCCAAGAAAGCGGAATCCTTGCCATTGGCATTTGAGCTGCCCACAGATTCATTGCCATGGGACTCATTGCCATGCGACTCGTTACCATGGGATTCTGTCCCGCTCCCACTCGAGCCGCTGCCTCCCATCTCTACATCCTCGTGTAAGGGTGGGCGTGGCCGCTTCCTGTCGGTGTGCGGGGAGCCCGACAAGGCCGGGTGCTCATGGCTGCTGTCGCTCCCCTCGGAGGCCAATCCCAACTCTGCTTCCAGTTCGACTCCTCCATCCCGTCCGCCACAACCCTTGTAACTGTCGGCCATGCGGTGAAGTTGGCTAATGGAGCCGCAGGGAGAGCCTTCCTCTTCCTCCATCTGGAAGTCGACCCTTTCCCGGTTCCTTTCGCACCCTTTCAGGGTTGAGTACAGGTAGTGCTTTGGATTACTGTCCTCAGACATGGGGTGGACCAAAAGGCAAACGATGGGAGATTAAGCTACCTTCCACATGGCAATGCCATGAAGCATGGAAATGATGCCTCAGGAGTGGGGATGCAATCTATATGAGGAAAATAAAACACAAGCGCTTTACAATACAGTAGGCTACACTTCTAAGATAGCAGATCAATAGTAAAGAGCAAACAGCAATCAATGGGGATTAGCCACCACTTTGATCTGAGCCAATGTAGCCTTTTAAAAGTCAACGATAGATATAAAGGGCACTGCAGGACAGACAGATACACATCGGCTTATGCTTATACCACAGTGGCTGACGTAAATAGGTCACTGTTTGCCCTTTCCAGATGAACTTAAGACCTAGACTAGTTTGATCTGGTTGAATTTTCCAAAAGGAGTTGTTTTATATGAGAGGTGAGTCTACTGAGATAAAAAAAAAACAAAAAAAAACACAGCTCTGAAGACACGACAAACAAACAAAAACCTTCCCCTCGCACAAACCATCGTGACTAACGTGGGTGTTTGAAAGACAAAATGCTTTAAAATAATTTGTACTATTCATTCAAGTTGTCTCCTCTGTAGCTAATGACCTGGCCCTTCCCAAATTAACTAATTAAAGGCAGGAGGAAAAACTGACAACCAATCGCTGGGGAGAAAATGGTTCTCACTCAAGAATAACAGCATTTTCATTAACACCAAGGACACAGATCTTGGCACACAAACCAATGATAAACAGATGTATCGATGCATTGTCCATGTTGACTTTAGTCTAGATCAAATAGGCCTAAACGATGCCTTATGTAACACAGTGCAGTGCCCCTAAAACGAAAAAAAACAATATAAAAAAAGATGTGCACAGTCCCTCAAGTAACATTTACCTTGTGTCATAACATCATATTTAGTTATTACACGTGACCTTATGACAACTTCTGCCAACTCTAAGATTGTAACATGAGAGCCATATTGTAAAGACAAGTTAAGTTTCACTTGCTTGTGGCAAACTAGAAAATAAAGAAGACCATTCACAAGCATTTAGGGGTGTAACAATCTAATTTATTCTCTTAAAGAAACCTGACAAAAATACTAGGAGTAGGGCTGGGCGATATGGAGAAACTCAGATATCACGATATTCTTGATTTGATATCGATATTACAGCAATATTCTAGGGTTGACAATTGGTGCTTTAACAAAATATCTTCACACTTAGATTTTAGATAAATATCATCAGTAATGTGGACATAATGTCTAAGTGGGGAAAAGGCAAATAATAGAACAGTCAGGTAAGTTCAGAAAAGTACATCACTTTACTGAAATGCAGTAAAAGACAACACTTATGTCATATCACGATATTACGATATCCAAAATCTAAGACAATATCTAGTCTCATCTCACGATATCGATATATTGCCCAGACCTATACTAGAGGAACAGTTTTAATCAGCTCTGCAGCAGACCAGATTCACCAGAGGTAGTTGGAGCTATTTATGTCTGCTTAAGCCTCAGCCAGGAAATACTGGCAACAGGTAGGTCGACCTGATGTTTTCCTCCTACCCAAGACCAGGGTGCAGCTATTTATGTAGGAGTGCACATTCAGCTTGTCTATTCTTCTCTCTTTATTACATAATCTGTTTGACATACCTCTAACTTTAGGGAAGGTTAAAATGACAACTTTCTCCCCAAATTGTACGTGCACACACACATGTAACTCTCAAAACAGAGCAAAAGAGTGACATAGTGAAACTGAACTCCCTCTGCTAGAGCACTGATTCACCTAGCTAACACACTAGCACAGTTCTCAGGCATTATACAATGCTGCTCCAGTCACATGGATTTGGCTTTAGTGCATCCAAAAGCAGTGGTAGCTTTGTTTCATAACACCTTGTAAAGTAGTAAGCTAAAAATAAACCTACTTGCTTGGCAAGTAAAATAATCTATTTATTTAAGTCCACCCAATTACATTTGACACAAGCGGGAAAAGCCTACTTAATATGTTGAAATAAAACCAATTTCTCAGATAAGGCAATGCATGTGCCAAAGCTTTCTTTGAGTCCCACCAACTAAAACTGAAAACTGAACAGCTCATTTTAAAAGTCAAGGATTATGTGTAGACCTATATCATAGACAATTTACACAAGATAAAAAGGTTAAATTAAAGAAAATAGGAGAAAAACACATTTGTAATGGGAACAAACATCTCTTCCTCCATCCAACTCCATTGACCTGCTTTTCAAAAATCCGTACACACGTTGACCTACAATCCACGGTACAGACACAGTTATGTAAAAGTAACGATATCGTTCAAAACCCGCGACCAAAAAGCAATGTTTTAGCCATTTCACAGAAGCCGACCTTTTTCTTATGAATAAACAGAAAAACTCGAACCGCGTTTAAAAGGGTTATACATAGGCTACAATACATAGTTACGCAACTTACTGTTTAACTAAGCATTCGTACTACAACTAAGAGGTGGAAATTAAGGAAACCAACCTGTACTGCCGAGAAAAATCGCCTCTCTGTTGTCCTCGGTGCCGAGTTGTTAAAGCAAAACCGAACATTGCATAAAACGGTCAGTATTTACTCCAGCATTCCTCAATGAGAGACGGGATTCTGACGTGACACGTGAACGGACCGGAACGGGCCTACTAAACGAATCGGCGAGCTCAGCGAGCGACCTCGATTCAGACTCCGCTCTAAGCGTTTCCCAATTGGCTGAAAACTACGGGTTTCCATAGCGAAGATGACGAGTTTGCAAAAATTGGAGTTCATTGGCCCAGAGGGCTGTCCGTCGTGTTATATAAACAAGTCATCCACTGCACGTGGAGTCCCATGTTATGTGTATCGTGCAGCGTGAGACTGAGGAAGTTACCACAACACCGAATCCAATGTGTTATAACGTGGGAAAGTCTGAGGACGAAACGATATGAACTTTACCTGCGTCAAATCACATCTATTATTGCACTGCAGTGATGCCGCTTGAATGCACGGATAAAATATCTAACGACATAATAGAGGAATATATGTTATTTGAGAGATGGAATGGAGTAGCCTGGCTCCGCCCTCCCACCTAGGCTACTTCCGCTCAATTTTCTTTTTCCTTCAGTAAATTAAATGTACGAGAGTCTGTTAGGACCAGGCTAGGATTGGAGTATTTCACAGGTTTTCGTAAATGCACAGTTATCAGCACAGGCATGACCGCAACAAAGTATTATAAAGAAGGCTATCAAAATATAGGCTAGCCTACAACACCAACCACCACTACTCTTGCTTGAATCATTGAGAAGAACATTTGAGAAGGAGGGGTTACATCCTGTTATGATGAATGGGACTCTGCTTTGTGTCAATTCTGTTCATGACAGTTTGTCAGACTCATGAGACACATTGTATTATTTCACATGCTGGCATAGTGCACACCATTATGTTCTCCTGTCAAGCCAAAAGCCTCCATAGAATAGTTCAGTACAGAAATCTGGACTCGGGCTCTCTGAGGACTGTTAAGTGCCAGTTTCAAGTGGCAGTCGCACACCCACACTGGGGCGGCACTCTAGTAAACAACACACCCTGCAGACTCTCACATCCACCCCCTTTAAAATAGCCTAATACGGCTCTATAGTTGGCTTTCCCTTGCTTGGCATATTTTCTTTGTGTTTTACAACATTTGCCAGTGAAAACATGTTTAATATTTGAATAGCTTAAGATCTGCTTGTGAATTGCCAAAAAAAGTGTCATATGTGTGCATGCAGTGGTGGTTGTGGAAGAAGTATTTGCGTCATTGACTTTGAAAATTTAATACATCCATGCATGCCTCTCTCCAATCCATATTTGAATCCATTCAACCTTATATACTTTTGAATATTGAACCAAAATTCACTCAGTTGAAGGATGTAAGTCGACACCCCCATACTGCACAGCAATGGTGAACTCAGGGGTGGGGGCAACTGCCCCTATTGGTGTCCCCATGTTAGAAAAAAATGCCACAATAGTGCCCTCTTGAATTAGAAATTTCGATAAAGTGCCCATTAGGGCGCCCCTCCAGTAGAGAAAATGCAATGAAGGGCCCTCTAGTGTGCCCTTTAATGGAAAAAACACAATGAAATGGACTCTAAGTGAACTCGACATTTTAGTAAAAACGTTCCACGGGCTACTGCTGCCAAGACACACAGGTGGTTGAAACTTACAATAGAAATGAAAAGAAAGCCAATAATTCATGTTCAACTACATTCATGAGCTGAACTGTGTTATCACTCCATTTGCTGAACACTGTATTTATTAACTTGAAGCCATATTGCAATTTCAATGCGTTTCCAGAATCCTTTATTGTGTTTATTCCCTGGCCCTGGTATACAATAACATTTAGCTATAGGTAGAAGTGTGTAGGTGTGGTCCTGTTCATGTAAAAAGACCACTATCTAAAAACAGGCACGTAAAGCATGAAGCCTCTGAAAGGAGGCCAGCATCGAATATGTGTAAGATAAAGCTAAGGGAGTGGAAAATAGTGTCATGGATGTGTCAGTGGAAGACTCAAACAGCACACATGTTGTCAAATCCTCCATACAGGATATCTGCCAGTGTACCTGCACTTCTATGGACACCCCTCCTACCAGGTTATTACATTACGTAACTGTCTGCAGTGAACGACACACATACAGCAGATGATTCACACTGAGCAATGATTGTAGCTTCCAGTAATAGTGAACCATTAAATGATGATCGCTGAAAGAAGAGATTTTGTTAACGTTCCCCACAGAGTGAAAAGAAACGCTGCGTCATACAAACAGCACTCTTGTACACTGCAGGTGATAAACAGGCCTCACACAAAAGGACTTCATGATGAGGAGGGTAACCTTTGCACAAAAAAAAAAAAAAAATCCTTGAATTGTAGTTCCTTTCTATTTGGGCATGAAGCTACTTTCTTTTTTCATTTTCTTCTCTATAAAATCCATAGGGCTACCCTGAGTGGGTGCAATCTCACAACCCACATCTAGAACAAGGAAACGCAGCGCGGTGGAAAATAACTTTAATAAAACTCCTATGAAAACAAAAACCAGCAAAACAATAAAAGCCTGTACATTTGACAATATCCAGTGTCTGACACTTTCGAAGGCTAGTGGCTAGTGCGAAAAACAACTGCATCACACATAAACCAACAGAGAAAAACCATTATAGGCTTAGGCCTGGGCCTAAGGGTTTATATAATAAGATATGGTTCATATACTCCGATATTGCACAAAAATCTAAAACAGATGCAGATGCTGATTAGCACTGTATGTCAAAACGAGGAAGTAGCTTTGCATCGCTTTGTCCCTACTAATAAACCCCGCCCACACCAACCTAAAACTCCGCCCAAACATGGTTGTATAAAAACAAATACACTTAAAAAAAAAAAAAAGAGAGCGGCACATATTTTCACATTCAATTCAGACACAGATAATTAAAAACACAGTATAAACAATGAAATTACTGAACAGTTGCTTTTTGTTTGGTCCTAACATGTTAAAAGCATCAGTTATTATTCCTCAGTGAGTACATTTGTCATGGGTGCTAGCAGGAGCGGGATGTCGCTTCAAAAGGCTGACGTCCTTTTAGACCTTAAGACAAGTTGGCTAGTGATAACTCACAGGTGATAACTTTGTCCAACAATGCTCTTGATTTGAAATGTTTTAAAGAAACAATGCACATTGGCATTTCAAAATAAAATAAACAAAAAAATAAAAAAGTGTTTAGTTCATTAAAAGACGATTTGAATTTTTTTCTTTTTAAACATTCCAGTGTTCAATGGTCCAAATGAACTGAGATTCAAACAGTGGACCACAAGGCTCACGGCATCCTTTTCTCTAATCAATCCTTCTCTTTCATTATTATTTCCCGAACACAAGTTTTCTCTGCGGGCTAGTAAAGTAGTCTGGCACATAGACGTCTCATTATAAATTGTTAAATGGCGAAATGGAAAAAAAAGACAACTCATAAAAAAAATACAATCTTCCCGCAGTTTTGAGGCACACTTTGAGGCAGTGGGAGCAAGTCTTAAGATGCACTTCCTGTGGGCGTTGTGCACATTGTTTTAAGACATCGGGATCAGACAGTTTTGTCTTTTGGGGTTCTGCCCTTTCCGCACCCATCTGTTATCTCGGCTGTACTTAAAGCAGTTCTCGGGCGTGGTCAAACGACATGCCACTTTAGAGTCCATACAAGCAGAGTTTTAGGTCCGTTTGACAAAATTCATCTACTCCAAAACGTGACCTTTTATTGTCAGCCCGCTCTGTTGGGACAGTTCATTTTTTTAGTGTGGGCAGAGTGGGTGCTTCAGTTCCCTTCCTTTGGCTGTGTGTTCTATCAGCTGTTGCTGTGCCTGTGCAAAACTTGCAACGACTTTACCCACCACGATTCCACTGAAATGTCACAAGACCATGAATTTGGATTTTCAGGAGGCACCATGCCAGAGTGATGCAAGGCGAGGAGGGATGCAGTAAGTAAGGGTGCATGGTAACTGAAGTTTTTCGGAGAGTAGGATAACTCTGTATGTACAGTATACGGGGGGGGGGAATCTGCTTTTGCGTGGAAAATTCTGCTAGATTCACTTCTTTAAATCAGGGTGGCTGTCACCCTGTCTCCTTGGCACACCTTTCCCCCTCCCGCACTCCTTCATGATGTCCTCTCGGCCCCATGGCCTTTGTTGGCTCTCAGCTGCTCTAGGAGCGGTTATCTTTGGCCACGTTGTGGGCCATCCAGTTGACTTTGGTTGTCCAGCTCTCTCTCAGGGCCTCGTCGAACTTCTGGCGGAACTGCTTCAGCGCATCCTCGTCTGTTTTACCCAGAGCCAGAGAGTCCTGAGGAGGGAAGTTGATTAAAAGGACACAACATGTGTTAAATATTTGCAGCTAACAACTCATAAAATTAAATTAAAAATAAATTACAAAAAAACTTAAATTTGAAATATACAAATATAAAGTATCTCCCAGACAACATGTTGATATGTTGAGATTTGTAGAAAACCGTTAAACTCTAGGACCAAGTATGTACACCACATTTCTAGCCATACTTTTTGGTTGGGTAAAATACATACACACTCCCATAGCTGTAGGACCTCGGGAAAGGGTAGTCCATCTAAGCCACCTTTGGGCTGGTTTAGAGAAAATGTGTTCTGTCGTGTGTGTGTGTGTTCTGTCGTGTGTTCTGTCGTGTGTGTGTGTTGTGTGTGTGTGTGTGTGTGCGTGTGTGTGTGTGTGTGCGTGTGTGTTACCTTTAGGTACTGGATGTCTTTGACTGAGGTGAGCTCAGGCAGTCCAGCAGTCAGCATGAGGGCAAACAGTGTGATGAAGAGGTTCCCATTCTTCCTCAAGACTAAATAGGCTTCCTCACAGTACTGACGGAAACTACAGGAACGACAAAGACACACATACACACTTCATTATTTCTGACATATACAGTACAGTGTCAACAATTCTTTAAATGTTCCACCACTTTTAACAGACTCTGCAAGTAAGAATCTTAACTACACCATAAAGAAAGAAAAAAAAAAAAAAAAAAAGACAATCAAGCATCTTGAAATTATTCCCTGTATGTATATGATTATTTGAATTCACACCTAAAAATTGCCTAAAACTTCTGTTGGTGGTTTCAAAGTCTTCATTACAAGCAAGGACATTCAAGGCCTAATCTTTTTCTTGCAAGAAGCTAACAAACCTAAATGTTAACAATGTGTAAGTTTGTTGACCAGTTTTCAGCACCTATCTAAGCTGAATTACAAATAAAAAAAATATTTATATATATATATATATATATATATATATATATATATATATATATATATATAAAATAAAGACTGGTGGTATTTTAATTAAATTTTTTAGATTAAACAAAATACTTTCATTTTCATCCTTCAGGATATATGAATACATTGTTGGCAATCTCCTTCTGCCTGTATTTGTGTGCGTGCGTGTGTGTGTGTGTGTAAGCCATGACACTGCTGATCATGTTAAACTGAACCTTATAGGCTTTCACAACTGACCAGTGTGTGTGATAGTCAAACATCTCCTTCTTCAAGTAAACTACAGATCACTAATAACGGTTAGATGGGATTTTAACATTTCTCCTCAGTGAAACCTGCTGGATCTGCTCACAAGTGACCGAGCTTCTACTGCCACCTGCTGGTAGGAGAGGGTACTGCACCGACTGCAACTGGTGGTTTGACTGTGATGCCCTCTTATGTTCATACCTACGCCGTGTGACTTTGATTGCCTTTTTAATCCTCTGACAGTCGACCATCGTTACATATTTATCTTCTTTTATCCCACAATTTATTCTGAACTCTTCTGCTCTTCGAACAAATAAACACAGAAAAAAACAGTTCCTTTTTCTGTCGTTAACAAAATGCTTCTTTGACGTGGATAAAATGTTGGCTCTAGTCTTTTCAAAAACAGAATACTCTTCTGTCTTTATAACACAAAACCCCAAAAATATACAGTATGTATTTTTCATGTCTTTTTATGCTTACTCTTTACCAAGTAAAATATCTAAATCCTGTAAAAATAAAAAGCTCACCTTGTCTCTGCGTGATGGATTTGGGACACATCAAGTTAATTTAGCTACTTTGCACTCATTTCAATACTAGAGATTCTGACTGACAGTACTTCAACTAATTAAATAAAATCAAAGACATCAACAACAAACTTTCACAACAGATGCATGATAAAAAAAAAATAAAAAAAAAAAAAAAAAAAAATTTTCTTTTTTCCTCCTCTCCTGACATGGAATGACGTCGTGTGAGGATAAATGGTACACGCTCCCTCTTGATGCCAAACTTGGACTTGAAGTTGCCCAGGATGTGACCAAAGTCTATGTGGAAGAGCTGACAGACAAAAAGGCCAACCAGTGAACATCGTGGAAGCAGGAAAAAGAACTAATGGAATCTGGATCATTCATACAGATAAAAAAAAAAAACGGTCTGTCCAACCTGTCCGGTGCTGCGGACCATGATGTTGTCACTGTGGCGGTCTCCGATGCCCAGGACGTAGGTGGCTACACAGTAGCCTGCACATGACAGAGTGAACTCCTCGATGGCCCGATCAAGAGCATCACTATCAAAATAAAACAAACACAGTATACATTTAAGCATTTCTTTTATTATTATTATTATTTTTGGGCATTTTAGGCCTTTATTTATAGGACAGCTAAAGACATGAAATGGGGGAGAGAGAGAGGGGGGGAATGACATGCAGCAAAGAGCCACTGGGTGGAGTCGAACCCGCAGCTGCTCCGTTGAGGAGTAAACCTCTGTATATGGGCGCCCGCTCTACCAGGTGAGCTGCCCAGGCGCCCTACATTTAAGCACTTTTTTCGGGATTCTCTTCTAAGCAAGTCTCAGTGGAGACCATCACCTGTAACACACCCTTCAGTCCAAAGATGCTCAAAATGCAGTTAGCTAGAGGGTCATTTAATCGCCATCTTACCCAGTGTTCCTCTCTTTTAGCCAGTTGAGCAAAGCATCTTTGTTGAAGGCGGCCGCCGCTGCCACGTTGCTGCTGGTCAGCTGGATGTTGGCAATCGTGTCTGCTGATGACACTACCTCGATCAGCCCTGCCCGGTCACCTGTCGCTAGGCAACCATACGGTACGATTCTGCATGATATGTAAGAAAGAGAAGCAAAGAGCTTAATGGTATCAACTGGAACATCGTGAGCATATCCATCCGGGAGTATTTGTTGGGTAGATTGAAAAGAAGTCCCAAACTGGGACACACGGTAACCCCTACTGAAAAATACAAATCCCAACTACTTTTTGTAAGTTTATTACAAATACCCCATTTCTAGGGCTGGGCGTATCAATCTAAATATCAATAGTATCGGTACCAAGATGAGTATTGGTATCGGATCGATACAGTCGATTTATATTTTGTTATATTATTTTATTATTTTTATATTGTTCTAGTTAGTAAATAAAAACATTTAGATTTGCCTAAAATCTTTGTCCTGTGTTTTATCATAATCAACTAACTAAAAGGCAAAATCACAAAATTACAAGTAAAAAGTATCAGCGATACTAGCCCTATATTTACTTGGTATCTGATTGATACCAAAATTCCCAGTATCGCCCACCTCTACCCATTTCCTATTTTGTCTTTACCTAAAACTCTGCATATACGCACTGTGATAAATACCATATGTACTGACAGTACCTAGTTTTCTGTGGTTTATTTATTTCAAAATACAAACGAAAACAATCCCCAAATATATGACCCAGACAAGACCCAAAAATCTGTGCCACATGAAAGCAACAATCTAATATGGGTCATTAGGCCAGGCAGTGTAAATGTAGCTTTGTGTGTGCGGCTGTTAGATCCACCTTCAGTCTTACGTATTAAAAGGTCCCATGGTATGAAAATGTCACTTTATGAGGTTTTTTAACATTAATATGCATTCCCCCAGCCTACCTATGGTCCCCCAGTGGCTAGAAATGGCGATAGATGAATAAACTGAGCCCTGGGTATCCTGCTCTGCCTTTGAGAAAATGAAAGCTCAGATGGGCCGATCTGGAATCTTGCTCCTTATGAGGTCATAAGGAGCAAGATTACCTCTGCTTTCTCTGCTTTGCCCGCCCAGAAAATTTGGCCCGCCCATGAGAGAGAGACATCATGGCTTTCAAACAAGCAAAGTGGCAGTTGGTCAAGGCCACACCTTTTTTCCCTCCAAAATAGCTACAGACACAGAAATGGCAGATCCTAAGGAAAACTCATTGTGGGACTGGCTCTAGTGGCTGTAATTCTGCACCAAGGCAGAATTTTGGGAAAGAGACTTCAGATACAGTATTACCACTAAGGTCTATATAAAAGCAGCATGTCATGGGACCTTTAATGATATAATATTAAGCTGTGGTTTACTTGGAAGTTAATTTATAAAGCACTTCCCAGGGTGCAATTCACTCTGTGAGACGGTATACAATATCACACTGTTCACACGGAGTTGAGACAGAAGAACATAATTGTGATTACGTGATGGCATGCTGATCAGCCAGATAATACATTTTCTTCTTCACTCACTTTAACTTTTTCTTTCTTTCCACAAGATGGCAGTAGGTCTTTATTTAGTAGGATGCAGAATTATATGACCTGGACATATCTTCCTCAGAATACACCCTTGACAGTGTGCCTCCAAATCCTTTTTTCCCCTTCCGATACCACTGATTTCATGTCCGATACAGATATGAACTGACAACATGGCGGCCGGCAGTTGCATTCAAGGCTCTGATAACGTTTTCCCTACTTTTCTAGTATGGACACATGACAGGGTGTCAAATTGTAGCAGTTTAGGCTAATGGATCGTATCAGATTATACTTTCCTTTTCCCTCCAATATCCAAATCCGATCCGGTCATTTTGGCCAGTATCTGGCTGATACATAGTATCGGTGCATCTCTAGTTTAATGGAGACCAAATGCCATATCTTACTCAACTTGATGGATGTTGAGTTTAAATAAATAAATATTAAATGAATTAATAAATAATGGATATGTGCAGTAAAATACATCATCAAGAAATTCACATCATTGTGGTTTCATTACATTGTCCCTCCATTCATTTACAATGTCACATCACTGTCTTCGAACTCTGACCCATGTCACTGTAATGTGAAGCACTGTCCTCAAACGCAACTGTCAAAACACCCCCCCCAGCTCCAGATGTGTCAGTGTATGACCAAGGAAGAAAAATGGTTTGTAAAAGTGCTAATGTGTGGATTTGGTTCAGATGTAATGCAGATAGTGTGTGTGTGTGTGTTTGTGGATGTGTAGGGTGTAAAAGGGTTGGAGGTCAAGCTAGCATGGGGTAATTTAGTGTCTCCCCTCTGCTTCCCCTTCCCGACAGAGAGCAGGAACAAACAAGCTTGACAAAGTCTGTGCATCACTCACACACACAAAACCCACCTGAGGTCCAGATTAGCCTCCTTCCATAGAAGATCCATTAATCTCAAAATCTGGAGGGTCAACATGTCTTGCCTTAGGTCTAGGAAAAAGTAAAAAAGTCATCTTAATTCCAAAAGAAAGTATTGTGCTTTTCAAAGCAAAAGTAGAGATTACTTGAAAGATGGAGAGTGATTTCAATCCCTCATCATCATGACCTTGCAGTATGATCTCTACCCCTCCCCCTCTTTTATACCCTCCCCCAAACCTCTCTTCCCCAAGTCTTTAATTCCTCCTACCATCTCCATTCTTGAAGATGATTCCCAGGGTGTCTCCCCCCAGCAGCTTGTTGTCATAAACAATCCAGAGCGGCTTCATCTTAGAGTCCATGTACCGACATCTCTCCACACTGATGGGAGAATGAGAGAGAGATGGGGAATGACGTATCGTGAAATAAGAGTAGAAAAAGTTCAACCGGATCTAAAACTGAATCGTCTTACTTGATGCCAGACAGCAGGACATTGGGGTTTAGAGGGGAGTGCAGGTCTGACAGAGTCTCTGAGTAGCCACTCTGCCTCAGACAAGTCATCATGGCCTCCTTGGTCAACATTGCCTCCTTGGTCTTATTTCGAGCGTTCTTGATGGTCCCCAGCTTAATTAGCTCGTTCACTGACTTTAGCTTACTCAGGGCTTCCACCTGGTACAGTCAAAACAAGGAACATGTAACAGAACAGTTGGGAATGCTGGAACAATATTTTAATATTTGTTTGACTGAAAGCAGCCAACAAAACCTAGGAATGATTCATCCCTGTTAGAGACAACTGAGCTCATTCTGACTATGTCAGCATTGTGCGTGCTCCTCCAAACAGGAAAGTGGCCAGATAAACGACTGCGCTGATGAGGAAGTAGGAGGAAGCGTCCACAGGAGTGACCGTTAGAATCCCCACTGTAGAGGGCAAAGGTTAGAGGGCAGCAGGGTGACGCTGTTGTCACTGTGACAGGCTAAAAATACTCTAAATTTAGTCCTGTCGGGGATGACAATAGACCATGGCTATTCTGGTGCTTGAGTAAGGACTAGTAGAGTAAAAGTCTGAAGCATAGCTATGGAATTGAGGAGCGGGTCATAATCTCTAGAGGCAAAAGTGAAGAAAAAACAAACGGTGTGTGCATGAGACAAGAAATAAAAGTGATTGTGTGTTTGTGTGTGTGTGTGTGTGTGTGTGACCTACCTGTTTCTTTAGAACCTCAATATGAGGGATGCTGCCTCTACAGTAGGCTTCCAGCATGAGGGCAAACTGGACTGAAACAGCTGGCATGTGGATCTCTGACCTTTATAGGGCAGCAGAACAGTCACAGTCAACTGTAGCCCTTTTTCACAAACATACTATCTATTTTTCTTTATTTCTAATGTGCAAACTGTACATGTGCACACATGTACACAGGTGTCCGTACACACCGTAGGTGCCAGAAGAGGAAGTGTCCTATCTTGCGGTTACCCTGGGCCCGCTCCAACAGGAAGTGGGTGAGGGCACAGTCATAGTAGGGCTCGTAACGCAACACCTGCACCAACTGTAGCAAGTACTGAGACAGCTCCTCGTCACTGGTGAGGGGAGAGAAAACAGGACACACAGAGAGAGAGATGGGGAGAGAGAGAGAGAGAGAGAGAGAGAGAGAGAGAGAGAGAGAGAGAGAGAGAGAGAGAAAATTGTAAGAGGAGGTTTTCTGAAAGTCTGTTTTCTACCTTTTACCTTTCAAACTTTTAGTTTGAATTTGTAATGATCATGTGCCTGTCTCTCTCTTCAGGAAAAGAGACAACACACAGCACTATTGACAGACCATAATTCACACATACATATGTAATTTATAATAAAATAAAACAGCAAGGAAATGTAACCAAGTGTACTAGATTGCAGCGCATGATATATGAAAGTAGAAGCTTAAACATGAGATAAAGAAAAGGACACTTTATTATATCAAAATCTATGTGTGAGTAGATACATAGGTTTACCTCATATCACGCAGACAGCCCACAGCATATTCTCTGACATACTGGTCAGGGTAGTTAAAGTCCAGAAGCTCCAGAGCATCTCTGGGACTCAGTTTGGGCCAGATCTGAAGCAGGGCCTGGAGCTGAGACAGACAGACAGACAGACAGACACGTTTAATCAGTTAAAAAATAGATATAGTCCTTCCATAGCTAAGTAAATAAAACCTTTACTATAAAATTTGATTAGCCTTGGGATCACCCACATGGCTGCACAATTAATCTTACAGTTATAATAATTGTGATCACGGTTATCTTTTCTGTAAACATATTTTAGTAGTGGAATGAACACTTTATGTTTAGATGGTGCACTGAAGCTCCCATGCCTGTCTGTCACAGGTGTTTGTGTCATGCGTGGTGTGACTGACAGGTCTATGCTTTTTTGTTTTTAACAGTACTGGCTGGAGGCAACAGCAGTCTCTCTCCACAAACATGCAGGTGTGATTAAAACCACGCAATCTCTACGTAGAGCAGTTGGTTTATTACTACACCCAATTTTTTGTTATATTTAACAATGTTTGAAAAAAATGTTATCCGGTAAAATCTGGTATTTTGCTGTCAATTTAAGATTTTTAATACAGTGAAGATGCATGTATAACATCATGTTGACATTGAACAAAATAATATCATAATTTTTGCCATATCATTTTTCAAGCTGCAAACTGATATAGAGATATTATATACAGTACCAGTCAAACGTTAGGACACGCTTTCTCATTCACTCGAATGGGAAAGTGTGTCCAAAGTTTTGACTGGTACTGTCTATGTTTTTATAAGCTTTAACCATGTTAAAAAAAACAGGAAACTACTTTTAGTGTCATATATGCAATGTACATCGAAAAGATCCAACTTAGTCCTATTAAAATGCATGAATGGTGGACACAATGGCTAACCTGGGCCATGTCCTCATGTTTGCTCCACTTGACGGAGAGTAGCAGCTTGGGCAGCGACTGGGGGAAATTCTCTCTACAGTCGTAGCGTAGTGTCCAGATCAAATCCTTCTCGTTTTCGCACAGCTGAGAAAGCGGGTCACGCTCCATGATCTCCTTCAGCTCTATGTGGAACTTCTTACCCCCACGGCCCTGAGAGAAGTAATGAGGAAGGAAGAATGGTCCGTTGGGTTGGAGAGTTAGAGAAGGAGAAGATGAAGAACACGGAGAGGAGAGAAAGGGTGAAAGGAGGATGAAGGAAAATTGGAAAAAGAAGAGTCAGGACGTGAAAGGAAATAAGAAAATGATGTTGAGCAGTGACTGTAAAAAACCACAAGATGGCAGGAGTGTATCAAAGTGTCCAGCAATTTCGACTCAAATGCCTTGAATGTAATTCATCTCAATTCACAAACCAAGGATGAATTGATTCTAAATATCAATGCAGACTAATGCAAAATAACACAAACACACACACACACACACACACACACACACACACAAAGGGGTCCTCTACATAACAGGATTACGTAACCTGCTGTAACACGGCCAGGAGTGGGTTTTTAGTTGAGGGGCTGTGAGACAGGAACACATACAAGTAACCTGATAAAAGTCTCTAGTTCTGTAGCTGCAACTATTTTTGCAGCTACACCCTGCCAAAGTGATAACAATGGGTTTCCAGGGAAACTAGCAGTGCAAGATTATACTATACTGGTGGTGTGTGTCTGTTAAGAGTGTGTGTGAGGGGGAGAGACAGATAAATGATGCAGCATTTGTTACAGGCCAACTTGAAACAAATATGTCACTTTATTTTTACCTGGTCTCCCCTTGTATGTTTTCTGAATGCACACACACATATATATATATATATGCATGTCCACACAATTATCTCCTACTGTACATTAACTCACCATAGGTACGCAGTCACTTGCTCCGGCGATCTCTGCAGCTTTTTCCAGTATCTGCAAATAAGTAAGTGAGTAACGTATGAGTGAACACGCACATTGATACAGCGCATTAGGCAGGTCGAGCAGCTCCTGATCCTCTCATGCTAACAGACACCATTTCAGAGAAGAGCACTAAGGCACTGCAATGACAAATTCAACTGCAGTCAAGTCTTTAAAAAAGGCCACATGGTCTCATCCAATCATCTAAGTTCATCATCTCAGTATAGTAAGTATATTTAAGTATCGTACAATCATGGCAGTGGGGCTGGGTACCGAATTCAATACTTGTTAGACACCGACCGAATTGCCTCTAAAGTATCGAAAAATTCCTCATCGTTCTATACCAAATTTCAATACCTCAGGAGTAAATCTCTAGTCTGGCTATCACCAGACCAAGCTCAATCTTTTAAGACTGAACATTAGTCTGCTCTGTATTTTCTACTGCACAAGAGGCGTGATCCACGGGCATAGTTCATAGTTCAATTGGATAGTCCTTCAACCAATCAGACCAACGATCTGGGTGACGTAGCAGCGACAGCGGCATCAACGGGTTGCTGCGCTTCGGTGGCCGCTATGTTGAATGTAAATAAGAAGCTGCTTGGTTGCTTCTCTGTCGTCATTGTGTTAAACCCGCCAATAGCGCACCAGAGGCCTGTACCACGAATCAAGATCAACATGCCCTGGATTTATTTCAGTTATCCGGCTTCACTAACCCTAACAACCACGGTCCCGCATAACCGGTGTCACGACGCTGGTTAACAACTAGTTCAGTCAACCCAGGGTCTCCCAATCCAGCGGCGCGCGCGTTCACATAAAAGAGGCGGTATTTGCGCACCACGACCAATCGCAAACATCCACCAGAGCCGCATGTTTTATATAAGAAGAGCAAATTATAATTTTACATAAATATGAAGAACACAGACTTGGTTTTACAGGCAAAATGCCATAAAGTCGCTGCTTCCTAAAACAGGAGGAAAGCTGGCAAAAAAAACAAAAATAGCCGACGCTGTAAATGCGTAAATCACAACTCTTATCAATATCACTTCCCCATCAGTCAGGACCAAGACCAGACCATAATTACACTTGTGCTTTCCATAAACGGTCGTTGCTTTAGCCTATTATTTCAGTTGCAACCCTGGCAGTGGGAAGCGATCGTGAGAGCAAATAAAAAAATCTAAAAACATAATTCAAACCGATGTGCGTATTGGCAACACACGGTTCAATAAGCCGATATGTAATTCCCTCCCATTAAAATATATATATTTCATAAAAAAAACCATCAGGGAATGTAAACGGGGTTGTCCGTCTCTAAATGTTTTAACTTATATGAGCGCCTCTCTCTCTCTCTCTCGTTAACGCCAAATCCTGCTTCGTAGTACAGGCCTCAGGTGGATAAGCCAGTTCGTGATTGGTCCCCGCAAAATTGTAACGGAGGCAGGATAGATAAGTGTACAGGTTTCCAGCCTGAGCTGCAGGGAGAAATCGAATCGCCGGCAGATCGGGTTTACCCAGTCTAGCAAATCTCATCAGCGTCATTGGGCCAATAAGCGTGCAGCACGCTTCTACCAAGATCTAATAGTTATGGGAATTGGCTTTTTAGCATTACATGTTGAAGAGACATGCAGGGAACACTCTACGTTACGCACAGAGACGGGGCTCACGTAGTAGGAGCTGAAAAATAAATAAAAAGATTTGTGCCATAATGTTGCAATTGATTTTAAATGTTAAATGTTTGAGTGCATGAGTGTTTGTTCATTTGAATTAC
Organism: Perca fluviatilis; assembly: GCF_010015445.1. Lineage (NCBI taxonomy): Eukaryota > Metazoa > Chordata > Actinopteri > Perciformes > Percidae > Perca > Perca fluviatilis. The sequence continues at coordinate 19,391,819 of NC_053113.1, read as the reverse complement.
CTATAAATGTAAGCTTACTGACATGTCTTAATGCTGGCAAAAAGTATGTTACTATAAGGGGGACTGTCAGCCTTCTGACCTTGTCGAAGGGAGGGAAGACGATGGAGTGCGACGAGTACTCTGGGAAGTGGATGTGCAGGGCTGTAGCGTTCTCAGTGTACGGGTTGGTCTGAATGGTTCCTATGGGGTTCAGCATCTCTTCAAGTTCATCTATGTGAGACACACAAAGATACACATTAAATGACATGCATTTACTGCATGGTTGCAATCACTGGAGAAGTAATTTTACTAGTTTAATTTTATTAGTAGATATAAAAGATATACCAGGAAAGGAAGACCAGCAGTGCAGGATGATGTCTCCGGTCTTCAGCTGCCCTTTGTAGTCAAACACCATAGTGTTGACCCAAGCTATAGGGTAGTGCTGGATCACACAGAGAGAAATAGTGAAATTAATCGTTAGTCAGTGATTTAATAAAGATGTGTGGAAATTGAAGACGCTTATATTACTTTTTAGGCTGTTGTTTGACCAGTGTAGGTTCACATACAAGCCTCTTTCTTACCACTTTCCCCGCTTTGCGAATGGTCTGGTACTTGTTTATGTGAGCATTTTTGGTAGACTTCTGCTTTTTGACTTTGTCCATGACGGCATAGATGGCAAAGCAGAGGCGGGTCATGCGCGGCAGGTCACAGACGGAGAGGTCAAACTCCAGCGTGCTGTCTTTCCACGTGTGGTCAGAGCGTCCGCTGCTCTCACTGCTCACCGCCGGCTTGCACAGCAGCTCCGTGCCGTGGAAGAGCCCCGCCCTAACCTGGACCTGGGTACATGGGAAGGCTTGGTGAGTGTGGGTGGGTGGGGGGGGTTAAAATCTTTCATGACATCTTCACACCACCAAAGCGACATCATTTTAGCTGTGTGATACTACTGCCAATGTGAACTATTGTGCATGCAGGATTTTGGTGTGTGCAATGACATAATATGAATACAAAGGATTGTTTTATGGATGGGGACAAAGCAAGAATTCACCTTGGCAGTCTCCTCCGCGTTCACCTTGTTGCCATTTACTAGGACTATCTTAAACGGGCTTGACACGTCCCACACACACTTCTGTAATTGCTGCAGAGGGAAGGTGAGAAACGAAAGAGAGACTTGCAATGAGGGAGCAGTATTAGCATTATTTACTGTAAAAATATGTACTCCACAACAGAGTGCTTCTTTGCACACACACACACACACACACACACACACACACACACACACACACACACACACACACACACACAGTGGTGAGGTCAGGCAGGTCATTCTGAAGTCAAGCCAAGTGGATTTGCGAGGGTCAGCAGTCAGCAGGAAAAACAGCATCACATGACACCTAATGTCTATGAACATGACTAACTAGCACACTTCCTGCTGTTTGCTGCCTCTGACTTTGTGTGTGGATGTGTTTAGTGTTTGTGTGAGCATGACAGTGTGTGTAATTTTCCTCTTGTCAGATACTAATATACAGGCAGAAACAAGAGCTCTGTGTACTGTGTCCTCACAAAAACACCCCGTCCTTCTGTTCTCTACTCATGCTGTTTTTTGACCAACTGTCACTCACGTTTCCTGCAGAAACAACAGAATCCAATAAACAGGTTCCTGTCCTGAAAATAAATCTCACTTCCTGTCACAGTCATCCATACTTCTACGGTAAGCTTACTACAGTCTGACCAGAATCTCGGTCTGCTTCGGTCTTCTCCAATCTGCCTCCATGGCATTATACTGCTATACCGATTATTTGTAAAGCACTTTTAACAGTTACAAAGTGCTATACAAAATGACAAATAAAATACAGCATTAGAAATACACAATCAAATTAAAGTCGGATAGCCAAAACCAAGAAAGAAATCATATCACGGAAAAGATCCTAAAATTGGTGCTTTAAAAAAAAAAAAAAAAAAAAAGAACAGCAGACCAGGAATCCTAATTGCAGAGGCTCTTTCCTCTTTGTGTCTAAACACAGATCTTGGAAGAAAATCATCAGAGGATCTCAGAAACAGAGGGAAATAGAAAGTTGGAGATATGACATAAAGAAACGGCCATGCTGGCTATTAAAAGCTCACAGATCAGTAAATTGCTAGAATAGGTAATCACTACAGACATACCAGAATTGGTGTAACATGATCTTGTTTATAAGTCCAGTTAATGCCGTGGCAGGTGAATTTTTAAGCAAGCAGCTAACAGAAGAGATATTCACCAGAAAAGGCAGGGTGTTACAGTAGTTCACGCGACCCTGAAGCAACTGTCTGTAGCGGTTCTGTCTGGTCCGAGCATTTAAAAGCATCGAGCAGCAAAGGAGCAGCCAAACTTTCTGAGCAGTTTGCAGTTCTCCTTTGACACTAAACAATATTTCCCCCTCATAATCCTATAGGCTCTGATAAAAAAAAAAAAAAAACATTTGAGAGAGGACGAAAAAAATAAACGTTTTCCAAAATGCTTATCACATTAAGACAATGATTACACAATACAGAATAAATAAATAAATAAATAAATAACAAAAGCAATTAAGGAAAAAACATGCCATCAGAAACAAAAAAATCAAGGTCAGATAATAAGAACATAAAGTTAATATGATAAAGGTTTCGTAATTAAAAAGGATAAAATAATGATAAAACCTTAAAATATAAAGTAAATTCTAGTAATGTAATAGTAGTAGTATGAGCCGGTGCAGACAGCTGCATAGATCAAAATGAGAGCACATCTGTTGCGTAAGACGAGCAAGTAAAAAACGCATCTGACACACTTGTGGTCTAGGCTAATGTTAGTATTACAGCACGTAGGACACAATGGCAACGTCAACGGTTCCTTTCCCAGCCGGGGACATGTGTTGCATGTCACGCCCCCCCTCCGCCCTCTACGTTTCCTGTTTCTCTCTGTGACCATCGTATTAATTGAATATCTTTAGGTTTGAAATTTAGGGACATTTTAAAGACTAAAGAACTAATTGATTAATAATGAAAGTAAGTCTTTGTTTCATCTCTAACCAATTTTCTGGATATTATTTTCATTTATCCAGGGCTTTATGGGGCCATCTGGACTACATTGTTTTTACAGTATGCCTGAATTTATCATAAATCATGATACACAATGACTGACACTGTAATTCCATAAGTCATATCGTTCAGTGAATATATATGTACTCATCCAAAAAATTTGGAAGTGGAAGGTGAAACAAGTGGCTGTTTTTCCTGTAAACCAACAAAATGTTTAATCATAAAGGCGGGAACAGTAAGAACAAGGTATAGAAATAACTGTTCTAATGCGGTTATGATTATATGTGATAATATAATAGAGTTAAGTTTCATATAATGTTTCACACCTGCGATATTTACAGACTTTCCAACCCACACATTATTTATTATCCAATTAAATTCAGCCCACAGTGTTTCCTCTATGTTGATTTGACCGTGGCGGCCCCCCACGGCAACATTTCTGCGCCCCCCCCCTTATCAGAAATAGGGCTGCATTGTTAGAGTGCATGTCAGAGAATAGCGCGGTCACTCGGCAGAAAAAGGGAGAAAGGAAAAAGAGACGCTGTCCGGATGATAAGCCAGTTGAGATCATGTGTGTACGTCCTTGAGAACTGTAAGTCGTATAACTTCTGTTGTCAGTTCATTTAAGCCTGGTCTTAAGAATTTAAATTAAGTTAACTGGTGATTTTCGTGTTTTCTTCACCTGCTAGCTAAATTGCACGTGGCTGTTCGGACCTGCACCCACTGCTAAAAAAAAAATCCTAAAGGAAACACTGGCCCGACAATTAAAAATGTGAATGCACACATCGAGGAGTGATGTCACTGTGCACCTGGAGCTTGCCATGTTTTCTGACAACGTGACAAATGCTGGCAGGGCAGTGTGCAGAGGCTTGCTCCAACGCACTCAGAACACTGGCTCACAAAAGACAGGTGGCAGCTGCCAAGTACATGTTTACTTGGAAATCCTCCACACCTGCCTCGTTCAGTGCAGGTGAATCAATCATCTGTGGAACCTTTACTATTTTGGTAAAACAAGAGCACTTCTCTGTAAACACTGGTGGATATTAGTAACATTACCCAAGTTAACACTAAACATTGGGGAGTTAGGTATAAGTTAGTCAGCTGAGTAGCTTACGCCAGGGAACGGACCCACGGCTTTTGTTTCTTTGTTACCCACTAATTAATGCCAGAAATGATACCAAACGTCTACTAGTAGTACAAATAGATTATGTACTCAAAATGGATTGAGAAGTTTGTAAGTACACCAGAAAGTGAACACCTTGCTCTCTTCAGCTCTCTGTTGCTGCTGCTGCTACTCAGTAGTTAGACTTAGTGCTAGGGCCGTCTCCAAATTACTACACCGAAAAGAGTTACAACAAATATATTTATTAATTCAATGATTAAATAAGGTAATGTCACAAAACTATACCTCAATTATTACTTGTCTCCTGCTAGTTATACTACAGCACTTACTTAAAAAAAAAAATTAAATAAAAAAATATTTTTGTTGCATCTCTTTTCGTTGTAATTTGGTAGGCGGTCCTAAGCACTCGCCCGCGCAACAACAGCAGAGAGCAGAAGCCAGTAGGCAAGTGTTATTTACATAAACTTCTGGTGTACTTACTAACTTTCCAATCCATCGCTTTATGAGTGCATAACCTATTTGTACTACTTGTAGACGTTTGGTATCATTTCTGGCATTATAGTAGTAGGGGGATATTTCGTAGATATAAAACGTGGGTCCGTCTACCCGCGCCTAAGCTATTCAGCTGATAACGCTACTCTAGCTAACTCTCCCAATGTTAGACCCAGGTGAAAAAAGCTTCTGGGGGGGTGTTTGGCTCGAGGTCATGGTGCAAAGGACCCTAGGGTGAATTACTCCGAACCATTACTTTAAGTGAGAGTACATTTTCATATGTGCATTTCCCCCCCTCAGTTTTAGTCCTAAATAATCAGCGATCAGATTTCCACACTTAAGTTACATACATCAGTGATTGAAAATGAATTCAACCACATTAATAATAGTATATGAATAGAATTACAACATGCGGAAATTAAAAAAAAGTTTGAGCTCACTTTAGTTTCTAGAGACTCAAAAATATCAGTTGACCAGCAAATGTGGCTGTTAGATAAGTACAGTTTCTCTGAAAACAGCAGCGGATGTTGAATAGACAAGATCCCCACAACACAGAAGTGACAAGTTAAGTCATTCTCACATCCACACACATTACTGAACTAACCGTGGGAACCCTTCTTTTGGGAGGTAGTGGTAAAGGTGGGTTGGAGGACTTGCGGGAAACCACAGCTCTGATGGCGGAGATTTCCTTGTCGAACATGCCCTTGACGGTGCTGGTGTGGACCAGGGTAAGGTGTGGAGACTCCTTGGCTTGCATGCATGTGCGGATGTACTGCAAACGAGACAGGACAGGAAATATGGTTAGCTATGTGCATATTTAAGCGGACACGTAAAAAGCTAGATCATTTTTTGTGTGGCTGTGCTGTGTGTTAAAAGTTTAACTTTAATTTTGTTCACTTCAATCAGGACACTGCAATGTGAGGCACAAGCATTAACAGTAAAGTGTCCAAAAGCATCGCTGTATCAGAAATAAGAGTGGATTTACAAAAAGAATCAGTCAAGTACTTTTAGGACAGAGACATAAACAAGGCAAAATAAGTGAAACGTATGCACAGCTTGTCAGCAGACACAGGCAGGAACCCATTCCATTTCATTTACTTTGGTATAGCATATAATTGATTAAAAAAAAAATTACTTTACTAAAAAAAAATTAAAATACTAGGGGTGCATGATATATTGACTCAAAATCGTTATCGCAATATCACGTTGCGCAATATTGTATCGAAAAGGGGTTGCAATATTTTATATTGTGGAACGCTGTGTCCCATCCGTTGGCTGTGTGGCTTAGTTGTGTTTGATTTAGAGCCCGCTTGAAACGCTATAATGATCATCATTTCATTGGCCAGTTACCGTGCCACTTGCACATGTTGTTGCAAGTCAGTGCACGGGTTATTTGCCTATCTCTCTGTTTACAACAGTTGCTTGCCAGCATGCTAATGTATGCTTTGCCTGTTTTGTCCCATCCATCATACTGTGCTTCCTGCAGAAAATTGTAATATTGCTGCTTTTTATGCTTGGTGCCTTTTTTGTGTTTAGTTTATAACTCTTTCACTGCAACTGAAAACTAACCAGATAACTTACATTTACAATTTTGATTTATGTGATTTATGTGCATGGTTCTGAAAAATGTGTAAATAGGAATAAAGCTTAAATATATGAATAGCAAAGAGAATGATGGCTTTTCAAAGTTTTCTCACTCCATTTATAGGGAGTTATTAACAAAGCAAGTGCCAGCATCTCACATGAGCTGACTGAGGATTGATTTGGTTTTATGTGCCTGATGCACATGTAGCCAGTTGCCTAAATCTTTTCTGAAACAAAGTTTTCTAAAAATTAAGCTACACATAAACATGCATACTGTAAACACACAGTCCATCATCCATATCTCCCCAAAAATATTATTGTTGAGCCATCAGCCTATCAATTGTAGTTTATACCTAAACTGTCCCCTGTCGGACCTGACAACGCCTCTTCTTGGAATCACAAAACAGGTTTTTCAGGCTATAATTGTCACACTAATTATAGCAGTTGTGCTAACCATGCTGTAGATATTAAGAATACAACAATAAAAAAAAGCTAATCGCTTTTTATGAAGGCCAATCTCCGCTATTTCTGGACATGAAGTGACACATCTACGTCAGTCCCTGATAGACACCTCACTGAGTCTACTATGTAGCCACTGACCTTGTACTGAATCAGGGGCTGTTCTCCACAGAGGAACTCCAGACAGTGGCTGACCCTCAGTATGTACTGACCCAGCCACACCTCCTCCTCAGGCCCGTGGGTGGTCAGCCACTTCTTCACGGCCAGCTCCATCAGGTCAGACGGGATGCAGGATGATGGCACCTTCAGACTGGCTGAGTCCTGCGAGACAAGACAGGAAAACAGAGACAGAGAGATTGATTAAAGTACCAGTGTTCAAATACATGTTCCTAAAACACTATTTATTTTTTGGTGTACTTTTTGTGAAATCAATGCTCAATGTTGGCGTGTGCTAATTTCCAACCCTGCCTTGCTGCTGGATCATATAAGATAGTGAAGAGGAATGTTAAGATTGTTATAAGAGAGTGTAACATGATCTTCACCACTTTACGTACATACATACACAGCTGTTTGTAGATAAATGTCAAGATGAGATGAATAGAGAAAAAGAAAGAGAGAATAAGAGATTGATGGACATGAACATGACAGGGACAGGGCCCCACACGCACGCACGCACACACACACACGCCTTGTCATTAGAAGAGCAACTAAAAAAAATGAACTGAGGCTCATGGCTTCATCCTATTTATAGCTCCGTACTGACCTGATACCTAAGATGGAATTATAATTTCCTGGAGGTTTAATAAAAAATGTCATCCATTAATAATTAACACCAAAAGGTCATTGCTACATTGTGGTGGAATTACAAAACCAACAGCACTGAGATATCCTGAAAGTACTTTAGCATTTTACTACTTTGTTTTAACATGTTTGCAACATTATTTAGAAGTTGAAGTTAGATAAGAGTTGAATGATATGAATGAATGATGGGACTAAGAGAACAAGACCAGGGTTAACCACTGAGTCCATTAATGATATTTAACTATCAAAACTAAAAGCAAGCCTCCCACTGAACCTTGGTCATATTCACTTTAGAACAATAACCTACACACACACCACACTTCCTGTCTATAATGTGGTTTATTGTGTCTGACCTCCCAAATAAGACTTCCTGCCAAAGTCCACCTGAGCACAGTAGCACAGATGGCCTGTCTTTGTGCATGTGTCTGCGATGTTGATCAAAGCTGATATACTGTACACAGGTCTGGAGGGACAAAACCATCTGTTTTATAATTAAATATTATTTCTATAACAGAAGCAAAGAGACAAAGACAGATGGAAGTAGATAGTCAGAAATTTCAGAGAAGGAGAGGGAAAGAAAGGTTCATTTTAAATCAGTTCTTAGTCCCTTGAGCTGCCATGCTAGTGTGTGTGTGTGCGCGTGGGCGTGTGTGTGTGTGTGTCCGGGAGGATGTCATCATTTTACTGATGGTTTTGACCCACTTAGTGTTGTCACATGACTTGCTAGTTGGGCTCAGTCACATGACTTTTGTGGAGCTGCCAACTGTGAGCAGAACAAGAGGCTGTGCTACAGCGTGTGTGTGTGTGTGTGTGTGTGTGTGTGTGTGTGTGTGTGCCTGCGCTGGTGGAGTCACATGGCTACTTTTGCTACTCAACAAGGTGGTTTTGTCTGCTGTAGTGGTGCAGTAAGTCACACTGTTATTCTTACTTCATTATGTACGCAGGCAGCACGTTATGGGTTTGACTAATGGGTTTATCAATTGGTCTTCTCTAATTCAATTAGAACAATTATGTCTCAAATGAATACAGACAAATACATAAATTAGCCATTATTCTTAGTAACTGCTAGCTGTCTACCAAGAAGTACAATATCCCTGGCGCTTGGATAGATTACATTATGCCGGCATAATGTAATCTATCCAAGCGCCATTTACCGTAATATTAAACTAAACGTCATTAAGCAACATAATAGAGATCTATTATGTTTAATTAATTCATTGAAAGAGTTTATTGTGTTTGTACAATTTACTGTAAGGGAAACAGATACAACCTCAAGTATCCCTGAGCTCTAAGAGAAGTAGTATACATTTAACTATATAAATATAGTATATTTTATGTCTACAAGATTTGGTTCTTGGATTTTCTGATGCAGGGTGCTTGTGTAAGCGTTCCTTTGAATGCAATCAAGGAGAAATTAATGATAGAATTAAAGGCAAAAAATGTTTAAATGTATCAGTCCGTCAACAAGGACGGACTTTGTGTTTGAATAGTCTACAGTGGTAACCTAAGTGATTTAACTTTGTTGCCTATTGTCAACTGGTGAAGGCTTTCTTATTTATGTTACAAAATGGAATTTTATGTACATTTGTGGACACAATACACTGCGCTGTAATGTTGGTGACCTTGTCTATGGAAATACATATTTTGCTTAGCTTTAAATTCTTGCTAAGGGTAGAGAGTTGTTAGAGGACCTAGATTCAACAGTCCACAGTTTGCCATTACATCACCAAAAAGTCTATTTGTTTTTAATGATTTTCCAGCACTAGACTACAGACTCTCACTTGAGACTGGTCGAAGTGGATTATGACTTTCAGGTCAGCTGGCCGTTCATTGAGCCCATCGGTGATAGCCGTCCCTGCCAGGGGCTCCAGCTGTGGGGAGAAGCAGGCCTGCAGCCACTCTGTACATGTCATCATCTGGACTTGTTGCATCCGCTCTTCACTGAGACGAAACATCTTACAGCGAAAGTCCTTCACCTCCTGGTCATTTATGGCATCGAGTTCATGGAGACCTGGGGGTGTAAAGTAGGATACATCATGATTTGATTTGTAACAATATCTCTAATAATATGCCTTGAGAAGAAGTCTTAATGTTATGAGGACTCAATATAATAAAATACGGACTAATGCCAGACATATGAATCTAGGAGCACTGAATGTGTAAAAGGGATTACAAGCAGCAGACTCTCATGGGATTAAAGCAGATCCTCCTAATATTCACAGTGGTACCAAATGCCAGAGGTATGAACTGCTGTTCGGTTGATCATGCTTTATCTCTCCGCTCCCCGTAGAGCTTTTGTCTCTGTATTTTTATCGTAAGGGTGCTGCACAATAGTCTCTTGGTAATGAAAACAACATGTTGACATTTCAAGCCATTTATCCATATGACCCTCAGCATTCAAAGAATTGTGTGAGTGTGCAAGCCGCTTCGTGTGACTGTATTTCTTCAAGAGGAAAAAAAACATGGTTGGCCGTGTGCGTGTGGAATAGTTTGTTACTGCGCTCAGCACGAGGTTGGGGGTGTGTGGTGTGTGTGTGTGTGTGTGTGTGTGTGTGTGTGTGTGACTATCCAGACGTGCCTGTGGGGTTCTTTTTGAAAACACCACTTTACTCTGACAAAAGCCTTTACAAGATCATGTCATACCAAAGAGGAGCCAGGAGGGGAGAATATCAATATCGTCTGAGTCTCCTTCAATTAGACTCAGTGGCTCTTCTCTCCCTCTTTGCCTTTCTTCCTCTGAAGAGGTCTGTTGGGACCTAAGGACTTCCATAATCCTAGATATCTCAATGAAAATAAGACCTGCATGTGTGTGTTTGTGTGTGACTTTGGGTCATGTGTGATTTCATAACATACATATGTATTTAGTGTGCATGTAGTTGCGTGCATGCATGTACCATAACTTCATGCAACTATCTCAAGTAGGGCTGCGGCAAATAATTATTTTCATTATTGATTAATCTGCCGATTATTTTCTTGATTAATCTACGAATGGTTTTGTCTTTAAAATGTCAGAAAATAGTGAAAAATGCATGTGGAGCTTAAAGAGATGTATTCCAGAAACAAAGAAAAACAACAAATCTTTAAATTTAAGTAGGTGGAACCAGCAAATGTTTGATGAAATGAAATGTTTGTTTGAAAAAAAAAATGATGCATCAGTTCAAAATACTTGCAGAGTAATCTATCGATCAACTAATCGCAACAATAATAGCTACTGTATTGCTGGGATACATGATATAGATATACAAGTCTAGCTTAAGATCTTTTGGGTCAAGTTAGAAAGTCTTTTTTTTCCCTCTCATGCATGAATAAACAGTCTGAGTTACGACAAATGCTTAATTACTTCAGAGGACTGGTCATTTTGTTTTTTACAGTACTGATCGATCCCCTCTGCTTCTCTATAGGCCTAATCTTCACCAGAGATAATACAAAGTGACAGGTGATGGAAGACATGACAGGAGCACGTCCAGTCAATCCTCACGCTTCTCTATCAGACAGCAGGGCCGCTAATAGGAGCCAGCTGCAGATGTCTGCGGTGAATGTGCTGAGTAGCAGAGATACTTAGCCTTCTGGAGGAGGTGCTTGTTGTGTGTGCAGAAAAGATTTACTGTTGCACTTACCAACTCTTAAGTGCCTTTCTTCATTGGGAATGGTTGCGAATCAATCAGGGAGGGAGTAATGTGTGTGAGAGCTTGTATGATAGTCTGCATCTTTAAATTGAGGGAAAGTCTTAATAGTGATGCTGTCTTACCCTTGCCAATGAGCACACCGATTTTGGAGTCCAGCAGGCGCTCTGCTCGGCCGCAGCTACGCGTCACCAGCTTGAGGACTGGCAGGAAGGGGCGAACATCGCACAGCCTGCGAGTTTCGTCCTCCAGTTCTTCGTGCACAGCTGCCTGGTTGACACACTCGAACATGTGGCTCTCCATCTCGCCCAGAGGGGGAAACAGTGGGAATGACTGAGCCTGCTTCCATAAGAGCTGGTAGGGAGAAGAAGAAATGGGGATTTTATTAAAGTGCGTCTGCACTGCGTCTGCAACCGGAATAAACAGCATCCTTATTTTTTATTTGTATATATGATTATTATCCGATGGTTTAGCAAGGCTAATAGCATCTTCTTATTAACCCATACAGAACCATCACAGTGCTTTTGATGGAGTTTGATCATGAATAACCTGAGCAGTGAAATGCTGGTTTCAAACAGCATTTGTTTTTTTTTGCCTTAAACCAAATACAAAAAACATAGAATAATGATGTAATAGTACTGACAAATGAACAAACATGACTCACAGCAACATGACGCAGCTTCTGGGTGAGCCAATCAGGATGTGAATAATGTATTACCACCAGCAATGCTGGTGTGATTCATGTCCCTGTGCAGCCACAGCATGATCACAGGGTTGGATATCAGGTTGAATGTGTTTGTGTGAGGTTATATAGCTATGCGGTTGCACACTGGAACAGAACAAATTTGCCCTCCAAACAAATATCTCCCGCTTTCCAGGATATCTGAAAATAAAAAAAGAGCTCAAAAACCGGCTCTTCTTGGATTCTTGATAACTGGCATGAAGCTGTCTGGAAGGCCTGCTTACTCCTCCTGGCTTCCTCGTATTTGCCCCCCCACTTCTTTCATTTACTAGAAAGATCTCAAAGAAGTCTTTTCTCCCTGTCTTTTCTCTCTTTCTTGCTTCAGTGACATATTTTTCATAGCTTTCCGCTGCTTCTGTACAAGATCCTTATACTGGAAGTCAGCCATTTTTTATTGTATGCTCTCCAGGTATTGTTGTTTTGTAGTTTAACATCATATTATCTTCCTTAAACTTAAACTCCCAATATGGAGAATACTATCGTATTGGTTGGCTCTGTAAATTAAGTAATATGTCGGACAACCACTTTGCAAGCACTGCTAAGTCAATCAGAACCATAATTCCTCGCGCAGATAAAATGTATTTGATTAGGATGGTAGCACTAAAGGACAGATGTCCCAGTTTCTGCCTGTTATAGAAAACCAATTGTTTCTGATGAACTTCTGATGCCAATTTACCTTTTTACCTGCGCGTACCAACAGTCTTATGCATGGACACATATACGTTTAATCTGATAAACTTAAAAGGTGCAATAAGCGATGCTGCGCAAATAATGTTGATATTTGAACTGCCAAACAAATACAACCTCCCTCTATTTAGAAGCTCAGCCACCCAGATTCACAGACAGATAACTATTGGCCGGCCGGCACATTCTCATGCTGCCTCCCCCCTAACATTAACTGCGCCTGTCGCCGATTGGCTGGAATAGCATTTTGTGGCTCGTGCACTCCTTTCTGTTTGTTTTCCATTTACACAGCCAGGGCTGTGTATAAACACCGGATTTTTTTTCAGGACAAATAGAGAGCTAGCTGACTTTGACAAAAGGCGTATTGGATTAACATCACTTGCTATACCTTCAAAGGTCTGAATATGGGCTGAGACCTAAAGTGTATTGTTCCATGAAAAACATAATTGTTAAGGGCGCCCGGATAGCTCAGTTGGTAGAGCGGGCGCCAGTTTTTAACGGTTTACTCCTCGACGCAGCAGGCCCGGGTTCGACTCCGACCTGTGGCCCTTTGCTGCATGTCATTCCCCCCTCTCTCTCACCTTTCATGTCTTCTGCTGCCCTATCAAAATAAAGGCTGAAAATACCCAAAAAATAATAATAAAAAACACAATTGTTAAGAGCAAATGTCTATCTATGTCAGACAAAGTGAAATCGTCTGTATCTTTGGTCACATTGCAGGGCTGATTAAGCCAGAAGTGATTTCTAGAACACACACACACAAGACTTTTTTCTTTGCTATTCAGAACCACCTCCTCAGGCTTTATTTAAAAGTGCCTGTCTGGGGAAAACATTTTTGAGGTTTAGTATCCATGGAGGGCATGTTTTCTATAAAGATCCAAATATAAAAGAACGCTAAACATCATCTTTGCAAAACCATAATCTTTCATCATTTTAACTGATTCAAACTGAAAAGTAATTTATCAGGCTGTTGTAATTGAATACATTATATTGTAAGATGTTTCTTTGTATGCAAAGGTAGAAAAACAGCTTTCAATAAAGTGCAGTTAAATAAAACAATACCACAAAGTGCACCCTCAGGTTAAGTAGCAAGTAATGTACTTAACAACTTCTAAAAGACCCATCAGGTCTGTGACATCTGACATCTGCTTCACAAAATTAGCTGCAGTCATGCATGATGTCATGACCTATTTGCGTGCTGAAAGCAATAGCTATTCGCAAAAAATAAACACCCAGCCAGCCGCAACAGCCACCTTTGTCAAAACAGGCATTAGTTAATGTCTAACTGACCAGCTGTGTGACTGTGACTGTGTGTGTGTGTGTGTGTGTCTCCGTACTTGTAAATATGTGTGTGGGCTGTAGACTGTTTTCCCTCATCAGTCAATTAGACAATAGGCATGTGAGGACAATAACACAACATCAGGATACACAAGCACATAAATAAATTGAATCTTCTTGAAGTGTGTGGAAAGTTGATTTTATTAGAATCTATTAATTATCAGTTGTGTTGTAACAACACAAACAACACAGCTGAAATGACCTCACATCAGCATATGGCTTTAAGTACAACTACAACTGATGTGTAGAAATCCCATTTTAGCCCAAACCTGTGCCACTCACCAGTTTGATGTGCTGAATGGTGGCTTCGCGTGGAACTTCCATCTGGATGTAGATACCGGTGGGCAGCAGAAAGTCCACAGTAATCTGGTCCAGAGCGTGGCCGGCCAGGGGCGAGTGGGCCGCCCATATGTCCAGGAGGTCTGTCATGGCAGGAGGCATGGCAAGGGGCACCACACACCACCTCAACCATAAGGACCTGAAGGGACAGAGGAGCCAAACAAATCACACATTTTAGAAAGAGTTATGCTTTTAATGAGTGTAATGTATTTGAAAAAGGAGAAATGTATTTATTCAGATGATACATATATGTTCTCAATAGGTCGTTCTGAATCGGCCTTTAAACCCTTACTACTGAGGAGACAATGATAGCTGGGGTTAGGGAGCTGACACACTAACAATTTCAGAACTAAAAAAAGCATTAGTTTGAGATGGTTTCATAAGTCATGAGTCACAATGAACTCTAGCAACCTAAAGACAAACAGGCTTTATGTTAATGTGTCCCAATCCCGTGTTGACGTGGCTGATAACACTTTCCTGGAAACCTTGCAGCTTAGGGTTGTATTCCAGAAAACCTTTAGATCAGACAACAAGTTGACAGGCGCAAATTATCTAGTGTCACTATGTCCCTGGGGGCAGCACTGTGCCGAGTCCAGTACTAGCCTGCTAGCTTTGACTTGGTTGAGGGCCAGTGCTCAGAGGAATGCCCACTAAGCAAACAGAACAAAAGATCAGTCGCCCTCCCCTCATCTGACAATCTAGTTCCCCTGGCAGAGCGCACACACACACACACACACACACACACACACACACACACACACACACACACACACACACACACACACACACACACACACACACACACACACACACACACACACACACACACACACACACACTTACTTAGACAGATAATGCATGAATAAAAGTGCACGTAAATACATATGCACCATACAGTATACACCATCCCTAAACACACTCAGAAAAACAGAGCAGCTGCTGCTAAGGTAATTATCAAGTATGGCAGGAAGGGGTTAGACTGCCACAGTTCATCTCTACATGTCCAAAAGCACTGGCTGAGAATGGCTACATGCAATTCAAGGACAAATAACAAAAGCACAAATGTGGACCCATAAACACATGCATGTTAACTGCAGAACGTTCCATTGAGCTGCAGTAAGTGGCTTCCCAGCTGCTGGTGTAAAACAGCCCACAGCCTGGTTTCCATTTGGGCTCGTTCCTCAACCACAGCTGTACCGTCACACCACTTCCACCTGCCTTTTCCCCTTAACCTAGTCCTTAAGTGGCCTACAACATTAACTCTTCCAGTAGGCCACAGGTCCATTTCCATTTCATCTCGATCCGCCCATTAAAAATGACAGCCCTGATTGCCTCTAATGGGCTTTCCCCTCGAAGTTAAGTGCTCGAGCTACCAGCAGATGAGCCGTTGTTATGCCACGTGGCTGAGGATGGTGCAATATCTGCTGTGCATTTGGAGCCACAATCTAAGACACTTAACATTATTAGCCATGCAAATGGAATAAATCTTGTGTGTGTTACTGTGTGCTGTTCAAACCATTGACTGCGTTCTGAACATCTATTAAAGGGACTTTGCAGTTAGTGCATGTGATAAGGGGTGAACCAAACATGATCAGTTTAACATGATGACGCATATATTACTACACTGTTTATGCATGTAATAACTCCTACATACACAAGGCAATGTTTTACTTACTCAGACACACACACACACACACACACACACACACACTTCCAGGCGGCAACAAGACAATACACAACAACACAAGAAACCAGCCAAATGAACAGTAAAGGGGGCAGTCAATGGTGAGCCTGTAACGTCACAAAAGGTGCACAGTTACAAACATGAATAGTAACATGACACCCAGCATGTCTGACTGATGCATTTACAACACTGGTTTCTCAGGGATGGATGAACAAGTATGTGCATGCATGTCTATGCATAATAACTTGTCTCATTAAATGTTGCCGACGTTTTCACACCAGACAGCTTGAATAGTGTCTCATCCTGCTGTGATGCCGACACTCACTCACTCACTCACACACACACACACACACACACACACACACACACACACACACACACACACACACACACACACACACACACACACACACACACACACACACACACACACACACACACACACACACACACACACACACACACACACACACACACACACACACACACAGGCTGGGCAATATGGAGAAAATCAAATATCACAATATTTCTGACCAAATACCTTGATATCGATACCGCAACAATATTGTAGTGTTGACTATTGGTGCTTTCACAAAGTATTTACACAATAAGATTTTTTATAAATAATCATCTTGATCGATATAATGACTAAGTGGGTAAAGGCAAATAATAGAAAAGTTACAACAGTCAGAAAATGACATCACTTTACTGTAATGCAGCCTTTAAAACCAGGAAAAGACAACACTTATGTCATATTACGATATCCAAAATTTAAGACGATATCTAGTCTCATATCACGATATCAATACAATATCCAGTCCTTCCAGAAAAATGCGGAGTTTTTTAGTGATTGTTGCGGGCAAAAATCCTTGATTATGCGGCACGTTTTCTTAAAAAATGCAATGGAATATGCAGGACATTTATGCAATTTATGCAATGAAATTGCGGGAACTTGCAAAAATTGACGTAAATTGCAAAAACTGCGGTTTGATGAAAAAGAGAAATTACATCATTTCATAACGTCACTTCATAACGTTCCCATGGCAACAGGGGAAAATGGCTGCTCTTGTGTGAAGTAAACGCAACATTTTTCAACTTTCTGCTAAGATATAGGTGACATTTTTGCAACGACAATGCGGGGATTATGAAATCATGCAAGCCCCGCATATTTTGCGTGGAAATCTGCAATTTATGCGGCGAAAGTGTGGCGTATTTGAAAAAATGCGGCCCCCACATAAATATGCGGACTTTGGCTGATTATGCATCGCGTTTTTCTGGAGGGACTGAATATCGATATATTGCCCAGCTCTACCCCCCTCCCCCCCACACACACACACACACACTCACTCAGCCCCAAACTAACACACACTCACTCAGCAACACACACACTCACTCAGCCACACACAGTCAGTCAGTCAGTCAGTCAGTCAGTGACACAAACACACAGACACACACACACACAGACACACACACACACAGAGACACACACACACACAGAGACACACACACACACAGAGACACACACACACACAGAGACACACACACACACACACACAGACACACACACACACACACACACACACACACACACACACACACACACACACACACACACACACACACACACACACACACACACACACACAGGTGAGCAGGTTTATTGAGGATGTGGTGGCAGACAGCCAGAGGTCTGCTGCAAGGTCAGGTTTCAGCGGGTGGATCAGAGGAGGAGAACAAGTAGGTTTGCAAGTTCAGGGAGAAAGAGAGAGTTTCATATGATAAACAGAAAAGCCTGAAGGGATCTGTCCAGTTAGCCAGCATTAGCAGAAACAAACAATGTATCACTATGGAGCATCCAGTTCACAGCTCCCAGGCACACTTTGATGACTATTTGTGTTTGAAGGTGCAGATATATGACCAGCTTATATGTGCTTTGTCGGTTTTCTGTGCAAACCAAGATAGATTGTTTATTTATGCAACATTTACAAAAACAACTGTAATTCAATACACAGATTGCAATTTTGGGTCTACATTTGAGTGGTTCCAAATGTACCCTTGTTTGTTTCCTTTCACAAACTCAAAATACAGCTGCCTGGGATGAAAAAGATAACTGTCATTTGTTCACATCTTTGAACATTCGTGTCTGATCATTGACCATCATTGTCGGTAAATCAAAGGAACGTTGGGAGATTGGAGGGAAGCATACTTGAGAGGCAAACTGGTTTGATTAAAATGGCATTCACTTCCAAAAGTCTGAACACAGAACAACATAACCTCAGTACACTGCAATAACAAAATCCAACATCAGATAGAACAGACAAAGCAAACCTCTGCTTGCAATGGAAGTTGTCCCTCTTAACTAGTGACAGTGACATGTTGTAATGGCTTTCATGCCCAGGCAGTTGGATTAACAGTTATTTAAACACTGGTGTTACTCAGCACTCTTTCTAATGCGCTCTCTGTCTGACAGTAAGAGGCCTGTGAGCCTCTCTACAATGGAGTGTGTGTCTACGCGTCCTCTATGTGTGACATAAATAGCGTATGTGTATGTGTGTGTGTGCGTGTGTTTGTGTGTGTGTGTAAAAGGTCATGCCTGGTGATTAAAGGGTCCTGTGACACATTTTCTTCCACACTGTGCTAAAAATTCACAAAGAGGATCCAAGACCTCTTCACCTCCCCCGTACAAACACTGTACTCCTGTAAATCAATATGGAGACAAACAGGCAATAATTAGACTGCCTAAGTCAGCGTTTCCACCTCTGGGCAAGCAGAGTGTGTATGGCGTTTGTGTGTGTGTGTGTGTGTGTGTGTGTGTGTGTGTGTGTGTGTGTGTGTGTGTGTGGGAGGGGGGGGATGGTGTATGCAAAACAAAATAAAGATAAGGCTCCCATCCAGCTCATCGAACTGTGTAAAAACAAATATGGTGTGTAGTGGAGACTTTTAAAGTGTCTCACAAGCAACACTTTCAATTATTAGTGCTGAGATTATTGACTGATTGACGGATTACTCGATGGACAAGTCATTTAACAAGAACATTTTTCAAAGATTCTGCAGTTACATCATATAAAATTGTGAGGTTGTGTTACTTTTCTCGGTTTATCAGTACATTTAATATCTTTGGGTTTTGGACTGATAATTGGAAGCTTATTTAAGGACTTTGGATTTTTCATAGTTATCAGATATTTTATAAAGTAAACGATAAACCAATAAAATAATAAAAAATAATAATCAAACAGAATAATCAATAATGAAAACAATCTATAGTTATAGCCCGGATTTTGGTTTGTTGGTGCTCTCACCACATATCCTGTCTCACTTTCAGCCACTAACCACAATGGCACTGTTTGTGAAGCCGTAACACAACAAAGCTGAATGCAACTTTGTACTGTACTCACACAGTCTGTAGACTACCGGTAATTGTTTTTAATCACAAGAGGCCAGGGCATGCACTTACAGTATATGTATACCAGCTACAGCATATGGTCCATTCATTAAAAGGGATACTCTTTCTTTTGCAATGATTATTAAAAAGCCAGCACATAGACAAGCTTGGGTATCTCTTGCAGAACAACGTAACCTGTCAGAGAGGCAGAGATGAATGAACAGTGCTTGTAGCTTTGTGCACAATATACTTACACTAATATTCAGCCAGATGTTAACGTAGTATAAGTATATGTGTTGGTCTGGGTGAGGTTAACAGAAAAGCTGTTAAGCTCAACAGTATGTGCTTGTCTGGGTGGTGTGTGGATAAGCTGTCAGCTGGGGTGTGTGTACTGTGGCTGGAGTGAGTGTGTGTGTGGGTGTATGTATTTGAGTCACCAGTGGAGCAGTACTAGCACTTACTGTATTTAGGAGTGGACATTGGTGGCGACTGTAGACCGTAAACACATTCTGGTGTAAAAGGTCATTTTAACTGACACACTGCGGCTGAGTCAGTGACCAGACATGTTTGTGCATGTCTGAATGAATATATGTGTTTGTACACAGTTACTGTAGGGTGTTTACATTAGTGCTGTCAGTTAAACGCATTATTAACAGCGTTAACGCAAACCCATTTTAACGGCGTACATTTTTTTAATCGCAAGATTAACGTTCTTTTTGGCCTAGCAAACTTTGTAGTTTTTTTTCACATGCTGTTGCAACAACTAGTAAGGTTAGAAAAACTACAACACCACACCGGCTCTAGCTAGACCGGAAACAAAACAACAGGCACGAAATGGATGCCAATAAGATTCTGAATGGAAAGTTTACTTTTAAAAGGGGTGATAGAATGATTATATAGGGTATTTCACACTGTTCCTTAAGGTCTCTTAATGGGGTATGTAACATTGGTTGGGCTGAAAATGGCCCAGGTGCTATTTTTTTTGGCCCTTATGCATCCCTGTGTAATGTCTATTTGGAACGACAGCTTTTCTTCCAAATATGGTATGCTCATGAATATTTAGATGAGCTGCACGCTGATTGGTTGAGCGAATCCCCCATACACACACATTACAGACGCGAGCTGATTGGTTGAGCGAATCCCCATACACACACACACACACACACACACACATTAGAGATGCGACAGCAGGGCTCATATTTCAGACACACACACACACACACTCTGTCTGTTACATGCCCAGGCGAGAGCCGCAGCGGCTAAAACAGCAGAGACTAAATAAAAAAGTTTTGACACTTTCATTATAACTACTGTTGTTCTAACGTTACTCTTGCAACATAAAAAAACCTCCACCAAAGAATTACAACTCACCTTGTAGCTAGTAAGCATGGGGAGAGGAGAGTGAACCCCTGCAGCGCTGCGTTAGATCCACAACTCCCTCTCGTCCGATATACTCATTCTAAACCCTTTTCTCTGGGCCAGTAGACTATTCCGTTGTACAGTCTGGAACACTGTATTTACGACCGTGGTTCATTTTCAATATCCTTGCAAAACCTCCAAACTTTCTTCTTTTCTAAAGTACACTGCCCAGCTCGTGTGTGAGATCCTGACAGAGCTCCAGCTCAGAGGTTCTGTGAAGGGGGAGAGGCCGACCGGGAAGGCAGCAAACCCGGCCAGCAGCCGCCGCCCGTCCCGGCAGATTGTGGAGCTTGTAAAGTCCGACATCGTCTTACTAAATTTGCAATTAGCCATACATTTTCATAAAACGGCCCATATTTGAGCTTTACATAGTTGATTTCTTGCATAAAAAAGTTTCAGAAGTGATTTTTGTAATGGAATAACAGAGATCTGCACGACCTACATTTAGAAGACTAACTGAGCTCAGATCAGTTAGTGACCTATGTAAATTTTGGGGCGTTACAAAGATAGAAGGTTGAGCCAAATGAGGAGGATTTGAGAAGTTGACGTCAACTTTCAGCTTTGTTCAGATTTGCTGGTTTTCAGCAGCAGTTTCAAACTGTGAGATTTGCAGAGGAAAGATGTGTCATTGGGATTTTGAGGTTCTATGTATGTCCTATTTACCCACCAAACTGTCATTATTCAACTATGACAGAGTAAAATCGGTTTTGCATTCTATCACCCCTTTAAAAAGTTGCCAAATGGTTCCATTGACAAGACCAAAGTGATCTGTGTGTTTTGTCGTTCTGAACTGAGCTATCATCGCAGCACGTCCAGTCTGAAATACCACTTGATGGCCAAGCACACAGCTGATGGGAATTCTCCGCCTCCTCGTCAAAGCCAGGCGACAAAAGCACAAAGCAAGCCGATCCACTTTTCCATGTTGATAAGAGCATAAAAATGAGAAAAAAAATAATGGGATAAAAAGAAATCAAGGGACATTTATAATAGATAAAAATGTGCGATTAATTGTGAATAATTGCGAGTTAACTATGACATTAATGCGATTAATCGACAGCACTAGTTTACATTAAGTAGTACTTACAAGTTCCACCCATTGAACTTCTCACATTGCACTCATGGCGGGTTTTTTCGGCTGCGGCATCGGTTTTTTTTTTTTTTTACATTTCCTTCATTATGTAATCCGTGCCTGTTATTTTTTGATTTTTAGATCTTTGCTGCGTCCTACTATTATCCAACTATTCTATCGATCTATGTCTTGCTTCACTAACTTAGTTCTTTCATCAGTTTCATCGGATGTTCAAATCATCATCCTAGCGCTGTTTCTTTCTGCAGGATGCAACGCATCATGCTCAGAACTGTAACGTGAAAAAGTGTCTTGAAACCAAATCCCCTGTAAAAAATGTTCTCACAGCCACTAAGAACAAATTGACTCCACGCACACTGTATCTGAGAGGAAGCGTGAATGAAGAGAATGAGTGGGAGCATGTGTGAGTGGGAGCATGTGTGAGTGGAAGCGCGCGTGTGTGTGTGTGTGTGTGTGTGTGTGTGTGTGTGTGTGTGTGTGTATTTTTGTCTTTGTAAGGTTTGTGTGTGAAACAACCACATCCGGACAGCTAGCAGTGCTCCATCATATTAACCACTTCTAATGACACAGTGGCACATGCCCAGTTCTCAGACAGGAAGCAATGATACTAAACAGGAAATGAGTGACAAACAACAACCAGAGCAAAAGTCCCTACCAGTCATTCATGAAAAGCTGATTAACAATGAATCACCGGCTGAACGGTTATTCTTTACCCTGAAGAGTTATTTTTAATGTTGTTTACTTTATTCTAGTCAAGGCCACTTGATTTTACAATATTTATTATTTTTTAATCAATTGGAGTACGAAAAAGATAAAATATCTGTGCATAGCTTGAATGTACAACAAGGTTTGTTTATGCACATACAGAGTTAAACAGAATCCTAGCACACACCTTATCAGCGTGTCTCTTTGAATATAAAAAAAGGATGATTTCAACAGATTTTGTTCATTATGGCAGAATAACGATGGGGGCTCACGCACGGACACACGGACACACACACGCACCCATTTATGACTTTGTGGTGCATTGACACCTTGAATAACAGATTACTGTAGGGCTGAGACGATTCGTCGACGTAATCGATTACGTAAATGCGTCAACACAAATAATTTGCATTGACGCATCACGGGTAGAAATCTATAAATAACCGGCTGCCTCCAGCAACAGCGCAGGTATGGATTCCTCGCGAGTTCAACAACACGTTGAATAAAAAAGGCTTGCACGCGGTCTTCTAAAGTGTGGGAGTATTTTACTCTTAATGCCAACAACAACGTAGTAGCCTGTAGACTTTGTAAACAACACAAAACACCCTAAGTTCTGCTCACCTTTTTGTCCCTTTCCCTCCCAAGTGAGTTTAGATTCTCTGCCTGAGCCCGAACTTGGGCCGGGTCGGGCCCATATGTCCCGCCACTATCCTCGGGCCGGGCCTTTCATCAAGTATTTGTGTTTCTTAATCATTACTTTATTAGCCTAATTGGGTGTGGAGAAAGCTATGCTTCTCCAGCGTCTCCCGTAGCTCTGGGTATATGTCCTGCACTGACTTGAGTGTGAGGTAAACAGTGCTAAAATCGTCTCCCCCATCTGTAGCACTGTCTTCCATAATTGCGCAACCAGGACAGATTGTTTCAGATATCTCATGAGTCCTTTATAACGTACAACGTGCACTGTAGACGTGTGTGATCATCAACATAGTGACATGGAATGTGTTCCCACTGGCAGCCCAACGGTACGTGATTTGTTTTAATAGATTAAAAGGGACAAGAGCTTATTCATTATTTTACCTACTACTGTTAAAAAAAGCAAATACAGGCTACTCTTTTTGCACTTGCTCTGTTTAAGTTTTTATTTTTGTATTCCTCCTGAAAGTGACTTTATTTTGTGGTTGGATTGATAGCCTACATCTGGCTTCAGGTTGCACTACAAATAAATTTTACTTGAACAGTGCAGTGTTAAACAATTTTAATAAATAGAGACTTGAACCTTATTGAAATTTGTTTTGTGTAAATTGTTAATAATTGAGCAATGGGAAAATAATCGCTAATTAAAAAATTAATCGTTCGATAAATCGAAAAATTAATCGTTAGCTTAGTCGACTAATCAAAAAAACGTATCGTTAGATTAGTTTAAAAAATAATCGTTTGGGACAGCCCTAGATTACTGGTATGGCATTATGAGATTTTCAGTGAGACATTTGTGCTGAGCAAGTTCTTTACTGCATTAAAATGAAGATGGTTACAACTCACCTGCGATCAAGTCAAATTTGTCCAGTAATCCACTGTGACACTAATCATATCCAATCCATTTCCTACTTTGTTACATCATGGGCAAGAAGAGAAGATCACATATCATCATCAATCTCTTGTAACAACTGTGCAGCAACACATCAAAGTAGCTCTATCTGTGACATCACGATGAGTTACTCTGCCAGATAGATTGTGACAGTACAAGTCTGCATTGTGATCATATCGTGTTTGAATGACATTAGGGGGTCTAATCTGCACTCCTTGCCATCTATTCCTGCATCTGCATCAGGAGGCCAAGTCACTCAGTTGATGCAGCCATCATCTGCAGTGCTTTATTTTTTCAGATTTTATTTAAGTCATTATTATATTATATTATGTGACAAGACTTGAAGTTAATATTATACTGTGATTGAAGGCTTTTACAATTAAATAGCTAAAAGATGTGTTATTCATATCAATTCATGCACGATTCAGCTCATTTCTTCATAACACGTAGGCCTGGCCTACATAAAAGCAGTTATGTGTGCATGTGTTGACTGTATCCATTGTTGTGTTGGTCATACTGGAGAATTATTTATTGCCTTTGTATAGTGAATAATACAGAGGATAAGGTACATAAAGAAAAATTATTTCCCCATAACGTTCATCCCTAGTGTGGATGCTTGAGTTTATACAACTGCTTCATTGGCCTTGTGTCCTCAAATGACATATTCACAATGATACTACTGGCCGATGTGTGACGCCACAACAGTTGTCCTCCCAAATGCACAGTTGAGTTAGTATGTTATTCAACACATCAATTCAGTTATTAATAACTGGAAATGAGAACCAGGCAACATTTTTTGGTTTTAATCAGTTGGCTAGCAACAACTTTAACAGGAAGCATATTACGTACTAAACTTCCCATGTGAAAAAGATGATATCACAAGTTCCACTCAAAAGGCAGCATTGGTGTAAACCTGCCTGGAACACAATGACCACAATGAACTGTGCATGAGTGTGTGTGGTAATAACAACAGAGTCATGTCACAAAGTCATATTAGGTAATAGGGGTGGGGGAAAAAAAATCTGAAATTGTATGTATCGGGATTTATTTTTTCTAAATTTTTTAAAATCGATTATTTCCCCTAGAATCAATATTTTTTATTTTTACCAATGATTCAACTAAATATTTTCTAAATATTTATACGGTACTGCTGACAGCGAATACATCATATCTATTTCAGGCGAAACAGGCTGAAAGCAGAAAAAGCAGAAAATAAATGTTATGTACTTCTTTTCAAATTAAATTAATGTTAATTGACTTGTGTGATGTCTCATGACATATTGTCTCTAAAATAGAGGATGGATACCCAAACCGGTCGGTCACATCAGCGCGATAAGGCACTGAACATTTTAAATTTAAAAAAAAAGGCTTATTATGTAGGTGCGCGCCTGTGTTAACGTGCGATTGTTGCCCCGTGTGCGCTGATGCGCTCATCTGTTGACATGCCTTCCTACAGTTGCTTA
Source organism: Perca fluviatilis (assembly GCF_010015445.1). NCBI lineage: Eukaryota > Metazoa > Chordata > Actinopteri > Perciformes > Percidae > Perca > Perca fluviatilis. Next base: position 19,366,279 of record NC_053113.1, on the reverse strand, counting down.
ATAAAAGCGGGCTTTCCACACAAACAAACGTACATCTGTCATTAAAAAAAAAAAAAAAAACGAGATTTTAACTGTATTGGGCTCAGAAATAAATATCTAAATGCCTGTTGGGCTCGGGCCGGGCTCGACAGAAAAATGCGGCCCGATCCGCACTCTACTCTAGAAGTATATTATGTAACTTTTGTTTTTGTTAAAGAACGAAAAGAAAATCCCAATACTCAATACTATCGAATCGCAATACTTCTAGAATCGCAATAAATGAAAAGCGCAATACAAGTCGAATCGGCACCCATGTATAGTGAAAGAATCGAATCGGGACGAAAGCATATCATCTCAGCCCTAATAGGCAACTTATATAAAACTAATGCTCCATGAGGATTATAATGTTCAGTTTTTGTTTTAGAGAGGTGCCGATTCACCTGTATGGTCATTTTGGAGGATTTAGTTGTGGTGGTGTTGCAATATATTGTGTTATATAATGACAGATGTTTCTATTAATTTGTCAACTCCATTTAAATCAATGAAGGTAAACTAATTAACAGAAATACCTCTCAGCTTAGTGTACATAAACTTTTTAAGTAAATCATGTTGATGCAAAAACCCTTTATCATGTTTTGTTTTCTGTACCCTGTTATTTCCGATATCATCATGCCTATATTACTGTTCATTTTCATTGTATTGTTGTATTTTCATTCTAACGCTAAACACCTTATGTTGCAATTTTTATTAATTGATCGATTAATGATTATAACAATTAATTCTGCTGTTTTCATTTACCGCACCAAGAAGTCATCTCATACTGTATGCATCACATTATACAATGTGGAGTTAAGTTTAAAACTGCCCCACATAGGGTTAAAGTAGAGCCTGCACACCAGAATGCCATTCATATTTTTAGTGAACATCAAATAGGCAAAGCCACTTGGCATCAGATTTTATCTTAAATAATGAAGTGAATAGACTTTTGATGAACGGATGTGCAAGCTCTTCAACTTTCTTTGAGCTGAATACATCTCACACTCTTGTTGATGAGCATACTGTATGTGCAAGGAAAGGAACGGCACATTTATTTGTATACACATTTCATACATAATGCATCAAGTGTCAACAGGCGATAAACTAGCAGATGCTGAACGACCACAGAGCAGTGAAATTATGCCTCAGTGTTGAAAGAGATCATATTGGGACAGTGGTGCAGGGCTTGAGAGTGCGACCAATTTGGTCGCAAATGCGACCAAAATTTGTAAGGGTGCGACTAAGATTTTTCCTAGGTCGCACCGGTGCACCTAACGTCCTCGCATCCGCTGCCTCTCCGCTAACGAAGCAATGTTGTTTATATGGATATGGTTTAATGTTGCGTTACATGACCCATTCCTTCGTGTTTGGATTTGGATCTCTCCTCCGCACAGCCCCGCCCCCATTCACTCACACACTGGCCGGCTCACCTGCAACATGGAGAGACACAGCGCCGCCGGTCCAAACTCCCGACATTTGTCTACAGTTTTAATTGTTATTAACACAGCTGTATATTGTTAAGTATGAGAGGGAAACCTGTATTGGTACCAGTGTTTCCGCTGGTAACTCTGTTACTGCGGCCGCCACGGCGAAAAACACATTATTAAACTAACTTCAGTTCGTTGAATAATAGCGTGACCGAGCATGCTGGTTCATAGTTCATAAAAATGCAGCACAGTGACGATACAGACATTTCATAGCCTACACAAGACTGGTGCAACGCCGCTAATGAGTCAGCCGTCACTCTCTGAGTAGCCTAGCATACGCTTCAGTCCATCGCACTCCCCCTGTCTTTCGTTTAGATTTGATGAGAAAATGTTTAAGGGGGGAGAGGGGGGGTGTAAGTACTCGGGCCTGGTGCCGTATGACTATTTTAGAAAAATAAATAAATTAAAAAGTCCACATGGGATTCGTTTTAATGCGCTGGATTTAACCATACTGTCTATGGATTTGACCAATCATCGAACTTCCACCAACCTTCTGCAGCGCATGTTCAAGGAAGACGGCGGCAGCGGTAAGACAGCGCTTGCTAGTCATTAGATGCTAGTCACAAAGCTTCGGTCCGTGCACTCTGTAATACGAGTACGTTACCGGCAACGTCCGCTACCGTTAAGACTGCGACTGTTCCTTTACTGACCGACCGACCCGCGTGATACAAACAATACGTTGGGTAGGCCGTTCATAGCGGATCATGATTTGTAAAAGCTATCTGAAGCCCAAACTGCCTTGATAAAGCTGTCTGTTTGGAATCAGCATGGCAGGTATTTAAACATAACGGCCTTGTCCCAGAGTTTAGACTTCTAGCTATATGAAAAGATAAACAATGCCACGTTTTTAATAATTGTAAATAAAGCAGCTAATATCAGCATGGACAAAATCATGAATGTACTAATTTGCTTTTTTGATGATGACCTGGCCAAAGTAGTAATTTTTTGTTTTCACAATGATTCATTTTAGGATTATGATATTATTGCAATATGTAAATCCACATTGACTCTTTATTTAATATATGGTTGGAAGAAGTACAAATGTATCCAAAACTTTTTAGTCTTTAAAAATTATGACTTTTATTATTGTGTAATGTCAGAAGGACTTTAACTGTTTTGCCAGTCAAATTAACTTTAATGAGTGCATATTGAAATATTACACTGTTGGTTGGCAAAAAATGCATCTCAAAATTCATCAGATTGATGCTTTAAAATATGGAAGATTTAAAATTTTCTTCCATGCCCCCCCCCCAGACCTCCCTAGAGGGGTAATATCCTTCTCACCTTTTTCACCCCTGACCCATTTTCATGCCTGTCATATAGGAAAGGGCTGCAGGTCGGAGTCAAACCTCTATATTTACCAACTGAGCTATCCGGGCGTCCTCTTTCTCTTTTAATCAGTCTGTTATTGTTGTTGAAAGCTTATGAAGGAGCTTTCTCAGGCTATTTATTTTAGATAACTTTCATTTACATGTGTTGCAGCTGTATATTTTCAAACTGGTAAAGAAAACCCTGTCTTTGCATTTTATTTTAATCACAATCTGTTTTAATAAAAGAGCTTGTGAAAAGTGGCTTTGACTTAAAACTGAACATTTAGCCCACTTTGTAAAAAAATACAGAGCTATATATCGTGTATCGGCATTCAGCGTTACGGGGATGCGAGGAAAAATTTGGGTGCACCTACATTTTGTGCTGGTGCACCTAAATAAAAAAAGTTAGGCGCACCAGTGCAACCAAGGCAAAAAGGTAGTGTGGAGCCCTGTGGTGTGTGTTTTTTACCTGAGGAATACAAAGTTATTAGCCTGACAAGCCAGACCCACATCAAGGTGTTGGGTCTGGGAACTCACCATTGGCGGAGCTCAATCTGAGGGGCGGGATAAACGGTTGTCTTTCAAATTCCCTCTGCACGCAATAGGATAGCACTACAACCAGGCAGAGCAACGAAGAAGGTAGCGAAGCTAGTTGATAGATTAAAGTTTTGCCGTATCCAGTCGGCAAAACTCCGGACACATCTTCCTTTTTTAAGAATGTTTTCAGTTTTTTGTTCTTTTCTCAAAGAAAAGCTTAACTCCAAGTCTTCCAGAAGACCGTTGTTCCCAGTAGCAGCAGCCATAAGCCTGCCCACCGACTCTATACACAATGTGATTGGCCTGACTAGAGTTTGATTTTTCCAGCTCGCAAGCCAACGGAGAGTGCCTAGACCCTCCTGGCTGCAAATTAACTTGCTGCCACTAGGGTGTGTCTAGATTTCTAGGCTACAAAGTTAGGTGAGGAGAGGGAGCAAAAGATAAGTAAATGGCTATATGAGATACCAATACTGTTGCATTAGGGACCATGGTAACATGCCTCAATTCTTATAAAGAATATCAACTAGCTTACATCAGAAAATTGCAGGAGTAGAAGTACAATGATTAGCATTAAGAAGTCATAATCATATATCGTTGATAATTTAGGAGTAATTTGATGTGATGTGGCTGTTAATTGCTATGCAGAATGTCTGCATAATAAAGATGGATTATGAGTTCATCTTATTAGCTTCTATCTCTGTGAGGACGGGGGTGAGAGTGGTGGGGGAGCACGTGTGCAAGTGTGATGTTCCACAGGGCCTGATTCACTTCACAGACCCAAGACAAGTGGGGAGAAGCACACAGGCTACACACAGAGACGGATATAAACAGCGCTAGCCTGCATCTCTCCATGACTCAACTGTCAGACGTTTCACACACATCCCTCAGAGATAAGAACGAAAGAGGGGACGGGAGATGATTGGTGAAGGAGTCTGTCATGGAGAAGGTGTGCTTGAAAGAGAAAACACCTTCAAGAAGGGAACACGGGAAGCAAATGAGAGACTGATAAGCTTAACACACAGGTAAAGTATAATTGTGAGGTCATGATCACGTCAGAAACTGAAGTGAAACAAGAACAACATTTGTAAATAGCTGGAGGGAAGATACAGAGGGTAAGAAAAACAGACAGAGACAGTTATTTGTGATAGATAACGAGAGATAAAGATAAGGGAAGGATGGAGATAGAGAAGCAAAGTGTGATACAATGTGTGACTGTAGTGCGTGGACCGAACTGGGCTGGGTGTCCACAATAGGCCTCTGTTTTTGGCAAGTGTGTGTTTGTATGTGTACGTGCGTGCCAGCGAGGAGAGCCCTGTGCCCTGCACAAACACTGCCCTTCTCTCTCTCTCTCTCTCTCTCTCTCTCTCTCTCTCTCTCACTCTCACTCTCACTCTCACTCTCACTCTCAGAGACTAATAAACACACTGAGCTCCAGCAAAAACACTGAGGCTGGAGGGGGCAACAGGGTCACATGGCACTGGAAGCAGAGTGCCCCCCCTACCATAAACAACCACACTCACATGATTTACTGTATTTTGCAGAGTGGGATCTGTAACTTTAGGCGGCTTACTCACTCCTTCAGTAACTTCCATAAACCCACACGGCCACAAGGATCAATGCCTCAGCACATGTAAATAAGCTGCTTTTATAGTCAAAGCGCTACTGATTAAAGCCAATACTACAGTAAATATACACCAGCCAAACAAAGCACCCAAACATAGCTGTTCTTACCATACCTTTACTGAAAAGCTAAGGGCTATACAAACTCTGATCACAACCGTATATCATTATTCAAAGCAAGCTCTGATAGACACAAACACACAGCAGGCACAAGGAAGCCTTACAGGAAAAAAAAAAAAAAACACACATATGCAAAGTTTCCCTTGCCAATCTGATTCTGTGAAACAGGAAATGAAGAAATTGAATGTCCAGGCACATCAACAAACAGACTACTAATGTATTTGCCTTGTCTGCTCTTGACAATGAATAAAACGCAGAGATCTTAACAAAAATAAATCCTACTCTTCTATAATACACTTGATGTCATCAAAACAGAAGACCTACTTTAAACTATATTATGGGCTACTTCCCTGTTTCTTCTCTTTAAAAATAACTATTTGAATGACTGGAGCATTGGCCGAGCTCCACCCTCCTATGCTTCAGCATCCAATGATCACAGAAGATGTGCAGACTGACTGGAGGTGGCCGGGATGGTTCGTCCTGTTTTGACGTTGAGTATCATCGTGTACTAACAGCTGCTCTGTGAGGGTGACATGAGGATTAGCCTTTGTTCCATTTGACACAACAGCTTTTTTTGAAAAGGACAGAGGAAGCCTTCCTCGGAAACTCTGACAAAGAGGAAACAATGAACAGCTATCATTAGGGAGTGAACATGTTGTGGACATGTTTTTCCTTTCTTGAGGTCAATATTTTTCCGTTCGAAGACACCATTCAACATCTTATGACTACATCTAATAGTCTTCACTTAACAGTTCAATCCCATATTGTCAAAAGATGTCTGACAACAATACAGAAAGTATTCTGGATTACAGCTGCAACTACAGATTATTTTCTTGATTAATCAATTGATCCACAAGATGTCAGAACATAGGAAGAAAATGCCCATCACAATTTCCCAAAGCGACATCTTCAAAGTGCATGTTTTGTCTGACAAACAGTCTGAAACCCAAATATATCATAGACGACTTAGAAAACATTCACATTTGAGATGCTGAGACAAGTGAATTCTTTGGCACGTTTACTCAAAATTATTTTAGAAATGAATCCTATCAAAATAGCTGTATTTCTTTTGATCAACCTGATTAGCCTACTGCAGAGGTTTTCAGTGACAGTGACCCCCCCCTCAGACAAAATCCAGACACCCCTCTTTAGAAAAACAAGTTCAGCCGAACAACAGAGCTGATTGAGAGGTTATTTAAGGTCACTGCCAGAAGCACAACTCACTTCAATGAGATTCTTCAAAACTGGGAATTGATTTATAGAAAATCCCAGCTTGTCACACACAGCCTCCACAGGACCACAGCTGCTGAAAATACCATGAAACAGTGCAAAGACTGGAAAGAAATGAACAAAAATAACACTGAGCTGTCGTGAATGTAGCGGGGATGGCTCCCACACACACTGCTGATCTTTCAGTCTTGGTCCCCCAGCATCTTGCCAAACCACCATTTATCTCCCTCATAAACAAAGGGCCACACATTGGCACTGAATGACACACACACACACACACACACACACACACACACACACACACACACACACACACACACACACACACACACACACACACACACACGACTGGAAATGGGAGACTTTTTTGGCTCTGCCTGTCATCTCGCTATATAGGAGGTGACTGGGTTGCTGGGGACACTTAGCTGCGGTAAATGACACGCTGATGTCCGCCTCTCTAGTTTATACGTCCATCCATCTGTCTTGTCTGCCTTTTCTGTTTGACTCTACACACACTGTCATGCCACAGCGTCCCTTTCTGTGTTTAACTAATAATAAGAGCCAATGGGATCCACAAGAATCACTGCCAAATATGCAAATACATCTTTTGTTACAGCAAACAGAAAACATAATGTAGCATGCAAGTAAGCGGTCTGTCTTTACTCTCCATTTATAATTAGTTTACTGTAGCAATATATGTTCCATTGTCAATCTGAAAACACAGACTTGTCTAATTATACACAACCTCTGTAATACATTGTCGTAGCAAGGCCAGTGCCATCAGGATAATGCCACCCAAACACACTCCTAAGAATGAGCCCAAGGGCAGGGCTTCCTAGGATTGTGTAAGTCAAAGGGTTTCAACACACTGCTTGATGTGAAAACTAAAAGCAAGAGAGAACACTCAAGAGGTCACTTCTAGGAAAAGAACCGTTAGCACAGACATTACTCATTTGTCTTATGAGAAGCTGTGTGATGATCTTGCAGTGCCAATAAAACTCAATCTGCTCCGTGGTGATAATACGGCAGTGTCGTTGGGAAGATCGCTGGAGACCTTGACATAGCATGAGTAATTGGATCAAGCCATTTTTCCACATTTGAGTAGGAGTGAGGGGGGGGGGGGTGGAACAAACAGAGAGTGCAGGTGGGAGGCCTCTGTACTGATTATTGGTGGTTATTGGCCACCGGCACAGATTGACAGCCGGAATTGTGTGCTTTATGCTGATAGATGTCAAAGCTGCACCTGCACTGCATATTTATAAAGCATTACATCTGCGAGGAAGTTAAGACAGGGTTTACTCTGCGAGTTCCTGCAGCTGGCACACATGCCAGCATGGAGAAGAACAGCAGGAAATTAAGCTGCAAATCAGAGTCCGATCTTTTTTAGCCTTTGCCTTGATATGTGTGCCTTAGGGCTAGGGCTGGGCGATATGGAGAAAATCAAATATCACGATATTTTTGACCAAATACCCCGATATCGATACTGCAAAGATATTGTAGTGTTGACTATTGGTGCTTTCACAAAATATTTACACAATGAGATTTTAGATCAGTAATGTGGATATAATGACTAAGTGGGTAAAGGCAAATAATAGAACAGTGACAACAGTCTGGTAAGTTCATAACTTTACTGTAATGCAGCCTTTAAAACCAGAAAAAGACAACACTTATGCCATATTATGATATTACGATATCCAAAATCTAAGACGATATCTAGTCTCATATCACGATATCGATATATTGCCCAGCTCTACTTAGGGCTGCAACTAACGATTATTTGCATCGTTGATTAAGCTGTTAAATATTTTCTAATAAGTGTCAGAAAATAATACAAATACGATCACAACTAACCAAAGACGCTTGTTTTATCCAACCAATAGTATAAAACTCATAAAAAAGGTATTCAGTTTACTGTCACAGAAGACAAAAAAAACAAAAGTTTTGCTTGAAAGACTACTTCAACAATTAACTGATTATCAAAATTGTTGCAGATTCATTTTCTGTCAATCGGCTAATGAATCAAATGACCAATTGTATCAGCTCTAGTATGCTTAGGAGGGCAATAAAGCATGTGGTGAGTGATGACAGAAAAAGAGAAGACAAACTGTAAAGAACAAACTATTCTGCACTTGATAAGCAGCAGACTCACACACTCCACTTGTGACAACCAGGGTAAGGGTAGGAGCGATAAATTGGGTCAGTAGTACTGAGAGTGCCACAGTTAAGTACTTTAATGGTTAATTTTACATTGCCATTCATCCAATCACCACATCTGCCCTAAAAAGAAAGGGCCCTGTTCTTCAGCTTACTGGTACCGCAATTATTTCCTGCACTAAGGACACCCTGTTACATGAACAGTCAAAAGTCTGGCTAAACATGGCACAATGCGCAATACTAAAAAATAAGGAAGCAACAAGATCCTGATGATAATTTTCATACAACACCAAGCTGTAGTGACACACGAGAAAAATAAAACCCAACAAAAGGACCTATTATATATGTTGTACAGAGTAGTTCAGTAGTTAGGAGGATCTAATACATGGAAAAAAATAATAGAGTGAGAGTGTACTGAGGTCGTCTGACATTAAAGTAAAGCATGCTGGCTGACTTCCACACATTCCCCGCCTGTCAGGACCGAGGCCTACTCTCCCAGATTCCAATCAAGTCAGCGCTCCATTCCTCCTTTCCCCAACACACACACACACACACACACACACACACACACACACACACACACACACACACACACACACACACACACACACACACACACACACACACACACACACACACACACACACACACACACACACACACAGTAAGTAAAGTAGGTTGAGATGATAACAAGATAGAGCATGCTCACACACACAGGTTTTACCTGCTGTTTCCTAAAGTCTCTTATTTCCTGTGATTTTGCTCCTTGCTGGGGGTGTCTGGATAGTGGCTGAGATACTGCATCTGATGGATAAGAGGAAAAAAGTAGTGACGGTTAGGGGAAGGGGGAAAACATCTAAATGTCTGACAGCCGTTTCTTAAGTGTGAGTGTTCATACTGCATGTACAAATAAGTTGAGACATATAAAGAACAAGTTTAACACAATAAGACAATAAATTCATGAGAATTGGTGAAAAGTGAATGATTTCACACAAAACAAGAGAGAGAGATGTACATGCACTGAACACACAAGTCCGCATCACCTGAGAAGACTCTCAGAAGCCCCAGCTGCTCCGTCATTTGAGATAATTTTTAAGACAACTGAAAGTACAGAATGCCCGCTCTGACCCTGTCCCTCCTTTCTTACCATCTATTCCCTCTGCCTCATTTAACTATGATACCTACTCATTTCCCTTCCACTCAAGGTCATTGTGGAGATCATTTTAGAAATCACTGAGAAAGCATATTGTCTTCACAAGAACATTCATCTGGCACGCATTTGTTTTTAATTTTGGAAAGACCGAAAACTAAAACAAGTCTGAAACAACAAGCAGATTTATCAGAGCAACATAATATGAACACAATGCGTGGAAAACAACCGTGTATGATTTACCGTTTCCATTTTAGTCATGTTTTTATGTTCTAACAAGCAAACAAACAAAAAGGATAGCATGTAAGAACCGCTGACATCGACATATTCACTGTAGCATGAAGTGTTTGAAAAGCCAAATAAAGACATGTTATCTTTCAGTGACAGTAAAAGCAATTCTGTCATGGTAAAAAGGACATATTAATCACACCTACAACAAAGTCTGAGTCATATCTACAAGGTGTTGAATCCTTTTATAAAAGTTTTTACAGATACAATCTGAATTGGCAAAAGGAATTTTCCTGCAACTTAAGTTGTAGTCAAGTGGAAGTCCTCTTCTACAAAATCTGGGAGCTAAACCATTATGAGCATCCAGCAGAACGTATTGTTAACATATCCACTTGTGTTTAACCAGAACAAAATATATCAGAACAATGACTATTTGTATGCTTTTCTTGTTTTAATATTTCGCTCATTACGTATAGAGGAAATAAGATCAAGGTTAAACTCATGAATCAAGTTTAAACTATCATCTTTGTTTCCCCCCTCAGTATAGTTCTAACAGCTAGATCAGAAATGAGTAGTCGATTCAGAAATGCAAAAGTAAATCACAGAGTCGTATGGACGATGAAACTACACCAAACACAACAACTACCAAAATCAAAGACAAGAAAATATGTAGTGGTGACCACGATCTGATCTAAAGAGTATGTAGGCAATACAAATGTTGCGTTTTTCCAAAAATGTTGCTTTTTTCCCTAGTTTGGGTTGTTTAAAAACGCAAAAAAATGATTATCCGATTAATCGATTGATAAAGTGCTAGATTAATCGATTACAAAAAGAATCGATAGCTGCAGCCCTAATTATTACAGACAGACAGACAGACAGACAGACAGATATATATATATATAAATAAATAACATGATAATTGTTTGGGGTACATTATTTGTAATTCTCTAATATCAAAAGGTAAAATGAAAATAAATAAAATTAAAATAAAGTCAGCTTACAGCTCTGCCACTTTCTTTTGTAAGTAATAGTGACTGACAGAATTAGTGAAAACTATTTGTTGTGGAGTCATGGTCACCTCATTCAAGTATAGGTTTGGTGCATCCAACTTCTAAAAAGTCTTCTCTAGTAAGCCTCAGAAAAAGGATATGACCTGTGTATGTGCAGACAAAGTGCCCAAGGCAGTCCATAGGCCTCTCCATCAGAACCATCTGCCTACAGTTCAAAGAGCTGCAACTATGGAAACCTAGATGTGACTAGAGCGATATGGTAAACAAATATACAGTGGGCAAAAACAGACAGTGACGCCATGCATGTTGATGACACGCAATGCACACACTTTGATTGTGGCCAGTATACTTCCTGTTTTTCCCCAGTGGCTGAGATGCTCTATCTTGTTTACCAGGGTGTGACACACCGAGGTCCACAAAAACAACTGTGGTGAGTTTGAGAATATGTGGGGATACCACAAAAATCACTTCATAGCCCTTTTTTCTTTTTGCGAAACCCAGAGTCTCACCGCTTTCTATGAATCTATCTTGAAACCTGTTGTAAGCGTATAAATATGACTATGCCTTGACCAAATTTTCCAAAAGGTTCCAGGAAGTGCCCGGTTTAACACAATGATAAAATCTCAGGCCAGAGACAGTCAATGTTTAACTCCCCGACTAGATTCAGCTCAAAGCATCACATGATCCACAGCAAGTGTGTATGTGTTTCAGTGATTTTAGGATAAATTGAGAGAGCAAGACAGAGGATTAACTATGGAGTGGTTCAGTGATGACGTTTCTGCTCGAGGGCCAACCCCAAAGCCACATAAACAACTGCACTCTAAAATCAATGGGTTTTTGGGCTGATGCTGAAAATAATCTGTGATTTAATAATAGATTGGAGAAAATGACCAGGACATCCCCCACGGATCTCTAAATGTTTGTTCCTGAAAAATTCTGGCCTGTTCTTTGTAAAAAAATATTATTATTGTGCAATAATATATGTAGTCATAATGTACTTTTTATTTTTTATTGCTACAAGTGACACATTTTTCAGTTTTAGTTAGCCACATTTTCAGTAGTAACATCTGCTGCACCACTGCACCTAGTTGGAAAGCAACTAAGGGTATTCACTAAATTTAGGTTATTTCTAAGTGGTAATAGTACTGGCAAAACAATTTTTAGCACATTGCATTGAGTAGTGGATAGTGACACTGGCTTTCAGTGCTATGCTTATCTATTGTGGTTTATTATGCAAAAGGAATTAGACTAGTGCACATACACTGCACTAACTGACCACACACAGCAAAAAAAAATAAAAAATAAGGTTTTCTCAGTGTCCCCCCAAATTCTTGACACACACAGACACACACACACACACACACACCACCTTCCTCCCCTCCACCCATCCTTTGGTACAGGAATGTGAGGAATGCACACTCCTAAAAAGTCTCTCTGTACTTCCCTTGCAATGGGCTTTCTTGTTCAAAGCTAGACAGACAGTGGTACTTTATTTAAGTCTTGTTTCTTCTTTTGTTTTTTTGACTTCTGATTTGTAAAACTGAAACAGAGATAAAACCATAAGTCAGTATGCAAACATATACAGAAGGTTGGCATTGCGCACATAACTGCGTTTACAAATACACAATTCCTGCCAAAAATATTAACCAAGTGCTGTACTGTAATGTTGCTTGAATAACACCGCTCAACTACTACGACAGCTACAATTTACGAAAGGCCATTAGCGCACAGAGCTAGCTACTGCCGCTGTAACGGCCAGCTAGAAAGCACTTTTTTTTTTTTTACCAAAAACAATGGAAACATTTCTAACATTAAATCCCTTTAAAAATGTACAGACAAAAAGTCTCCAAGGCACAAGTGTACATCAAATATATTCGGCAGAAGCATAAACCAGCACTTGTCTTGCCTGTCTGTGCTCAACTGAAGAATGTGCTTGACTGAATAATTAGTGCTGCTGCCTGACCAGTAGGTATGCAGCAGTAGATTTTTAACATTTTAACTTATTATGCTAATTTATTTAACTTAAATGACTTTAATGGCAACACACTCTCCCTCACCTTGTATGCCAATATACCCTCTATTTCTCATTGTATTGGTCATGTGGGTCAGTCACTGGGGGAGCATGCTTTCACTCCTTACCAGGCTCATAAATATCCTTCATTTTATTACACCCTTCAGGCCATGAAGGGCAGCTGAGAGCTCCTATTGTAAACAGGTGGTTTGTCGGGCCCTGAAGGGTTGCATTATGGACCAAATCACCTGAAGGCACCATTGTCTTCTTACTGCACCTAGCAATGACTTAACCCCAGGGTCTAAACCTGTATGATGAAATGGAATCAATTGATGACTATTTTGTCAAGTACAATATGTCAACAATCTGCGAAAAAAACAAAGACATATGTTCACTGTGTTTAATCTCAAGTATGTTTTATGTCTCTGGAAAATGTCAAGTAAGGACAATTTAGGTAAGCAATGAGCTCAAAACATGCAAAAGGAATGCAAGAGGAATGCACCAGTGCACACATTTCACGCACTCTCTTCTCGGATGACAAAGCAATAAAATATTAGCTGCTCGATTTCGAAAACCGATCAAAATCTAAATCAGGATCAGCGATTCCCCCAGTATTTTTTTCTCTCTTCACCTCCACCTACTTGCGCACGTCCAAATGAAAAAATTAGATAAGACACAGCATATCTTACCAGCTGATAGCACGCAGCTAAAGACACAGGTTACCATTAGCTTACCAGTAGCCTGCATCTGCTCTTTTCCAGACACCATGGCCACTGCCAGAGTTGGAGATGATGGAGAAACAACAGAACTGGAAAATCCTCCTGCTTGTCAAAGTCACTGGGGTGGCAGCGTTTTGCCTTCCTTTTGAGCGAGTTGTGTTAACAAACAACAAAGGTAAAGCATGTGGGCTCCGACGGGACTTCATGGTACGTTCACGTGCACCTTGTTGAACTAAAGTTAATTCAACTGCACTTCGTTCATTTTGAGAAAATCTAACTGTTGTTGTAAAGTAACACTTCTGTTCTGCCAACACTTCCGGCATCTCTCACGCATTAAAATCCGAAAGGTCGCAGTAAACTCACCATCCATGCAACCAGGGGACGCACCTTATTTTTTCCCTGATAATGCTACATTGCGAACAACAAATCTGTGTGATAGCATAGAAATAAACAAAAGAAACCTAAAAACCACAAAAGAACGTACATGCAGTTCATCCTGCTTGTCAACACACACACACACACACACACACACACACACACACACACACACACACACACACACACACACACACACACACACACACACACACACACACACACACACACACACACACACACACACACACACACACACACACACACACACACACACACACACACACACACACACACACACACACACACGGTCCCCAAGAGGTAACAAAAACGTGCGTTCACACACAAGAACGCTAGACCCGAGACGCTCTCTGTCTCCCACCTGCAGCTTCGGTCTGTACAGAGCACGTTTAACTAAAAGTTAAAAAGCTTGAGGAAGCATTGAGGAATTTTTGGCGACCCCCAAAAAGGGTTTAAGCCAGCACCATCTGATATAGTGGCATCAGTATTAAATTGAGACAGTTTCATAACCAGTTAAAAACTCCTCCAAGTGGCTGTAAAAGCATGTAAACATCCCCTTACTGCTTTATATTACATTATGTTCATATTTTTAATGTTCACCTGCCTCCTGAATTTTGTGTTTTCCTTCACATAAATAAATGTTTCCATGATGAATCTGTGCATTGGAATTTATCAGAGTGCAGGAAATTAAGTGTGTGACACTCCCAGACCCCACACTTAATGTGTCAAAGGCCCCTTGCATTGTTGAAGCAGCTTGTTCAACTCATCACTCTGGGAGGAATGCATCATAAACTGCATATTAATGTGTTTGTATTGTCAAGTTACCTAAGTGTTAAAGCTACATCATTATGATGAAACAGTGCATGAGGTTTGGGGTTATTTAAGTATGTAAATAGAGGACAGATTTAGACAGAGAGGACCATTCTTTTTTGTGTTAAATTCATCAGGATGTACCACAGTTAAAAAGTATTGTGCTCCTGGAAAGCAGTTTGTATTACATCAATTTTCCTCGCTTTTCGTTTGTGGTGTGACTGATACCTAATCTTTTCAGATGGATTTAACTATTGATAATGTAGAAACACAAAGATTTTAAAATTTGGAAAGGTCCACATTTATTATTAAATGGGCTTCAACTGTATCTATAGTATTCATTATTATTTATTCATACTGTATATCCGGAAGATGGTGAAAAAAGGACTGGGACCCAGACCCCGGGACCCACATCTGGGCATTTAAGCTTGTCTCGGGGACTCACTACGTTGGAAACACTGCAGCCCTATTATTTAATAACTTATTTAAATGACTGACTTAACTTTAATGGCAGCACACTCTCACTCTCCCTCACCTTGTCTGCCAATATGCCCTCTATTTCTCATTGCATTGGTCAGTTCTTACCAGTCTCATAAATGCCCTTAACTTGAATACAACCTTCAGGCCATTAAGGGAAGCTGAGAGCTCCTGTTGTAAACAGGTGGTTTGTCAGGCCCTGGAGGGTTGCATAATATCACCTGAAGGGCACTCCCTGTCCACATACTGTACCATTGTCTTCTTACTGCACCTAGCAATGACTTAACCCCAGGGTCTAAACATAGCCTTGACATATTAGAGGTGAACACAATAAAAGGGGTACCTGTATGATGAAAAGGAATCAATTGACTACTTTTGTCAAGCAGAATATGTCAACAATCTGCTAAAAAAAACAATAAGAAATATGTTCACTGTCTCTGGGAATTGTCAAGTAAAGACAATTTAGGTAAGCAATGAGCTCAAAACATGCAAAAGGAATTCAAGAGGAATGCACCAGTGCACACATTTCACACACTCCCCAAACCAAGTGTGATCTGAAGGGACATTACATTTGACCATGCGCTATCACTGCCTTACCGTAAAAAATAAATAAAAAAGAGCCGTCGGTCCTTTTCTAAAAACAATACACACCCACTTATTAGCACGGTGGGATGTTTAACCCTCCATCGCACAGAAACACATACACAGACAGGTTTTACGGTCATCAAAGTTAAGCTAGAGGTATGTGAAGTCTTCCAATCAATGCATCTCTGTGTGGTGTCTGGGTCTACCCATGGCCTTTACCCGCATCTTCCCCGTCTCCATTTTTTTAGCACTTGCCTCAATCTCTATTTTTGGGTGCTATTGTGAGGCTGCCCTTAGGTGGGTGGAGTGCGAGTGTGTCTGTGTCTGTGTGTGTATTCTCAAACATTCCCCTCGGACGCTGTAAATCAGTTACCTTCCGGCTTCCTGACTGAGCAAAGGTCTGTCTCAGCCTGGGGTATAGCACTGTTGATCACTCAGAAGGCTCACTCAGAAGACGAAGACACAGACACACGCACACACACACAGCTGTCACACTGACAGCACAGAGACACAATAATGTAGTTGGCTGATATCAGTCATATGTCACTGCAGGAGGAAGGGAAACAGACGTGAGAGAAAGGTTGAGAGAGATAAATTTATGAAAAGACGTGTGTATGACGCAATGATATTATGAGCATAGCTTAAGTTGGATGACACACCTTTGCAATTTACAAAAGTGATATGGTCATCGCAGGACACAACTACTTCTGTCTGTAGTTGGAGTATAATTATTTACAATTATTATTCAAAATGCTCTCTATACTGTATCTCATCTCAGTCATCTTGTGCAGTCTCTAAACAGACATTAAATGTAAGCAGTTTTCAGTCATGTGTGGATGCAGGAATGTTGGTAAGTTTGCAGCATGTAAACGCACCTCCGTATGTATGCAACATGCACATTTAACCATAGGGCTATATGTATATTAAGATATCACAAGGCAAGATGCGTGCTCTCAACAGAAAGTTTGTGGGACAGAGGGTGCATGCGTCATCAGCAGCTGCAGATGGGGACCTGTGCTGTAAGAAAGCGTTGCCATAGAGATGTGAAGCTGAGGTTTTGCCCTCTCAGGTTACAGAGTGGAGGCTGGAGCCCCCTAGGGTGGAGGCATAACCCGACACTATCTATGCATCATGGTTAATGCGTAAAGCTACTGTATCTGCGAGGAGATGACGAACAACCACAGCAACCACAGGTGTCATACCACAGACGCCTGGTTCTTATGGTATAGTTTTTGTTTGAAATGTTAAGATAATCTAAATGATGAACGAATCAATACAAACTTTTTTCCTCTTATTTAAAGGGTTCTTTCATTAGCCAGAGAGCTTCTCCTTTTTATCATGCTTTTTCTTTTCAAAGTCCATATTGGCTCAGATAAAGAATAAGACATTTTCAGTGTTTATTTGAATATGTATACTTAAGTCACAGCTCCTGCTACCAGCAGTAGAAATACTGTCTAAAAAAAAAGGTGAAGTGGCTTAAAGAAAACCCAATGCTCATCAGACAGCAACACTTTGGTTGTGCCTGAAGTAGGTTACGCCTGTTACGAAATGATTTCCAAATTATTATTTTGCATTAAGAGACTTAGCATATCATTGTGGGCCTTTGCCGATTTGTGTGCATTTAGCGTCCACTGTAGTTCCAACAAAAGTTTCACCTCAAACCAGGCTGATTTATTTCTGGGAGAAAAAGGTGAACCATCTTTGCATTACACATCAAACATCACTGCAGCCCAAGACACTAAGACGTTTATGTATAATAAACTATATGTGATGAAATGATAGGTTTCTTCTCATGCCTGGATGAGTGTCTGTTGTTTTAACTGGACATTGCACGGTGTAGCACATGCTGGATATTTGATCATCTGTAATGTCGATAATCTCACTATCATCATCATTGATTATCTGACTGGTAGAATGGCTTACTCATTTTCTTAACTATACACCAAGTCAAAGGAATGGACAAGTTGGAGAACATGATGGGCTACAACTGGGAGTTGGACATCTGGACAGCAACCTTTTTAATGCAAGACGACACAAAAAGTAGACTATAGTTTGTTTTCTCAACAGTCCTATTTGTAGTTTGTCTTTTGGGTTTCTGACAGAAAAGCTGCCCAATTTATTGCTTTTCATCAGCACATTTTTAAGTCAAAAGATGCAACAACAGCACAACACACACACACACACACACACACACACACACACACACACACACACACACACACACACACACACACACACACACACACACACACACACACACACACACACACACACACACACACACACACACACACACACACACACACACACACCTGTGTCCCTCATGTTGAAGGAGTCTGCGCTTCCTGCACGCATAAGTGATTGAAGATGCTCGGATGTTGTTTCCATTTGGTAACTGGAGACTCGTTTTCTTCAAATTTTATTCACAGTTGGTAAGCAGAAAGCAAGAGCACGTTTGCTTGAACGACAACACAATTAGCTTGCTGTTGGTGACCGGAAGGATGCTGTCCAGCCCTGAGTTAGTTGGTGGCATTTTCGCTGTAGAGTACATAAATGTGGCTAAAATATGTCTCTGACCACATCTGTATCAGAAGCAACTTACCGTAGTTGTTTTTATAGTCAAATTGAGTTTCTTCTCTGTGTGCAAATGACTTACTGAGAAGGAATTAAAGGGAGCCATTAGTTTATTATGTTACAGTGTAAGTGCCTTTATATCACTTCAAACATCTCATTTGACATCTCTCTGTCTTTTACTTCACTGTACCTTCTCTTGCATTTCTCTCTCTGTTCATTATGTCTCTCTATCTATCTCCTGCTGTCATCCCTGCATTCCTTGGCAGGTCTCGGCCTGCTGTGCAGCAAAGTGAAGAATTCGAGCATGCTGCTCTAATCTCACGGTCAGACAAATTTCTTGCTATAGCAATTTCCATTTCTATGCATATAAGCAGTAAGTTTGCACTTAGTTTAAATATATACTGAGCGTTCCCTTCCCTTGGCCAGTAGTGGTAGTAAATGAGATTGTAGGGCTAAAAAAACCAAAACAATTGTTATCAAGCAAGCTAGCAGACAAATTGTGAAAGCCAGCTTACACACACAAAAAATGAAAAACACCTACATCAACTGTCTCTCTTTCATATTGCTCTTTGAGAGGATATTACGCAAGACTTTCACTGTAATGAGGGGTGATTACTTTAAAAGTATAACAGCAGGAAGTGTGAATGAGTGTGAGAGAGCGAGGGGGGAAGAGAAATACAGGGACAAAGGGAAAAAGAAAAAAGGGGGATGATAGGGATAGTACAAATAGTAAGTGACAACAGTTGCAACACACACACCCCCCCCCCCCACACACACACACACACACACACACACACACACACACACACACACACACACACACACACACACACACACACACACACACACACTTTGCTCTAATGCTACTCCACTGCTCGGGCTCTATGCAGTTCAATAATGCTGCCTTTCAGAGCTTCCAGCTAAATTTAGCAGTATTCTAACACATCAGGCAATCAGTGAGAGATAAACTCAAAAAAGGTAGGGAGCATACTTGTCAGGCAAAGATCAGCTGGTCAAGGACTATTGGCTCAATACACACAGAGCCTGTCTGACACTGTGCACAAACACATTACTACTAGCCTAATTTAAGTCTATAAAAAAAATATATATATATATGCTTATGCTGTACTTGAACTCCTGAACATTCGGTCTTACTATTATTTTAGTATCTTCAGTTTTATATAAAATGCACTCTGTAAGTATTACTCCAGCATTCGATTTGAAATGAAACAATGACATCCAAACACATTAAAGTGCCGTTTGAAAGCTTTCCCAGCAGGTTCACCCACTGTGGATGTGAACACCCTTAAAGCTGAAAGTCCGCATTTTCACCTCACAGTCATTGTTTCATTTGAAATCCAACATGGGGGAGTAGAGCCAAAACTATGAAAAATATATCTCTGATATATTGACACTCCAAATACTTACAGACTGCACTTGTACGATTAGTTTTCCCATGCTGCAATATTGCCGTTACACCATACTGTTTTGATGTGCTTTAATGGGAGACTTTCTGAGCACAGTGATACAGGCTACACGAATATAATGTATTACTGTTTCGATTACTGACACCAAACACCCTGCTGTATGTAAAGGACGTCTGGCTGTATTAGCCCCAGGCCTTCTTGCTCAAAGCATAACTCCACCATGCTGTTGGTCCCAGAGACCAGAGACATACCTTTCTCCAGTTGCAGACAGTGTACTTTTCCCCTTTCTCTGTTCAGCCCTGAACACCCTGTATCCTTCCAGAGCTTAATCCTAAACCGCAATATGAATCAGAAGCCTCCCACCGAAAATGACCTCACTTTACAGTACTGTTCAAGTTTGTAAAGCTGATGATACAGGACATGGACGTCAACCCAGTTGCACAAGTTTTTTTTTGTTGTTTTTTTTTTGTGGGAAACTTATTTAGAATTCTGCTTTCATTTGTACCCAGTTTCTCTAGAGAGGCCTGCTTTGGGACTAAATCTGGCGTGGAGTAAATAGCTGCATTGTTGGCTGAGGTCCGTTGAGTGACGTCAGTTAGTCTTATCAGTGTTCTCCAACTTTACTTCAGAGGGGGGCCTGACAGCTGACCCCGCCCAACAAAAAGTCAGCCAGGACCGTTGCCTGATCAAAATAACATATTTGAAACGCATCAACTGGTTAAACCAATATTTCAGAAAGTGGCGGTGCTGTGGCAATACAACAATTACCAGCAAATATTGGCTAATTCTCTTCGGCAATTCTTCTCACCTTTTGCAACATGCTGTGTGTTGCTCTAAGATTCTGTCTCTGCAAGCATCCATCCAAGTTTAAGTAATCAACTGTGCTGGAAAACAGCACAGGAGGAAGTGTGTGTGTGAACTGCTGTAAAGATGCCCTCATCACTGTGACAAAGACGATATGTCTGGATTTTAAGACTGAACAGTCAAAATTTAAGGTTACGTGCGTTTGTGTTTTAGGTTTATAAACAATCAAAAGTGAAATGTCAGATTGAGTCTTACATGATATAAAATACTCTGCCAGACACAATTGCTTCCCCATTGCCACCTGAAACACCGTAGGGTAGGTTAGGGGTGGGTCATTGCAATATAAATTCAGTAATGCCATAAACCAGAGTGGCTGCAACATTGACTGCAATGTCCGAATACAAATGGATAGTAGCCTCTGGAAAATTGGTGCAAAGTATCCACTGGTTGAAAAATCTCTCATATCATACAAACGCCATTACGCTCAACCCTCAGGCTAGGTGTGTGCACATGAGGGCACCCATGTATACCCACACCTGTCAGCAAACGTGCATTTGTTACATTCTCCTCAATTTGCCAGACATTATCACCACACACCTACTGACTGCCTCCACTGACACAGATTGAGCTCAATCTAAACTCTGATTCATAAATCCATTTCTGTTGGCTTATCATGAACAGAGGGGCCCATTTAGGAAATCTCAGCCTAAGGATGTGTAAGGATCCCCGCTTGCCGAACACAAACAAGCGAGCACACACAAAATCAGTCACTGTCACAATTTCCATGCGTACAGGTATTAAACCTGCAAAACAGTTGGCATTAATCCAATAGGTCTGCTGAGAAAGTGGTAGCTGAGATGCTAAACATGCCAAAACCTGAATCCAAAATTACCACAATAATAATATTAGTCAAATACTTAGAACAGGTTTCTTATACTACTTTCAGGTGTATTATTGCCCATTTCAGCCATTCATGACTGGTTGGGTGTGACCAATCTAAGTCAAATTAATCCATAACTGTTGATTCATGAAGGTTTTTATGAATCAGCTTGGTCCACTAGGCTACATCAGGAGGATCAATATCCTAGTAGTAGCTAAACTCTACCATTTAATGTGTTGACTTCTGTTTCTGAATGAAATAAAACCAAAAGCTTAATACGGACATGGCAAAAAAAAGATGACTAATGAATCCCTCTCCTAAGTTTCAGGTTTCATACATAGACTGGTTTCATATCCTTTTTATTTGGCTCTAGTTGTCTTTTTTATTTCTAAATAACAAAACAGACAGAAGTCATCACTGACAAAGCTTAGACATCCCAATGACCCCTTAAGACTACGTTTGGTTTTATAGATGAGTGTTTTCTGACATGGGTACCAGGGCCCAGGGTTCACTGAGGAAAATAATAATTGAGAAGGTTGATTTCACTACAATTCAAAATAAATGATCGCAAAAAGAGAATGCAGACTATCTACTAACTGTAGTAGGAGTCTGTCACATGAAAACATTTTTCATGACAGTATCAAATGACAGGACCTTGACAGTCAAGGTCCTGTCATTTCATACTGTCCTGAAATTTTTTTAAATAACAGTGTTATTTAATAAAAAAACTACAGCAAAGTCCAAGTTTAGTGGCTGGAACCATGTACAAAGCGGACTAAAATAGCTAAAAGCCCTTCTGCCATTGGGAAAATGGGAACATTGAACACTACTCCCCTAGCTAAAAAGGCAACACTACAACAGGTTACAATACAAGCAGTTTGGTTGAGGTATAACCACCGGAACGCTGCATTCTGTAGCCTAGTCATAGGGAACACTGAACAAACTCAGTCTACAGTCTACTCAGTTCAAATAAAAATAAAAAAGTTGGTTGTTGTCTCGGTAGACAACTTTTTAAACAATTTTCGAATCCTTAAGAAATCCATAGGGTTTGGTATATTCGTCATAGACCCATCAACACCTCTTGATATTTATAAAATTTCAACTAATTTGGTCGTTAATTGCCGCCGCCCATCACAATTCATTTTAGTGAACGGTGCTTTATGGCAAGAACTGATGGAAGCAATCCACCAGATTATTTTAATTATTATATATATTTTTTCTTCTAAATAATGGCTGATAAACTAGTTAGCCAATAGATTCGCAGAAGTTATTAAGTTATCTTCTCCTAAGCACGGTAATGTTTTTTTCATGGATAGCCTAGCTAGATGCGACATTCAATTGACAGATTGATGAACGGAGTTTGGCGAGACGTCCTCACTCGGCAAGTGAAAAGTGGGGCTACCATCTGACCAACAAAAAGAACAAGAAGAAGTGGGGACTTACCTTTGGTCACTCTCTGGTGTGAGGTCGTTGAAGAATGTACGGGACGAACAAACAGCTGGAAGTTAATATTGCTTAATGTCTTCACGGCAGAGTAGTTTCACGTTCACAGCCCCGTCTGTCTCTCTACGCAGGACTCTCAGATGTCGCAGGTGAACGCAGGGGCGAGAGCGGAGCGGAGGCGCTTGCTTCCTGTTTGTTTCGTAAGGTGAACCACCACCTCTGCTTTTTCCTCCGCCAGCTCTCCCTCCGCCAATAGCCTACCACTGTCAAGTCAGCGAGAGTAACAGAAAAACAGGACCTCCGCTCAATTAATTCAAAATAAAAGCCCTTACTGACGACAGAGTTTAAATGCTACGTGAGACTCAATCTGCAACGCTTTGATTAACGGGAAAAATCCACCCTGACTCTGTGTATGGAATGGGGGCTTAGTTTAGTTTAATTTAATTTAAAATGCATTGATGACAAGAAAAGTTAACACAAGAAAATGATAGTGGTTGCAGTATTATAGCTAACCTACACATAGAAATGCACCCCACTCTGCAGAACACTTAAAATAGTCATCCAGAGAGTATAGGTTACTGAAACATTCTACAAATCAACACGATATAACACAGTAGGCTATTAGAATGATCTTATTTTGCCTGACTGTAGCCTATATCTATAGACAATGCCTAGCCCAGCGTACATTCCCAACATCTTTCAATAAACAGATTTATTTAGCTGACTCTTATGCAGGAACATCTTCTATATTTAGAAAAAAAATACTGTCTGCAAGAGGGTTGGCTAACAATAATTATCCTTGGGACCATGTGTAACTTGTTTACAACAGGCAATCACTTAAAGCTGTGATGAGAAAGTATGCCAGTAAACTCACAATGGGTTTGAGAGGGTGCTAATTATTTAGAATTAATCCAGAATTTGTTTCCACATTACATCATCAGTGATCACTACATCTAGAGCCTGTCAGTATGCTTTTCATTTAGTTCAAATCAATAATCTTACAGAACTGGTTATTAAAGAAAAACAACTATTGCAAATACCTACAGTGTTTTTACTTTATTCTTAGTGTTTTCCTTGTATAAATAATTAATTAATAGCCTAAATAGTCTTTAAAAAAATAAAATAGATATACAAATTCGTTGTAATTCACTATAGCATATCACAGTCTGCATTTATTACTGTTTTATAAAAATAGGAAACACTTGACTGAAACAATGCTGTTGCCAAGTGACCTTCTGAGGCTTTTATTTTGAAGGCCACATCTTCTTTCTTCTGGTTTAGGCCTACCCAAAGCTGATTTGTGCAGTTCTCCGGTTGAGGTATGGAGGGCAGCCGGCTTTCTTCCAACAATCATATAGGCTACCACCGGCACAAAACCATGGACGTAGACCTGTTAACGCACAAAACGTCTCAGCAGTAATTTTACCCGGAAACACAATAGTGAATTATTAGTCGAACACAACTTTCAAATGGCAGTCGGCTAGCCGAAAATGTAGGCTACGTCTCTTTAGCCGTAATTAATCGTTTATTTAACATTAATTTAAGTCACAAAACATAATCATGAGGTTATGCCCCAATTTGATAGTCGTACATTTTTATCTTTACGAAATATGTACAACTCTGTACAAAGCATAATGTTTTGTCAGGAAAGGATGAGCTGTGTTGCCCTCTGGCGACTAAACGGGTTGTTGCAACTCAAAAGATAATGCGCTCATACTTCATTATACAAGGCTGATGTGTAGACATGATTCTAGTTTTGGTTATCATGGGAAATGTTGTGGGTTTGACAAGTGCTCATTAACCTTTTATACACGCTGGTTTACCTAAGTGCTCATATTATGCTCATTTTCAGGTTCATAATTGTATTTAGAGGTTGTACCAGGATAGGTTTACATGGTTTCATTTTCCAAAAAAACAATATATTTTTGTTGTACAGCACATTGCTGCAGCTCCTCTTTTCACCCTGTGTGTTGAGCTCTCTGTTTTAGCTACAGAGTCAGACATCTCACTTCTGTTCCATCTTTGTTGGCAGTAGCACATACTCAGTAGCTGGGTAAGGACTACCAGCCAGTAGAGTATGAGGGTGTGCCACGCTTGCAGCTAGGCGAGCATTATAACGTTTGTCATAGAAGTAAAGGCTGGACTACAACAGAGCTGTTTGGAGCAGTTTGTGAACAGTGTTTTCTGTTGGAGATGGTAAGTCCCTTTTGGGTGGACTTTGGGCTTTTTCACTTTGTACACCTACATGCACAAAAAAGATATATGACACAATAAAAGGAAAGGGAAAACGCCAAAAAGCATAATATGAGCACTTTAAGGTCCAGTGTCTTACTAAATTGCTGGGCACAAACTGCTACTTACATGATACAGCTCCCACTCGCCACACATTCACAGCTATGCTGCCCAGAACAAATAAGTTGGCAACTTAACAACATAGTTGGCCACTGTCTTGCTCGAGGTCACCTCAATAGCACAATCTCTTTCCTCTGTAACAACTTACCTCTGAACCATTGCTCTGTCCAGACTTAAGGGAGCAAAAACCAGGCTTTTGAAAACAATATTATATCACACAAAAATGAGTTCCCCCTCAAAATATTAACAACAGGCCTTTTTCACAGCACACATTTTGACTTGACATAGTAGGAAAAGTACAGGTGTTACTGTTAACATAACAATGGCTCTGTTCTATTCAAGTGTCCCAGTAAGTCATGACAGTGAACCACTGTGCACAATACCAGGACCCTGAAACTGAATCAGTTTTTTGGGCTTTTCCGCCTTTAATGTATTGGACAGCTAGGTGAGAAAGGGGAGAGAGAGAGAGGGAAGACATGCAGGAAATCATCACAAGTCGGATTCAAACCCTGGACCTCTGCATCGAGGCATAAACCTGTATGTTTATGTCCACCTGCTCTACCCACTGAGCCAACCCGGCCACTGAAACTGAATCAGTTAAATGGAATTCAGAAGTCATTCACTTTATTATTTCCACCTGTGTTTTTTTACTGTGACATGTCAACTGTTTTCTTTCAACATGGGAACTATATACACAGTGGGATTTATTATTAGAGGTTTATCTCTTGTGAAGACTAGTTCTCGTCATCCCTACAATAGATAGGTAAGTAAGCCAGTGGGATTTTGGCATGATTAGGGCATAACTGTGTGGGTATTATTACAAACAAGAATTGTTATGAGCTAGCTTGTGATTGTATGGTTGTTGGAAATGCAGTTGTTCTTAAACCACTAATTTATCCAATACATAAAATGCAATGTGGGTTCTGGTTTCTCTTAACTTGAAAGAAATTAATGAAATTAATTGTTAGGGCTCTGTATCTATTGTTGGCAATTTTTGGGGGGCATTTATCTTGTCATACACAACTCTTTTGGTTCTGTTAGAAATATTATTTAGAATAAACTCAAGCACAATATTCATGATTTCAAAACAATGGAATTTTTCTAGTTTGAGTTGTGTCAAGGACCAAGCAGCGAGACAATGAGGAAAACAGGAGTTTTGAAAAAAGAGGTCCGCAAACTATAACTCTACTGACAATGGCAACAACAAATCAGAACGTTAACTGAACAAACTGACCTAACTGAGTAAGACACAAGGGGACATATATACTCTGTCTTGGCCAAACCAAATGACACACAAGGGGAAACCAGGATGGACACAACTAATTCAAAGAAAACAAAATAAACCTAAATCCCCCCTCCACCCTCCTCTCTTAATCACACCTTTTCTTCACCAGGAAGGACCTCCCCACCTGCATGGTAACAAATGACAAAAACGTCATCATTAAAACAGAAAAATTATTATTTAACCATACAATGTGAAAATATGTGCACTCCATTTAATCACTGTAAGGTAAGGAGCTAATAAATATGTAATTACAAGTGACATAAACAGTGTAATGTGTACTTTTGTGAGCATGAATTGGTTGGGGTGTGGCTGACTGCAAAATAAATTAACCTGTGTACTTTGTGAAATTGTGAAAATTGTGTACAATATATTACCTCTGCTGGCTGTTACCATGTGTGGCTTTGGCTATCACAAGTCCTAATTGTTGTAGACTGTGTTTTATACCCTTTCCATGGTGTCTGTGGTTTTTAGGATAACACAATTAGAGCTGATTGAAACGGTGAGGGAAAGGTGAGTCACATTACACAATTATTGTCTTTCTTATGCCACAAGGGGGCAGCAAAGACCCACGCAGCACACTTTTATTAAGGGTAAGTCAGTTGGTCAGTTTCAAGGGAGAAGGAAGAATTATTCATTTAGAGTGAGCACATTTGGGTGACCTCTGTTGAAAAAAAAAAATAATGTTCCCAAGGTGACTACTTTAAATGAAAGTTAAATGTTTGTATTTAATGTCATTACTGCACATGGATACTTGCCTTTTTTTTTTTACATTGTAGACAGCTGGCCTTGAGGTTCAACAGTCAAGTCAAGTGGGTTTTATTGTCATTTCAACTATATAGCCTACACGGTACATAGTGAAACAAAACAACATTTCACCATGGATCAAAGTGGTGTTACACATTTAAAAAATATATAAAAACTACATTTGAGACAGGCTACATTTAGTGCACACACATTACAGGGTCTCCAGATCACCATGATCAGAACCAGAACTATCAACTAGTTTTGTCAGAGTTATGCACATTTAAACCATCTCCTCAGGCCACAGGTATGTGTGGTGCACCTCATCAGTGATATAGAAATGAGGCTATATGTCATATGCCATGTGCCTGACCTACTAGTGGGCAGGGGTTAAATGCTCTCCCTCAGAGTTCCCCTCTTAACGTTCTTATTGTCTGAAATTTGCCAAACATAAGCTGAGCTCAAAGGGAGCAGCCAATGCAGTGTATAGTGCTGGGTCCAGCATGCTTCCATTACTGCTCCTCTTATTTGATTAAATGTACCCTAACTCAGTCCAAACCCACACTGTGCATAATCTCTTCACGGATGATAAGCGTGTAATAAAAAGCATATTGAACTTGAAAGGGTACCGTATGTGAATGCGTATAATTATGGATATCAAAATATCATCATTTGTTTAATTATGAGGTCTTGCCAAGAGGTATGTAATTGCTTGAAAGAAATATGACTGAAATTGGATTGCAGTGTCTGAGATCTGACCTGGGCCTGGGTTTGGCATGTACATAAAGGCGGGGCGAGGGTCAGGCCTTAGGCCAACTTCCTGTTTTGCATGTGTATGTAATAGTCAATACAGAGAGCCTTATTTCACAAACCTTATTTATGACCCCAAAAAAACAACATTACAATGGAATACACATTTGATGGAGAGCTATTGCAATTACAGCCAGCAACTGACTGAATCATCGCTTAATGTAATTGAAGAATGTGTCATATGGTTTGTGCGTCACCTCTCACGCAATTTGTATCCTAATAGGGATGCATTGCACTGTTATGAAATTTTAGGAAATATTGATAGTATAAATAAGGAGGCATTTTGGAATTGTTTTGGTTGTGAAATAAGCTCAGGGTCATTCATATCCGAATGAGGTCATATTTCTATTAGTGATAGTGAGCTGATGTATAACTGGCTTACAGTGATTCTATCACACTGTCCCCAGAGGTCAGCCAAGTCTGACCGAGAAGTTGTACTCGTTTATTATATACCCTACAGTATCAGAAGAACAGGTGCTGGCCCTTAATGATCCCTGTGGGAATTTGGTTTCATCTTTGATTAATTGTAATGTTAACAGGTGAAGAGTTATCCTAATAGCTTCTTGTTGCCAACCCTGCGGAAGTTTTTAGAGGTTGCGAGAAAGGAAAGGGGTTTAAAAATAGACTCCGTCAGTCCACGATGGGAAAAGTCCTGCCGTTTTAATCCCGACAAAGCAATTTGCAGCTCATAATCAAGTGAACGGAAACATTTTATCGCATTTCCCTTTACAGTATAAGCTGGCCAGTTCCGCCACATCCACAGCAGAAATGAACATCAGTCTAATGCTAAATGTTGGCTGGCTCATTTTCTCTGTTCAAACAGGTCTGTTGGCACATAACCAATTATTGCTTGGAGGTGAGGTCCCATTAAAAAGACCTGTTTGTTTGATGAAGTGAGTTTCGGGATGGAGTTTATTTTACTGGTCCAGGGAGTTTATCATATTTTTATTATTGTATTATTATTATTTATTTATTGTTATTTATATGAAATGAAAATATATATATATATTTTGCATTTTAGAAAACCTCTGAAGTGCAGTTATTGTATGTAGCCCAATGTAATTGTATTCACAAACCCTCCAACACCTCTCCTCTGAAGCTCAGTCATTTGGACAGACTGATGTAGCCTAGGGCCTACATATGTGACATTTGAGTGGCTGGAGGGTAAACAGAGGTCAGTGCGTGATGATTTTTCTCTGTGAACAGTTGACAGTTGACAGTCCATCTTTTCCTTGAATAGATGACGCTGGTGTGTATTTATAGACACGGTATTTCTAGACATTTGATGAACCTCTGTTGACCAGAGGTCCTGTTAACAAACGCACGCGGTTCCTATTTATAAACCGTGGCAGTGTATCGACACAATTCTTTTGGCAAATTAAAGAATTATTGCATGTTACCTATTGTTTCGCGGGGTTGTCATTACGATAGAAATCAGCAGTCACTGAAAACATCACGTAGATCACCGCGACAAGTTGATTACATTGGAGATTCACCAGAGGACGCGTTCTGAAAATAAACAGCTCTGTATTGAGTAATGTCATAGAAATAGCCCAGATAGAATGAAATGTCTAGTAGTTTTGCTCCAACAAGAGAGTAAGAAAAAAAAAAAAAAAAAACTCGTGCTGATTTGAACAATTGCCGGATTTTCTGCGAATCAAATCTTTGCATATTTTCCTGTTTGGAGCAGATGTATACCAAACAGTGGTGACCCCCACTCTCCTTTTCAATGGGTTTGGGGTGATGTGCGCCGCTTCTAAGTGGAAACTGTTGCTCTTCAATCTCAAACATTAGCGAGAATGCCAGGAATTCAATTGTGTGCAGGCATTGGGAAACCTGCAACCTGCGTGTGACTTGACCGGCCGGGTCGCATCGCCGGTGCCCCGTGGAGCATGCAAGCTGTCATAACCGGAACGAGTCCAGGTACGCTCTTGCGTGTGTGTGTGTGTGTGTGTGTGTGTGTGTGTGTGTGTGTGCGCGCGTGCGTGTGTATGTGCGCGCGCGCGCGTGTGTGTGCGTGTGACACAAGCGAGGGTCAAATGTGTTCCTTCTACAATGAGTTGACCTCATTCGTCTCGTTGATTATAATCACGGTTATTCAGTGCGCTGAGCGGAAAAGACGACTGGAAGCAAAATCGCACATTACGCTAAACCTTTTCACCTCGTGCAGAAATAATTGAGAATTATCAAACATGTATGCATCGCCCATGAAATGTATCTGTATTCAACACTCAGGCTACACTATTCCATATTTGTAAGTGAGAGCTGCAGTTGCATATGATGCTACACTTATAGGCCTAATATTATAGGTAATAGCCTACAGGGTAATATACCGAAAATTAGTTTATACTTTTTCTTGTTTAAGGTATAACTCACAAAAATGTCATGCTAAACTAAATGTTCGAGCATCTGAATTATACAGACATGTAGCCTACTGTGCCAACAACTATTTCTACAAAGGGTATGGTTTTTCTTTTTTCTTTTTTTCAACTTTCTGTTTATAGTCTGTTTCTAATGGAATGGTGAAAAAAGCAATAGCAAATAGCAAAAGTTCAATTATTTCAAATATTTTATATTTAAGAACTAATTCATTTTGTTAGTGGCTATGTTACATATTCTAATCAGACAAGGTACAATATAATATTTTTCCTAAATGAAACTACACATCCAAGCTGACAGTATAAAAGAAGACTATATTCTAAAGCAGGCCTGATGGAGCCATGAACCTCGGCTGGCCTTATCTCTGTCAGCCCCTGAGACATCCTGTATGCAGGCCCATTGTTCGCGGCCGACCGGCTGAACTGCCAACCTTTCTGCACAAATGCACACCTGCCGCACCCGAGTCCACACAGATATCCTCAGTGTATAGCCTAGGCAGAGGAGATGTGGGGCTCAAGGTTTGACACAAAAAGTGTATGTGTAATTAGACTAGGTGTGTTGCTTGTAACGCATGTGTTGCAAAGGTACGATATTGCATGGGTAACATGTTATGGGGACAATGTAACAGACCCCTTTTCCAGAAAAAAACTTTAAAAAAAAACTAAAAGCAAAATAAATACAAATACACTGCAAAATCTACAACCACGAATTATGTAGCCTTTTATAGCTATTATAGCCTATGTAGGGAAACAACGGCTGATATCTGTAGGCATATATACTAATAAAAGTTTCTGAGACTATATATCAATAAATTCACCTTTTTTGTCAAACAACAAATAAAAAGCATTAAATTAATCAGTTAGGGAATATGTGTTAACTCATGTAGGCTATTACGTCGAACATGAAAATCATTAGGCTAAATCAATCTTTGGATTTTAGTTTAAGTAGGCTATAGCCTAAAGGTTAGTTACACTCGCCGAAACACAATTTTTTGAAAAAAAAAAAAAAAACACTTGTATTTGTTATTTTTGGAGGAGTGTTTAGAATACTCTTGCCTTTTAAACGCGCTCTTATCTCCTTATTGTTTACAAAACATTAATGTGAGGAAGCAGAGAAAATACACAGCTACATTTCAGCTCCCTCTGCACACAGGAGGATCAACAAGTGTCTGTGTTTCTCTGAGATGGGACCGCGATGGTTGAGTAGTCACGAAGCTGATGGCATCTTCATTTCATGTTTCTGTTACTGCATACTGTGTTAATAGGCAAACTACGTAAGAAAAGAGCTTGTTGTGCCCATTCATCCCGACGGCTGGCTGCTGGAGACTTAGCGCTGACACAGTTTAGAGTATATGGTCAACTGTTTAACTCATAGCCTAGTAATATAACGATCCACACTTCCCATTTTAGCAGTGCGATTATGGTTTCATGCGGAATTTGTCTGCGAGTGATAGAGTGAAAATGCTCTCTCATTGAGTTCCCGTCCTTTAAATACCAGTCAGCAAAAGACCATGCACTTCCATGTCTGTTGCAT
The DNA here is from genome assembly GCF_010015445.1 of Perca fluviatilis. NCBI lineage: Eukaryota > Metazoa > Chordata > Actinopteri > Perciformes > Percidae > Perca > Perca fluviatilis. The sequence continues at coordinate 19,334,192 of NC_053113.1, read as the reverse complement.
GTCTGATATAAAGTTATACAAATATATGTGTAGCTTATCATATGGACTTCAGCAAAAATGAATTGTAGTTTATTATATGTTGTACAAAGAAAATGGACTGATATAAAGATTAGTATTGAAAATGACTTTACCTGTAATTTTTTTAATTATAGGCTATGTAAAAATGGGTCAACAAAATTGTAGGCTAGCTGACACACACAAAAATATCGGTGTTAAAAAACGCTTAGTTAATTATTGCAGTTTTAATAATACGAGCCTTTTCGTATGTTTCTTTATGAATGCATACTGAATTTCAATCGAGCCGTTTAAAGATGGTAAACTTAAAAAAAAATATATATCTTTAAATCTGCAGGGGAGTATATGGGCAAGTAGCCTACCTCAAATCGAGAACCATTTCAAATAGTGTTTATTGTCCAAACAACCCCTCACTAATTCTAACCAACGCACACTGATTGATTGACCCACAATCATGTATCATAGCCTACTTATGATGATAGCAGCATTAGCTACAACTAAGGTTACACACACGCACACAAAAGTTATTTTCAGAATCCCATTATTGTAATATATTACAAAATGTAATAATGGGATTCTGAAAAGAAAAAAAAAACGTTATGCAAAGTCATCAATATTCCACCATTGTTTAAATTCGTTGGATCATTGATATGCAAGGGTGTGTGTATGTGTTGTTGTGGGTGGACGATGAGCCTGTATTGACAGCACAGAGGGAGGATCGAGGTGAACGTGTGCTAGACCTCCTAGTCGTGTCGGTAGACTCTGACTGGGCTTCAGCGTGAACTCCTGCTCCAAATACGTCTGATCCCACAATCTAAAAATGTGATGTCAAAACAGTAAACTCATTCTAGCGAGACGCCCTTAAAAGTCAAAGTCAAAACCAGATGGCACTAATATATCGCTGTGATAATATGATAGTGATTATAGGAGGGACGGGGTATTAAGGCGTTTCACTAGTCAACATCAAGGCCCCTCTTCTGGGGCTCGCGGGAACGCGTCTCTACGTAATTCAACAGTAAAACGCAACAAAGAAGGAGGAGCTGTCTGTCTGAATTTATACTTTCATCCCCCAGAGAAGACACTCTGGCAACACACGTCAATATTTTAGCAAATGACTCTTTGATATGACAGCATGGGATGCATTCATTGTTCTTCCTGTGTGATGTCACATTTTGCGAATTTAAAAAAGGATTATTATGACCGCCTGTACGCATTGCCGATTTTTATTACACTTCCTGTCTGTGTTGACCTGATTTCTTAAGTGATTCTGTACAGTATTATTAATTGTTAATTGTTAATTGTACTGCACTGATACTATTAATTTTCTCGTTGGCAGCCCTCAACAAAAAAGTACTGCCAACTGCATCGTGATATTTAAAGGTTATTATTATTATTATTATTATTATTATTATTATTATTATTGTTATTGTTATTGTTATTATTATTATTATTATTATTATTATTATGCTGCTGCTGCTGCTGATTTGCTGTTGCCATTTAGATGAAAATTACATTTAGGAAAAATGATGGTAACCTCTTAAATTCTTGTTCATGATCACACATCCAACGCAAAGACTAAGGGTGGAATTCTTCGCATTTGATCAAATCTGTGTTTTTGTTTCTCTTGTCGTGGAATTAAGCCCTCAAAAATATAATAAAATAATATATACCGGATAATGGTCCTTTATTAATAACGCCATTATTCTACTGACGTGGTTTAATTTGTAAATTATATTCAATACAAATTAAATTCAATATTAAATAGAAACCTTAGCAGGGCCACATGAAATACTTATAAAATGACGCATAGGCCTACTGCATGTTTTTGTAGAGCGGTTGAGCAGTAACAGCCTAAATACATTTACACAGAACATATTAAATATTCTAGTCAAACAGACATCAGTCGCTGTGGGACATTATTATCAATGACACTGTAAATTATTATTATTACCTATTTATTATTATAGATAATAAGTTCTATTTATATCTGTATTTTGATTTAGTCACACAAGTGGTATACATTGGCCCTAAATAGATTGGCATAAATTGCGATAAAGGAGCAATTGAATAAATATAGGCTATATATTCATTTGTATACATTTTCCAAGAGACAAAATGGCTGAATATCATACATTTTACGCGATAAACAGTGGAATAAGTGCAATGCCAAAACTCATAACCCTGCACAATGGTTTACCTAAGATTATCTATGCTTTGCATTTCTAAACAAACTGCTTTATGTTAATAATATAGTATCCTACTTTTATGCTGCGTCACCTTCACAGAGCTCTTTACTGTTGATTGCTGATTGTCTAGTGCCAACAGTGGTTATCACAGTCTAGAGCATAAAACAGATTGCTTCATGACCACTGTATTACTTTAAGAAATACAAGTTTATTAAGAAATTCACAAACCTGGAAAAGAGGGAAAAGTGCTAATTAAAATGAAACATGGCCCCAACATGAATGAGACAATATAGCTAATCACGTTTATAAAAAAAATAATAATAATAATCAGAAAGAATAACAAATCCTGGCAGTGGCTGGCGTCATATTGGAAATTATGTTATACATACATGTGGGATCAAGAAATATGAAAAACCCTGAATAGTATTGTTGGCAGTCTGATGGATCTCTACCCTCACTTTCACCTGTTAACCCAACAAAGTTCACAACCATGACAGGAAGTGAAGTTTCGACATGCAGGCCTTGCTCAGAGCAAGTTACGAAGAGGGCCAAAATGAGCTCTGATTCAATTACATATTAAATTACTGACTTAATTAGGGCATCTTAGATTCACGTACATTTGGCAATATTTGGATAAGCCGTGCGTAAAGTTGAGAAAAGTCATTACGCATAACAATAACACACAGCTGAAGCAATGTCAGTGATGTCTATCCCCGTGCAAATGAAAATCTTTTCATAGGCACAACAATTATGACTACAATACCGAGTTATGGCCATCAGTCCAAGTGTAATACAGGCGCACGAAATGGCTCCCAGAGGTTGTACTACCTGATGTGTCCTGATGACTTCTTTACCTCCCTATTCCATTTTGTAAAACTTTCTCAACTCGCGCATACCTCCCCTTTGGCATTCATGTCAGCTGGACCCAAACAGCTCGTCAGATTAGTCTCTTCAAAATACTATTGGTTCTGTTTTGAAATCACAGGAATTAACTCTCACTCTCAGAGTCCTCATTTTGCAGGCCATTTGGTAAACTTTAAATATCAATCCTCGTGTGTAACGCCGAGTGTTTGGTCTCGTGTTCCCAGTAAGAGCAGTGCATCATCGAGAGCTCCGCCGGCTGGCGGGAGCAGGCGAACTGAAGGCCCGCTCCGTTACTGGAGGAGACCGGAGGTGGTGCCGCGGTGGCCGGGCTCAGCTGCTGGGCATGGTGGGGATGCGCGGGATGGTGATGGTGACTCATGCCGTTGTAAGAGTTCACCATGCTGGGGAGCGCCATGCTCTGCACCCGGGAGTAGGGGTTATAAGATGAGGGGGCTGACAGTCCCTTCACGTTAACTGAACCCACGTTGCCGCTGGCCATTTGACAGGACGTGTAGGACATCGGAGTCGGCGGCTGGCCTAGCGACCAAGAGTTGTTCATGAAGCTAGACTGCAGGTACTTGGGTGGGGACAGGTAGCCGTAGCCGTCTCCTCCAAACAAGGACTTCCCCGGCTGGAAGTGCGTCGGTGGAGGTCTAAACGGCCGCTTCATCCTGCGGCGTCTCCTGTAGTTCCCCTTCTCAAACATGTCCTCACAGGCCGGGTCGAGTGTCCAGTAATTCCCCTTTCTCTCCCCGCCGCCCTCCCGCGGAACTTTGATGAAGCATTCGTTGAGACTCAGATTGTGTCTGATACTGTTCTGCCAACCTTTTTTATTTTTCTCATAGAAGGGAAACTTCGTTATTATATACTGGTAAATACCGGACAAAGTGAGGCGCTTCTCTGTGCTCTCCCGAATGGCCATGGCAATGAGAGCGACATAGGAGTACGGTGGTTTCTGGGACGGATCCGGCTTCTCCGGGACTTTGTCCTGGACCGGCTCTTCTTTAGGGCGCTCCTTCTCCTTGGTCGTGTTGGTGTCGTGGATCATTAAGGTCATTGCGTCATCCTCCGGGTTTTGGTAAGTGGCCATCATTGCGCACACCAAAACAAAACAAGTCCAGTCCAAATGCCTTAAAGCAAACCTTTTAACGGTGGTCGTAACCTCGATGAGAAAAATGATGCGTTGCAGAACCTCAGGGTGCACGACGAACTGAAAGCTGTCTTCCAAACTGCGCACAGAGAAATCTTTATATTTTTCGGCTCAGTAGGTGACATGCACCAGACCTTCCTCTCTCTTCAACGGGGATTTTGCTAAACTGGTCTCTGATGGAGGCGCAACCCAAGTTGTGGTTTGTGAGTCAGTAAGCCCAACCCTTTCCTCTTTTATTTTTTTCAGGTCCACTGACAGGCTGCTTTTGCTCCAATGCACTCCCTAAAGCGACGTTGTGCGTCGTGATTTGTGCGTATTTGAGTTCCACCTCCGGTAGTTACTGTGAATGAAAAAATAATCGCCTCTTCTAAATATGCTAAAATACGTTTTATCGCACTCGGGTCAAAAATAGCACACTATGGACATTCAACTAGGCTATATTTGCATTCAAACAGGAGAAACATCCAGTGCTGGAATAGACTGCATAATTTAATTTGCACAAAAGGCTCAGACAGTTGTCTTTTGTTTTGCTTTTTGGGCTAGGAAGCAAACGCATATCAGAAAAGAAAGAAAGAGACAGAAATGTTGGTCAAACGAGTTTGGGATATATTCGTGCACAATGCCGCCGAAAATGAAATACTTGCAAGAACCAATATAAAAAGAAATACATAAACAAATAGCTATCTTTAGATTTGTTTCCCATGCATTGGCCCAATCATATTTCATATGTTCAATTTTGTGCCTTTTGGAGAAACTCTTGTTTCAACAAAACCCGTGCCAAACAACTTTAGTAAAACTATAGCTATATATATATATAGCTATAGTTTTATATATATATATATATATATATATATATATATATATATATATATATATATATATATATTTGACTGAGCTCTGTCAAATGGAGGCTATTACTCCCTCATCTCAGACGAAAGACCTGGATAGATAGTGCTGCTTAATTAGTTCACATAGACGGGGAAGTGCAACGAGAGGTATACATTTCTCTGGCCACCCATGAGGGTCCCCTCGGCTTTCTCCGGGAGTGTATTTCCGTGCTCTGGGAGTGTGTGCAGGTGGAACAGCATTGGCATGTGTGTCATCACCCTGCAGCCAGTCTGCAGCCTGGCCTCAGCAGCTGAACCGCGGTGAGAGCCAACCATCTCTCATCGTGCAATTACCACAGACTCACAGTTTCAAGCGTTAAAGCGCGATGTTATTTCTTGTTTCAATGTCTTTTTCACATGTTTAAGGCGGAGAGCATTTCCCGATAATCTCAACACCACTGTTATGCCTCTGCATAAGTATTTGGCTTAGTTTAAACATGACATCATTCAATATGTTAATTAGTACAGCTATCAAATGACACAGCAAGAGATAAACCCACGTATTAATGTGCAGATCAATACAATGATTAAAATATTGTTTACCCAATAGCCTACTATTAATATTTATAAATGGATAGCCTGTTGCATAAATGCTTGTTTATGACAGAGGACACCAGTGTGAAAAATAACGGTCGTGTAAGGAAAGAGAGTTGATGAAGAAGATGAATTTAGTTTTTCTTTCTTTTTCCTTCTTCATTTTGGTGCTAAATGTAATTTACTGTTCATTTACACGGGACGCACAAATCGACGGAAATATGGTGAAGTTGTGTGTGTAAGTTTGTCACAAAAAAAAAAAAAAGCAGAGACCACAAAACAGACCCCCCCTTTGTATCATAGCCCGCTAGTGTTTAGGTTTACCTCGTGATTTCGGGAGTTGTTTAGTCTTCTTTTATTGTTCCAGAGAAAGTTTGTGGTCTTCTCGTTCCCTGCGTCTGCACTTGTAGAAACATAGAAGTAGAAATTACCCAACGCACTTTTGAGGGAAGACCTTTCAAAGTGACATTTTGTTTAAATTTGTCATAGGCCTATCGGTCTGTTTACATGGATATTTTGGCATTTGCATTGAACTACTAAAACCTTTAAAGAAATATAATGAAAATAGGAATAATAATATGAAAAATAAGAAAGTCAAATGGTATAGGCCTGAGGCTATAGCTTGAAGGTAGCCTATCTTGTATTCATCATTCAGGCTAATAGGCTATCAATTTGGTTCTCCCCGTAGGCTACATCACCCTGAAACACTGTAAGATAGCCTAGCTGAAATGCTTAGTAGCCAGAAATGTCAATGGAAGGTTATTCCAAAGTCTAGGTTGTCAGTCTACCAGATATTTTGTAGTTAATAAAAAAATAGGCCTACTCCCATTACCTGTTGTGAGAAAGTTTCATGGTAGATGTCCTCAAACGTGACTAGTTCATGGCCTATTTCACATGGACGACAACTGAGCATTAGAAAGTTTGACTTTAAGCTAAATATTGTTTCTCTCTATTGCAAATGGACATAGGCTACTTGACAACTTATAGGCAGATTGTCTCTTCAGGTTAACGTTTTCGGTCTTGCAATGCCCCCCCCCCCCCTCCATTACTACCTGTAACGTGTTCGGGTCTGAGCAGCCGCAGTCACGCGCGTCACGTCACAACAAAGCTGAAAACTAGCATGTCGACAATCCGTAAATAAAACAAGGACCCTGAAACTTGAACTGGTTGTAAGCTTCAGTGAGGCGCTGAGGAATGTTAATTTGAAAGTATAGCCTATTTTCGTAGGCAGGGGCTTTGGTAGGCAATAAACAAACACATTACAAATATGCCTATAGCCTACTGATAAATAAAACAAAATAAATAACATACATACATACATAAAAGTAACGTATGGCTACAATGCATATAGGCCTACTAACATATTTGCTTAGTGTGAAATGGGCTCTTATGGGGGGAATTTGCCCTGCACCGAAAGTTTATTTTTGACACTTGGAAAAATTTGAAAAATTCTGACAATTTCTGATTTATTTTCACCATGAAGAAAAATCGGCATTAACACCTTTGCCATTGACAGCCTATTCAGACATAAATAAATAGGAAACGGTTGTTCTGAACCACATAGGCCTACAGTAGCCTACAATAGGCCTCTCACAAAGAAAGATCATTTTAAAAAGCAGCCCTACATATGAGCAAAAAACAAACAAACAAGCACACGACGTACAGTTATTATTGGCCTGTTATTATTATTATTTTTAATTAATTTGACTTTATTTATTTAACATGTTTGCAGTGTATCCTGTGTACATCATTGTTCCTCGTGATAAAGTGCTGGGGGCTGCATGAGATGACTGAGACAGGACAAGCACTCCAGCGACTGAGAAGGCTACAGAGTCAGTGTTTTGTTCTTAGATAAATATAGCCTACATCCTCTGAAAGTCTTTCAACACCTCTCGAATAAACGCTCCAATAAAAAGATCCAACAGGCCGCCCCACACTCTTAGACACGCACTTCTGACAAATTAATTTGCATTCATATATATCTTCATATATCACAGGCCTTATGAAACAATATATCCTATATTTTAGTGATAAGGCTTGTCTATAGGCCTATCTGTTATCACAATCACAGGCCTCCGTTCCCCTAACCTCCCAACGCGCGGCTTGCGTGTGGTACAATAAACTGAAGAGCCATCATTGCAACGGGCCGTAATGTGATTTGAACGAGTGGAATTCCTGTCCTCGCGCACTTCCTGCCCTCGCAGGTCTAGGACTAGGATGTTTATGATAGCTCGTGCGGGTGGAATGCGGCGGACGGATCCGCCGGGTCAGGTCGGGACCGGAGAACAACCACCCGGGCTGGAGAGGCTTTAGGCAGGCTCCGGCAACATGGTAGGACCAGAAAAACTGGCGAGACAGCTACATTTCTGTTTTTAATGTAGATTATTATTATTATTATTATTATTATTATTATTATTATTATTATTATTATTATTATTATTATTATTATTATTATTATTATTATTATTTGCTTAATTGTTATTATCATTTGCCTATCATTAATTTAAATCATAATGCTATGTCCTCTCAATATAATAGTCTAATCATAATCATCAAAATAACCATTCTATTATAATACACAATGTTAAAAAATAGGTTACTAATACAAATATTGTTATTATTATTATTATTATTATTATTATTATTATTATTATTATTATTAGTAGTAGTAGTAGTAGTAGTGGTAGTAGTAGTAGTAATCTAGTCATTGTTTAAACCATTTTTATTTTTTTAAACTAGCTATTATTATTAAAATGCAAATTCCCCCACAACTTAATTTCTTTTACTAAGTTATCCTGTACACTGGCTTATTTGCTGAATGAAGATAATATCCCAAGGATGCACACATTGAATTGAACTTTATTCTGTGCCTTTTGTAACAACACATACACATCCTCTGATATAGCTATAGCTAAACAAAACAATCTATTATACGTTTTTGGAAATGAATTGCATTGATTATGTTATTCCTGAATGTTAGAAGATTAGATGGTTATCAACTGCATATTATCTGTTCGGTGGGAGAATATATTAAAATGAAAGTAATGCAAAAAAATATTGTGGATCATGAAGTGGAGCCGCTTTCTTGATGTGAGATTAATTTAACAGCTAAATGCAATGATGGTCACCAGACTCAATATATAAATGATTAAAATGTAATGTCAGTGTCAAGCAGCCTGTTGAAGAGTTTTGTAATCCTTGATTCTCTTTTACTGTAATTTTTCCTTACATGCATGCTAAACTAAGATAAGTGAAACACACCTATGGAATAATGTCTGAGTTAATGTGTGTTGATTGCAAATCAATCACATGTATGCGTGTTAAACATAGACAGTATTAAAACAGTGTTAAAACACACGCTTTATTGTTTCATTATGAGTCCATAAGCATTGGTGCATTTGCCCTGGATATCTTACTGGTTGTCCCAGTTTGATCTCTCTGGGTTGGTCTCTGGTTCATTTGCATCTGGCTTGCTTGCATTATTAAACATCAACAAGACATCTCCTCTCCTCAATGGAATCCTTATGAGGTGCAGGAAAGAGATGGGAGACGGGGGGGATGGAGGGATAGAGGGATGAGGTAAAGAGGAAGAAGAAGGATGTACCCTCAGCCCTCATGCTGCGTCTCCAACATGGCTCTTGTTCCTCTCAGAAAGAAGAGAGAGATAGAGCAAATAAACACTGACCACCAGATTCCACCCATCTCCTTTACATCCCCGCCCGCATGGATTAAGGTTCGGGGAGGGATGCGGATGGGGGGTGTGGGGGGTGTGTGGGTGGGGGGGCATATGCAGATGCGCACATGGTCTCACTTTTGAGGTATATATACATGTGCTCCTATTAAAAAAAAAGCTTATTAAGGGGAATGCTCGGCGGGTGGTGTGTGAGGGACACTTCCTTACTTTGTACAGTCCATCACCTCTCCTTCAAACACAACCCCCGACCCTCCCACACCTCTATACCATTGCCCCTTCATTCTTTTTTGGTGGCCCAGTGTGTTTACGTTTCTTATCGGCTGCAGGAAGCCTATGGGAAGCTCTATGGCCTTCCACAGTAACTTCTCTGACCTGAACACAGTCCATCAAAAAGCAAAGATGCCCTGAATTTGGTTTTACAGGAAGAGTTAGAGTTTCTGAATTATTCTTATATACAACATCATCGATAACTCTTTTGTTTTAAAGTTTGAATCTTTGAAATATTCATTTACACATCAAAACAACACAACAAAAATAACACTGCCATTTGCATATTTCACTTTCGACAGGTTTTTGTCACTCACTTTAGTGAGGCATGATATTGCACAATGATATTGCATGAAGAGAATAAGAAACGTAATATGTGAGTATTTGGGGGTATGTTAGTTAAATGCCTGTGTAGATGTAAAGTGCAGAAATCCATGACGGGCAATCATTTCTTCTGCAAGTGCAATTCTAGAAAAATGAAGTACGGAAAGTGATTGATGAGATAAAGGTAGAAGGAAAGAGGAGAGGACGATTGCAGAGGGTAAGTCAGAGTAAGGAGGGAGGTGAAGAGAGAGGACAGAGCAGAGGAGAGCCACATTGTGTTCTTGCTAACCTTTGCAAAGAGGTGAAGTGCTGCAGCCTCCTGCCAACAACATTCTCTTTGAGGTTTTCTTGAACTGCTGCCAGGGCTCAAATGATTCACAGGAGCAGAAGTATGTGTATACTGTATGTGTGCCCAAGTTGAGGGAGAGCAATTGATTCAAAAAGTAGATTTTGTGTGTGTGTGTGTGTGTTTGTGCATATACTGTATATTTATGTGAGAGAAAAAGAAGGTGAGGTGGTGATTATCAAAGCTTTGAGTTGATGTAACAAGCCAGATTTTTTCCTCCTCACAATATATAAACTTCCTCAAAACTCGACGGCCGAACCTTTCCCTCCCCTGAAACAGCTTAACTAGTCACAGCCCTCACACTTCAAAATCCCTAAGTAACCTCAAACCCATTTCCACATCTTCATCCCGGTTGGGGATAAGATTTCAGGCCAAATCAAAACAAGTCACTTCGTTAGAGATAATTACACAGGTAGCCCACCTCGCTGGGCAAACAAACATGGCTGCCAGCTGACACCCTGAAGACAGATCAAAGTGTTGGCTTGACAAGGAACGGGAGGAGAACATTCAAACGCCGGCTTGTTAACCACTCACGCAGTCATTTTCTCTTAACATGTGCACGACTAGCTGTATGAATGTGTTTACGGTAGCGTGCATACAAGGATGTGTGCACCATCTTCTTCACACACTTCCTATATGCAGGCAGGGGATTCTGCAGTTGAAAGATTGAGAGGAATCAGAGGTGAATAGAGCGACCTTTACAGTTGAGCTGCATGTGAGAATAGTGTGTGTTAATGGTGCAGAACAGCAGAGATGTCCTGCATATTCTGCTTATGGTGGCACTCTGCGTTGGTGGTCTGGTGTGTTAGCCTGGTGAGAAATGATGTCAGACATGGTGGATGGGTTACCTGTCAATGTGGCTCTTTTTTTTAAATGACTCCTCTAATATAATAGGCACTTTTTAATGCCTTGTTCCACTTATTCATGTCATCTTAACCTTTTTTTTTCTCTGATAGTTGCACTTGAAATGTTTTTAATCATGAATACTAAAACAAAGATGAATAGTGTTTTTAAATGTCCCATTCAGGTTCATTTTTAAACACTTATATCAGAATACAAGAACTACATGTGCTGTTCTGTTTCTCTGTCTTACCCACCCTGCAGCCTCCCTTTGAACATGTTGTTACGGCAACCAGGCAAGGTTATTCTTCCTGTCCTTAACATGCCAGCCTACCCGTGTATATAATAGAGCAGAGTGTATATGGGTTGCAGTGAATAAGGTAAGAGATGTTATCTAATCGCCACATGGAAAGAGAGCAACGGGTAGCCAGAACATCACCACTGAACACCAGCTGTCCATATGGTCTTTCTACTTGTTTTTCTCTCTCTCTCTCTCTCTCTCTCGCTCTCTCTCTCTCTCTCTCTCTCTCTCGCTTTCTCTCTCTCTCTCTCTCTCTCTCATTCATCATCTCATCAGCGTTCTATATTGTTCTTGTGTTGCTCCTTTATCTCTCCATCTCCTGATTATTTATTAAGCATGGGTATAGCTTGGAGTCCATGCTATGCTACTTTGCTAATGACAATCTTACTGATTGGTGCAACAGAAGCTGCTGTAAGAGATGGCTCCCATGCATGTCGCAGCTTAATATGCTGCGACAGTACATGTTGGTCAAACCTAAAAAAAGAACGAAAGTGGTCGGATACAGAAAGAGTGCAGTATTATTGACATAATGACACAATGTAAAATATATTTTATGGTCTAAGATTTGAGTATGTATAACAGAGTATATGGTTTTGCCTTAATGACCTTGTGATGGAAAAGCAAAAATCAGGGAAGAAATTGTTTTTCACTGAAATAAACTAAACCATTTGAGTATATCAATCGAGTACCAAAACGTGACTTTGAGTCAATCCCAGACTGTTCATTGAGAACTTGGCCATTTTTTCTTTCACAAATGCTGAGAGATGGCCGAGGCCACCGCGGCTGACTTCAAACACATCCAGTGAATATAGTTTGAATATGAGATCTTGAAACCACACGTACAACTAAAACACAGTGTGCTCGGCTAACGGAGTGTCATTCTGTTAGATCCGCCAGCACACAGCACACCACACAAACCTCCCCAATTCCAGCTCTCCTGCCTCCACCATGACCACAATAACAAAAGGAAACCCAGGCATTGGAACACACGTACACAAGCACGAAGAGAACAAAATCACTCACATTAAAAAAAATAAACATGCATACACACTCACACACACACGCACAAACAGTGGCTGTGGTAACCTTGGCTATGGTTTAAGAGTGGGCTAGCCGGGAGCAGAGGATGAGAGGAGAGTTTAGGGTTACTGTTTCCAACTGGAACACATCAGAATCCCCTCTGGCTCCACTTGGACCAGTCATAAACACCTAATTATAGTTGGAAAATAAAGATGTGGCTAATAGGAATCTTAATCCATTTAAGATCAGCATATAACTTATTCATATCCCCTACGGACACCATATTGTTTTTACGGTTTTGGTTGTGATTCTGCTGTTTATGTACTTAGTACAATAATAATAGTACAGTATTATTAATCGTATTCTACTTATAATTTATCAATACATGTTCAGGTAACTTTTCCATGAAAGTTCTACTGTACATAGTACTCGCAAAGGGTGGTAAAGATAAAGGACATGACAAAATGTACAGTCAATGTAATCAATGCAAGTTAAGTGAGATAAGTAAAATGTTCTCTTTGCAACAAGAAGTAAAATGAGAAATATTTTATTTTTAAGAAACTATAACTGAAAAAGGCAGAAAAAAGTATTTTGCATAAGTGTGATAAAGGGGATTACTTAAAATTATTTTCTAAGGAATCAAGTTTTAAAGATTTTTTTGCTGCAAAATAAACTCTACCTAAAATCATACTGTACAAGAAAGCAACTACTGGCATGAAATTAAGGCTGCCAATTTATCCTATCATTCATATGTGTATGTCTTGACATAACTGTTAATGTGACCGTAATGTATTGGTGTTAAAAGTGTTACGTATTGCATTTTTAGGTGAGCAAAAGTGCCATCTATTATGGTGTACAATTTAATTCTTAGTCTCATTATTAATGAACTACACAAAGTAGTACTACAGTGATGAAGAGTTACAGAATAGTTTGTGTGAAACAGGTGGCTGTCAGAATTTGAGATCATGCAAGGTGACATCCATCACTGTTTGATTCAGTGTCACAGAGGAAAAGAGGAGTATTAGAAGGGTGAACATGTCCCAGGGAGAGCAGAGCAGGGCGAGGGCAGAAAAGGGGGGATAAAAGGAGGGAGAGAGAGCGCTTCCTTTAGTGTGATTTCCCCCAAGGGCAGAGAAGAGGAGAGGGGCTGCTCCCCTGACAGATCTGAAGATGTCCTGTTTTGCTTTTCCTCTGCTCTCCCTCTTCCTGCAGGAAGCAACATCATGCTGGGCACCAAAGCCTTGGCAAGCATTGGCCATTCAGATCTGGTTCTAATGTGTGCAGTCTACAGATGTAATGGTACAATAATGGATAGACATACAGATGTGCAAGAAGTCAAAAGTAATTGACGTGAGATAGTGAACAAGTACTGCAAGGTCTTGAGCCACTGTATTTATGTCTTTGGTAGAACAGTTGCATTTTATAATATGTCTTTAAGATGAACTGCCTGAGGAATTTGCAACTTCCACTGTAAGATACAGGGCAATATACACACAGAAATGTTATTCTGAATGTTTTTCCAAATGACAAAGGTGACAAAATTGTGTAAACATTTTTGATAAACAAAAAAACATTTCCCAAAGTTACATTTTAAAGTAATGTGTCATATTCCACTTTGCTTTAAATATTGACTTCCAAAACATCTAAAAAACTTTCACAGACAAAGACAAATGCATCAGAAATATAAGAGATAAGAAAAGACATTTAGAAAAATAGACCGCAAAATTCAATTCAATTCAATTCAATTCATTTCAATTTTATTGTCATTGACACAATGTGCAGGCACATATGTAATGAAATGTAGGTCAATGGCAACGTGCCAATGGCACATGTTTATATGTTTATATATTAAATTAGTAATGGAGTAAACAGTAAATGGAGTTTTCATTTAAGTGTAAGCTCTGAGTGATGTTGACGCAGTTAAAATGAAAGTGCTGAAAGAAGTGACGTCTGAAGTGTAACCACTGAGAGTAGACCAACTCTCATTAAACAATAAGTGAAGAAGTTAACATGTCAATCGAAGAGTAACTACTAAAAGGCAAAATGCATTGGAAACAAACAAATGAGATTGTTTCCCCCTAATAACATGATCCAAAATGAGAGGATTACAATTTTACAGTTAAATATGAGATGCTCATTCACCCATGCTTATAATACAATACATGTACCACCGACCTCATATAGATGTCACATTCATTCATAAAATTTGGCAACTTAAAATAACATACAATTACACGCACGCACGCACACACACACACACACACACACACACACACACACACACACACACACACACACACACACACACACACACACACACACACACACACACACACACACACACACACACACACACACACACACACACACAAACACTCTGAGGTCCGTTGTGACTTTTGTCCTCATATCTGTCTGCACTTTTGTATTTCACACTGACATCATTACCAATACACACCCAGCGTGGACTTTGTGGCCAGGGGTCTCCCAGGACTAACTTATGCTCTTTGATTATCTATCCAGGGCCAGGCCCGCTCTTTCTCTTCCTCTTTCTCTTCCTCTTTCTCTCCCCCCCCCCCTTGTACATTACCTACATTTCTCTCTCTCTTTCTCCTCTGACCATTCATTCACACTGGCTGCCTCTGTGTGTGTGTGTTTTCCTCTCATTCTTAGTGAGAGACTTTATCTCTGGATCAGATAAGGCTTCGGTACTGGTCTTAAACCTTCAGCAGATCTGTCCAAACACATGAGCTCATGGTGAGAGTGCCGCTGCTGCCTGTTAACTCCATGAGCTAATATCGAGTCCATGTGTTCGTTATTCATGCTGTGTGGAGGTGTGGTGGGCCATGGTTTCTTTCTTCATCTCTGACTAGCCTTTTCTCATCCTATGAATCTTTATTTGCCATCCCACTGCTCAATTTTGAGCGTTTTGGCCATGTCTAATTTTTTTATTCCCACTCTTTGTTTTCTCACTTTCTCTTGCTCTTCTTCCTTTGTCTCTTGATCAGCTATATGACTCTAACAGCTTGAATGTGATCATGTTAACACTATCAGATGTGGAGATCTCAAACACAGAGCGTCGTCAAGACAACAAAGCTGAAGCCACACAAGCAGAGCTGGGCTCGACCTGCATGATGGTCTCTTTGGTAATGTGTGTATAAGTTGTCTAGTAAGAGATTGGGTGAACAAAAGGGTTTGAATGTATATGTGTGTATTTCACAGTCTGGTACAAAGAGAACAATGGCTGGGTATGTGAATTTCGTGTGTGCACGTGTATTTCATCACCCTGTGTGGCTGTTTGGTGACTGGCTTGTGTGTGTGTGTGTGTGTATTACATCCCTGCGGGGAGGGGAGGGGGTCCGTTAGGAGAGGACTAAGGTTACCCCCTGATAGAGGCAGCGCGGGGTCATCCCGCGGCGGGACACTTCTCAGGGGCGACCCTGCTGCCCCTCATGGCCCCCCGAGCAGACGGTACTTCTGAGGAGAGAAGAGGAAGGACCAGAGGAGAGACCCCCGGAGTACAGGACCCCTGGTCTGCCCTAGACCCCGGACCCCAGCCCCGGCAGGGACCGACCCAGGCCCAATGTGTTCCCAATCAGGAGAAATACAAACAATACTTTTATTAAAGAGAGGAGGTTGCTGAAGCCAGCCACACACACGCATACACACACACACACACACACACACACACACACACACACACACACACACACACACACACAAACACACACACACACACACACACACACACACACACACACACACACACACACACACACACACACACACACACACACACACACACACATTCCTTCCCTAATTATAAATGGGAGCTAAATTTATGTTTTATTAACACAAAGATTAAGCAGCTGTAAATCAGCTATGGCAAATAACTGTCAAATCAGTATTATCACCATCACCCATGACCCCAACTCCTGCCTTCCTTTTCCTCCTCCTCGCCTTCTCTCTCCTCCATTCTTCTTGGTCTCATCCGGGAAAACAAACGGAGGGATTAGGGATTTGTGGAGGGGTAATGGGAGCCAGGTGGAGGAGTGTGACTGTGGGGGTCTCCTGCCAGATTAGGGGGAGCAGCAAGCCCCAATCCCTCACACTTCTTCCTAAAAGCAGCTAATGTTTCTTTTGAAGAAATAATCCCATTTAGCCATCTAATAGCACTTGGCAATTATGAGCCTTTGCAGGGCATGTATGGTATTACCAGAACTGGCTACCAGCGAGGGGAGATGGAGGGAGATTGAGGAGTGAGGAATAAAGAGAATCTATCAAGTGTAATGATAATGCATCTTCACGGATCCTATGGAGACATTATACGTCACATATCAAAGAAAAATCTTCTTCACCATTTTCTTCTCTTCCTTTTCTGTGGTGTTTGGTCAGTATGCTCAGAGAAAGTCTTTAGAGCATCAGGTAAACTATCACCAAGGCTGTGTAAGAATTCCATACTAAATAAATCTTTTGTGGATTAACTTCCTTTACTGATGTTCAATGTGATGATGGATATAATTGAAAGAACTTACATGGCGTAATTTTTGTGTTTGAGCACATACCACTGTGCACCTTGGCTGTAGCTGTTAGTAATTGTTTTGCATGGTGGAGTGATACCTTAAGAAAGACAATGAAAAAGCAATGTGTTCAGTGCTTACGTAATTTTGTTCTCCTTATGGCAGTTGTGTAACAAGTAGGACGCTGCTCCTGTTTCCCTATAATACATTGTAATGCATGTGTAATAATGGTTAAGGGACAATTCCGGCGCAAAATGAACCTAACGGTTAATACCACATGGGTACCGAGTCGACCGTTCTCTGGGATTTGTTTTCATGCTAATTGAATGTGACCAGTTTTATACCCCAAACCGCTAATTAGCTTATAACGCTAGCTGTCGGGGCACCGGTAAAGTAAAAAGAAATCGCTATATCTATACCACTAACAAGGCTCTAAATAGCATCACACTTTATTTAGCGGTTTGCGCTAAAACTGGTCACATTCGATTAGCATGAAAATATATCCCAGAGAACAGTCAACTCAATACACATGTGTTATTATCCCCTAGGTTCATTTTGCGCCGGAATTGTCCTGTAACTGTGTCCAGTGCTTTCACACTGAAAAAGTGTGAAAATTAATTATACTCAAAGTATGTCGGTATGCAGACTAAAACTGCATGATTTTCTGACAGGAAATTACAGTTAGTATGTAAATTAGATACTACGTACTTTGCTGGGAAGTGAAAACCATGTAGCTCTAAATCTTAACAATCACACTGTGACTTTGGAATGCCACTGCCAATAAAACTTCACGAGTCAACAAAATGTTTTTCCAAAAATGTAATCGTTCATTATTGCTTTCCTAGGTCTTCCTGGAGCTTCGCCGCCATCCTTACTTTATTAGAAACTTTGAGCAGCTGTGGGTCAGTAGTGTAGATCAACATTACACTCATGGGTGTTTTTTGGTAAGCATGCTGGCTTTTTTGTGTACTTAGTGTACTTCATTTTGTAATTTTTTTCTAGTGTGAACGCACTACATGCTCTAAAACTGGTATGGTAGTATGGATTAGGGACACAGCTCACAATGATGTCACACATTTGGCCTACAAACGTTGCCCTTTGTGGACCGCTGCATAGAATAAACAGCTTTACAGAGAGCTTTCGCTGACAGTCTAACTGACTGATCCCAGGCTGACAACAGTCTGTTTGGTTTGCTTTGAAGATGTGTTATTCCAATCAGCCCCTGTCTGTTCAGAGAGAGTGCAAAACACAGAGCTTAACAAGCTGAGATGAGAAATGGTAATCATTTTAGTACTGCGTGTTAATTTAAAATCCACATTAGGAGGTAGATTCATGCTCAAAATGATTAAACAATTACCAGATTTTAGGCTGCGGGTGTGTGACAGCCAGACATTTGAATCTGAGAAAGGTCCTTCCTCCAATAACACACACAGGCACGTTTATGCATCTGTTGCCACTTCAGACCCCCCTTCTTTTAAATCTTAAGTAAGCCGGATGGAAAGGAAGAATTAACCCCTATGCAGAGGGAGGTGAATTAGAAGTCAGACTTTTCACACCTCTGCTTAGCGCACAGAGACACACACATGTACACGCATTCTCCATCTTAGCTCAAGCGTAGTATCCAGCAGACGATGAAGAAGTGTGTGTATGAGTGTGTGTGTGTGTATATGTGTGTGTGTGTATTTTGGGGAACTCATCATGTAACACCACCTTATCAGCTTCTGTCTCTTCATCATCTGTCTGTTTGTCTTTACGAGGGGACTCCCTCCTATCAGACAATCAGCGTGAGCGAGTCCTAGCACCATTTGCCATAGGTTTGTATTTTCTGAAAGAAATCATGTTTTTTTTTTGTGATTCAGAGGATGTCTAGACAAATAAAACAAAAGCAAATAACTATTTAGTGGAGATGTCATGAAATCGGGGTCAAACAAGTTTAAAAATGTTTCCTTGTGATCAACAGCAGCGGCTGACAAAAAAACAAAAAACATGCTCGTCATGACAAGTCTAACTTGTTTGAGCTAAACTTAGGAATGGCCCACATCAGGTCTCCTCTGTTTGCTAACTGTAAGTTGAAAAGTTCATTGTCCCGTCAGCTGATTAGCTTAGATCTGAGCTGAGCTAAATGAAAGGCTCCTGGCTAAAATAATCAGCTGTAAAGAGTTTATTAGTGATTGAGAAGGAAAGAAAACACTTCTCCTCTCCTTTGTATTGCTCCCTTCTTCCCTCCTCTCTGCACGCTTTTGTCGAGGGCCCAGATAGTTCTGTAAGCGAGCGGCGGAGGAGAACGTTGGTGTGTTACACATCAAAGGCCAGCACGCGCACACGGAGGAACACGCCTGGAGTAAAAGGCCCGCAAAAAAACAAACACCGCCCTTTGTTCCAAGAGCTGAGGTCTGTTTCGGCCATGATTAGAGAAAAGAGCGAGGGAAGAGGAGGCTGCGAGAGCGCAGAGGAACGTAATAAGTGGCCATTTTTGCTTTATCAGAGTCTTTGAGAGGGATATGTAACAGTGAATAAACCGGAGGGTATCAGTCAGCAGAGCCCCCGCTGCCAGGAAATGTCACTGTGGTGGGGTTATCATGGTGGCACGACATAGCTAATCCCTAATTGCTGATTAGCTCTTCCGTGCATAGAGACAGCTGCTGGAAATGGAGTGTGGCTGCTTGAGTTAGGAGGCCTTTAAAGGTAGAACTACAGACTGGACAAAAATCTAATCATAAAAATATCACTGTGTGACATTTATACATGGACGTCTGTTCACCCTCAGTTTCAATTTGTAGATCGTGCCACATGCGCTTTTAGGGATACCAAATATATTAAGTGTTTTAGACACCACTGCTGAACCCTATTGGTCTGGTTCTCCAAAAGATTAATGATATACATATAACAAGAAACACAAGAATACTCATTCAGCCTTA
Organism: Perca fluviatilis; assembly: GCF_010015445.1. Taxonomy (NCBI): domain Eukaryota; kingdom Metazoa; phylum Chordata; class Actinopteri; order Perciformes; family Percidae; genus Perca; species Perca fluviatilis. The sequence goes on along the minus strand of NC_053113.1, from coordinate 19,314,329 downwards.
ACGTACATGTGATCTATCACTGCCCATGAATAATTACAATTTCCCCTCTCTGGGGAGAAATGTGGGGTGAAAAATGTAAGAAAATATTCGCCACAATCACGGGGGCCGGAGGGGGGGTCCAGCCTTAATACCATTAGGGCACTGCCCCCCCCTTGGCCCTCCTTATAACTGCCATTGTCCAGTTCTAAACACAGCTAGATGTATGTGCTGCGTGCAAATTTGCCAAGTGAATTTCAAACAATTTGTGAATACAATCCGATCTTAAATATGGCATCTGATTTACGAAAGCAGCAGCTAATCAACCAATCTGCGACTGGGACCTCCTTCTGGATGAAACTTGCAACTGATGAAGGCCTACAAGGGCACAGCTCAGTTCAGTAGTGGAACTTGTCAAAAACAAGGAAGCATCCCAAAAGGAAAAAAAAAAATTTGTGATGCTAAAATGTTCATTAATGAAGAAAGGACATATCACAACATCTAATAATGATCTCATTAGTTTTGCATTACACGACCTTCCTCCACAGCACTGCGTAGGTGGGTCTGGCAAGTCCACACAGCATTCTGGGATGGGAGAAAAAAAGTGCTCTGGTTTATTGGCATTTCTTTAAACCAATCCCAATCTTCTTGGGTGGCGCTAAGCTCCGCATGGAGCCACGGTGTCGCTGCAAAATTGACTCAGGAAGGAACTTGTTTTGGTGGAACGTGTACTTTCAAAAGCTGTTCTAGTCGTGCAACAGAAAACTCAGATTTGACAGATAGTCTAGTTAGCTGTCTGGATTTACCCTGCGGAGATCAGAGAAAAGATTAACCATAGTCCTCATAAATCGACCAGAGTTTAAAATGCCAACACAAAGGGAGCACAAGGCAACGGATATGTGGCCTAAATGAGTGAAATCCAACGGAATTTCCGTCAGCAATGGAGCAATCCCGGAAGTGAAACGTCGTGGATATAGAATGTGATCTAATTAAGTACTGAACAAAATAAAAAAATAAAAAGAGAAAGGATAAGTGGAATTTCTGAGAGATGCACAACACAACTGGTGGCAGATAACTGGAGGAGCTGGTTCAACAGATGCTCTAATTGCAGCCAAATTCAAACTGTATTGTTGTCATTCATTATTGGCAAGTACACTGACTTTTAAAAATGATTTTGATAATGCTCTTATCTCTCCTGTCACTGCTAATTTTTTTTACAGATTGGGCAAAATTGGGCAAGTTTGCATAACTAAAGGTGAATTTCCCATTCAAAACAGATCCCTGCATATTATATAAAAACACTGATTTTTATTATTATTTTATAAAATGTTTACATTAATAATGGATTAATATATACTATATGCAATGCAAAAGGGGCCTCTTGTAGTGACAAATGCACAGAAAATGATCATCATCTGTAGTTTCCCTTAGCTCTACGGAGTGTTTTCCATTGTTTTCCTTGTACGGCCCGTTTTGGTTCAGTCTCACAGTTCTCATCAGCCTTGTTTCCAGAAGCAGCAGGCAGCTGGTTTCACAAATAAGCTCATTGCACACCACCTGCCCAGCACCGAACGGCTCTCAGACAAAATTAGCGGCTAGCTGGTGAATTTAGTGAAGCATTTGGCAGCTAAAGAGCCAAATATTTTGCCAGTTAGGTTGCCCCCACGTGGCTAAAACGGAAAAAGGGTCACTTTGAAGTGCAGGATATGTCTGAAAGAGGAACACAGATAAATCTGGCCATCATGTCTTGTAGTCTTTCCTAAAACAAATTGACTAGCACACAGGAAGTGAATGACTCTTCCAGATTATTTGAGAAGAGCTTGGACCAAAAAAAGAAACTATAGGTCTCACACCATTATATTCTTGCTCACAATATTCAAGCAGCAGCATGGTGAAACCTCAGGCCAAACGCTGTGTCACCCAGCATCTGCCTTGCAGAAGTGTCCATGAGCAAGAAATAGAATCCTATTAACTCACAGGGCACTAGTCTGTATCTGAACCTGACCTTTGACCCCTCTATTGAAGCGAGGTATGCAAACAGAGAACTTCCTGGCAGTGATTAATCCAAATTGTCTTCATAGTTCACATTGGATTTAAACTAGTTTACATTTTTGATGTGACACATTATAAACCTCCGACATGTTGACAGTATGGAATAATGTGCATTTTCTTTTCCCCTAAATTATCCAGCCATATATATGTATCTTTTAAATAAACAGAACAAATCTTGAACATCTGAATTCTCACTTCTTTGATCTCTAAATGGCACCGCCATACGTTTCTTATACTGCAACGCTATTACCTTTTTTTGTCTCATATCTGTAGTCGGATATCAAGAACAGGCCTATGTATTCCTGTTGGGGTATATCGATCTGAAAAAAGAGTTGTATCTCTCTCTGGTCAGGGAGATTATATCCGACTGCTGTAAATCAGACACAGGTGGATGAACTTCCTCCTTCCTATGTCTGCCTCCCAGCTAACCTCTACTTTACCCTTCCTTTCTTTTCCTCTTTGTCAATCTCTTTTTTTCTTCCCCTTGATACACCCCCCTTTCCAGTTCAAGGTGTCATGAAAATAAAAAAAGTTTGAAAAAAGGTTAAAGCCATGTGAAAATATCCATGCAATCATATATTTCAGACGTTAGACTGGCCAACATGCTGTAAACACGCAAACATCTTCTTAGATTAGATTCTTTTTTTTTTACTTCTCCTTTTCTAAATCATTGATGTATGAGAAATGCGATAAATCAATGTATTTGGCCTGAAATTCTTATTTAAAATGCATTTTATTTCACACACATACTCATGAAAGCATATACATTAACGCTTATGGACAAGCAGGCACACATTCACATCAGCACTGTGACTTTATCAAAGATTTTTTTGTGGAAAGAAGCTGGGTGTTTGAGTAGTAGGACTTTGCTGTTTGGGTGTACAAAAGCCTCAGTGACACGGAACGTCTGTCTGAAGTCCTATTCATCAAACTTAGAAAAACCTTCAGAGGAAAAATGTGGCCTATTCTAAACCTTTTTGTGCCGCTTACACATCTGTCTGCCTTTGAAGCTGCCTTAGGCCATTTAGGTTCATTAAATACGTACAATGTCACAGACATTTATAACTAGCATGTATAGGTAGCACCTAAAGTACGACTGTTGCTGCAATATCCAGTTACGGGTAATTCATTGCTAACACAACCTGCTTTAATTTAAGACAGCAGAAAGCAGCAAATATATTCTCCCTCCTACAAATGAAAAGCTGAATTCATAAGCAATGAAATGCAACCTTGCTCAATTCAATACACTCAGGGGTTTTGATGCTACAGCCCTACATGGTCTGATATGACTAATAGCTAATGGTGGCTAATGTTAGCTAATGTTAGCAAATACTTTAGATACAGATACTGCTGTGTAACTGATAAAGGGTATGCATTAGTTAATGCATTAGTTGATTTTCTTTGGGCCACTTGGTCCACACAAACGTTTTAGCAAACAGTTGACCATTTAAAGTGCCCATATTATAAAAAAATCACTTTTTCCGGGATTTGGGGTGTTCTTTTGTGTCTCTGGTGCTTCCACACACATACAAACTTTGAAAAAAATCCATCCATGCTGTTTTGAGTGAGATACAGTTTCTGAATGTGTCCTGCCTTCAGTCTCCTAGTGAGCTGTTCAAAATCGGCTCGGACTGTGACGTCACAGTCCGAAATGAGCTGGCTAACCACAACCGTTAGCTCGTTAGCATGCTAACGCTAGCATGCTACGTCGTTCTCAATAGCAAAGCACTGCTACAACACACACAAGTTCACCATAATCTACAAAAGAACTACTTACATGTGTGCCCTCATTTAGAAGTCTCCCAGCTAATCCTGCCTTGTAACTGACCAAAGTTGGAGAAACAGGCTTTCTTTTACTGTCTCTAGAGTTAGCTAGCTGACATGATCTACATCTGAGCTACTGCGCATGTGCGAGTGCAATCAAAGATGGTACAGAAGAAGAAGATGAAAAGAGGTCTCACTCTGTAGCTAAAACAGAAACCAGGTGTTAAGAGGATCTGCAGCAGTGAGAGAGAGCTGTGCAGTACAACAAAAATATGGTGTTTTTTGAAAATTAAACCATGTAAACCTATTCTGGTACAATCTTAAAATACAGTTATGAACCTGAAAATGAGCATAATATGGGCGCTTTAAACATCCAGTAGACATGGAGCAACATTCTTTTTGGACTCGTGTTTCCGGCCACCTCACGAATGTAAGCATAATATTGACTCTTCTTTTACGTTTTTTTTTTTTAAAAACGTTTTTTTTCTTTAGCAACTAAATCCTCCAATACGTTTACCAGCGTACCGCTAACTTTGTCTGTCTGAGAGCTAAAACTGAAACGCCCTGATTCAATTGTCAGTGGGTACATGTCAACAATACAAGCGAGCCCTTTGATACAACACATGACAATTTTTACCATTGTTACTATATGTGTAACTATGTGTTGTCGCTGTTCAGCAAAACTTACATGGGCCCATTTTAACACTTTTTATTAATTAATATATCCTGCCCAGCCTGGTCTCACAGAATTCCGTGAAACGATCACGGACTGTTAACAGCACATTACGTGGTGGTGGCACAAAATTCTGTGTGGCCATCACGGAAAACAATGACAATGAAGATGACGTAGCATTAAGAACGACAACGCTAGCGAGTAGTATGAAAGCCCAAAAATCTGCATAGGGAGGTTGGTTGGGTTGGTGGATGGGTCAAACAACAGGACCCAACCTGTTGTTCTTTTCCTAAACCCAACCCCTCCGCTGTATACGGCCGTCCCGTTATGTTTTACCTAAACGCAACTCGTTGTTGTCCCGCCCACCCACAACCTTTTCCTTAACTTAAGGGGCCGTGTTAATTTCACGGAATTATTCCGTGGGCCCATCACAGACTTTTAAGGGTCCGTGTTAATTTTACAGAATTCTTATGTGGGCCCATCACAGAATTTTCGGCGATTCCGTGAAACTGCCACAGATTTTGAGTTAAGGGGCCGAGTTCATTTCACGGAATTCTGTGAGATCAGGTAGATCCTGCCACAGTCTGTTCCTAATCATGTTACTCGCAACATGTGTATGAAACCCTTGATTTTAACCCTTGCTCCCATTTTTGTTATGTCGGGAAAAACAATTTTTAAAGTCACAAATATTTTCCCAAGATGTTGTTCCTGAGTTAAGGCTAAACATTCCTCAGCGAAGGCCATCATCGGCCTGTCGGTGCAGCAGTGGTGTGACTGAGTTTGTCACAGACATCAGGTCAGAGAGGAACCCACTGTTCTTCCATTGCTCCTCAAGGGTAAAGCCGTATAGTCTGCTGTTACTGTGTTCTGCAAATTGAACTTATTCAACAATTGTTTTAAACATCCTATATTTAAGATCAATGCTGTTTCAGATGATTAAATATGTGAAGAGTTCATTACTAAAAACCCTACACTTAAATTGGGAGAAAAATGTTATTATTTAGTATCTCTGAATAGAACCAAAAGTTATCCAGATTCATGAATAATAGTTTGACTTTTATGCAATAACCAAAATATTATCTCCTTTATAAATTACAATCATTAATATTTGCTTGCATTGATGGTTTAAACGAATAAAACAAATGCCAAATCTCCCTGTTATGTAACTTATAATTTACTAGAACTGTTTCTGTAACACTGACCCTACTTCTTATTTTACTTATGGTGCTTTATTTTATTGAATAGGCCTACACACTTGCACTAGCAACAAGACTTATTGTTTTTTCAGATGCATAAATGACAAGGAATGAATGCCAGGGTACTCTGTTCTTTTTTTAACGGCGTGGGCATATATTAGCTGCATTGTATATGACAGGTGTAACAACAATAATATAAAAACACTAAAAGGTAAAAAAAAAGGGGGGAAAAAGATAGAAAAGAGAAATTTACAGTTACAATCAATTTGCATTGTGTTTGCCTTCATGTGCGGATGAGTAGAGATGAGTTTGTTATATCATCACCAGAAATGCATCTAGCCATGACGGATGCTTGGAAAGTGTATTCCCTTTGACACACTGCTGGGACGGTGTTGTAGAGAGTGTTATGAAAACAGTACGGCTCTTAGATGGATGGAGTTCCTTCACACAAACACACGCACGCACACACACACACACACACACACACACACACACACACACACACACACACACACACACACACACACACACACACACACACACACACACACACACACACACACATTTACACTCATACAATTTCAGCTGTCCTTCGCCTGAGCAGTCAGGTCGTTTAAGAACAAATTCTTCTATACAAGGACGACAGCAGGGAGTTCATGTCTTTAATGAGAGTAGGAGTGCAGAAGAATTAAGGCAGAGGAAAAAACATTCAACAGTGAAGGAAAAAACTAGATAGTAATACTGAATAACAATAAATAAATAATAATACACAGCAAAACACAATTAGAGACAAGGCGGAAAATGCCGGGCCCTTCTGGCCGTTCCAAAGATGAGGCATAAATCTAAAGGTGACCGTGCATTTTTAAATCATTTCTTTAAACCCATTTTTATAGACCTGCTTTTATGTGATGTTTATCTTTTTATTTTTCATTGCTCTCTATTTTTATATATTTATTTTACTTTTACTATTTCTTTTATTGGTTTTATTGCTTTTACCCATTTTTATTTGCATATTTTTTATGTCATTTTTTAAATAGTTTTTTATTTTTTTATTTGGCCTTGCATTACCAGACCTATCTCCACAGTGCTGAGGAGAAAAAAAACGTCTGGGTTGTTTGCATTTTTTTAAACCAATCACAATCGTCTTGGGCGGCGCTAAGCTCCGGGAAGGAACTTGTTTTGGTGTAACATTTGCATCCCGCGAGAGAAAACGCCACATACAATATTAAATGAAGTTAACTGTTTACAGAATACAGTAGCATGAGCTAATAAATTAGTTGGGTACATGGTTAAAACGGATGGCTAGGTAGATATTTATTTCATTGTGCTCAGAGTACAATGGCAATCTGTTTAGCAGCTCTTTAGCAGTGTGCATAAAATGTTTATAAATAGAACAAAAGTTAAGTAAATAGAACAAAGACAAATAAAGCAATTATGAATAAAAGCAAAATAGGCAGTGGCCACAGATCTTGGAAAAAAATTGTTTTTCAGCTGGTTTGTTCTGCCATTTATTGCCATGCACCTTCTTCCGGAAGGGAGAGAACAGGCAGTGCCCAGGGTGGGATGGGTCCCTTAGTGTATCGTGTGTATTTTGTCCACAGCAATCCTGCCAATCGGTCCCAAAATGTCCCAGTAAGATAGTAAATGCTGTAAATATTCTTTGTAAATCATTCCCCATAAGAACCAAGCAGGCCTGCCTTGTTGCACGATCAACATTTTCAGCGTGTAGCTTGATAGCCCCAAGGTTTTTGTTGTTTCCCGAATCGAACAGAGTTTTAAAACGAAAACACAGAGAGCGGAAGTCAAGGGACATCCGGCAGATCATCCCATGGTGCCAGATTTGAGGCAATTATCCTGGAAATGTACTGTTATTAATCCGGACTAAGAGTGGACTAAAACTAAAGGCACATTCTGCTGTATTAGGTATGGCAACATTTTTGCATGGAAGGCATGGGTAATTTTAGTGTTAATTGAAAAGCTTAAAGGGTCAGTTTTCTCACCATGGCCAGATTAGGCCACTATGGGGCCCCGGGGAAAAAATAAGATGTGGGCCCCAATTAACCCCTTAATAATAATAATAATAATAATAATAATAATAATAATAATAATAATAATAATAATAATAATAATAATAATAATAATAATAATACATTTAATTTATAATGCACTTTCCATCAAAATCTCAGAGTGCTACAGGTTAGAAAAAAGAAAAGAAAAAAAAAGTAAGTACACATTTCCCAAACCTATTTTTCTCCCAGTTTTCAACTGCATTTACTCTGCATTTACTCTGAAGCTTAACAACTTGACTTTCCCTTTCCTCTCCCTAGTATCATGCTTTTCTGCATGTTTTGGGAGGTTGTATTAATGGAGAACAACAACTTTATCTTGCAGATGAGACAAACAGCAGTCACATTGAACATTGAGGAGTCAGGTGTTTTGCAGTAAATCAGCGTGCTGTTGGTCACAGCTAAAGTGCTTATGTTGACAAGTTACAGTACAGTAATGCGCAGCTTGCTAAGTGTTTTATGTGAAATAAAATGTGTATGCTCCAACTTTGCAGCCTTGACACAATATGGAAAGATTTAAGATAAAAGACAAATCAATCAAAATACAAAAGAATAAAAAATTACATTTGCAGGCCAGATTTAATCATAGATGCTTAATGACATGAATTGCTTACTGTTTGTAAACACAACATTGAAGTTGGCCCTCTCCCCCCCACAGCTCCAGAAGTGCACTTCCCCAGACAGCGGTTGCCAGAACACAACCCCGTGTACCACCTGCATTATTACATATGGCAGTGAAAGTGAAAGCCAACTCCAGATTCACTCTTGTTTGTGAATCTTATGAATGTTATTTTTCAGTGCCTTCAACAAAACAAACACACTTAATAAGGTCTTTTCAGACAGTAAGCGGCACTTCGCCTGTGTAGTTGCTTGGATCCGCGACGTCTCACTGCGCTGCTCATGTGAACACATAGGTGGACAACGCTCCGAGAGTAAACGCCATGCAGGCGATCAATGTGTGGTAACCATGGGGATTTTGTGCACTAACGTTACTGTATCCCTGCTGGACTGGTACACCTGAATGACATTAGTTCAATGTGGTATCATATATTCCTAATCACAGATCGATTTATAACAAATAGTGGCAATCCTAGTCTTTCCTAACCACAGACTGTTATTGTTGATAGCTAAATTTAGCTAAATTAGCATAGTCGTAATTCTAAAGCCTGATTTAAAGGTGCAATATGTAATATATTTACTGTATTTTTAATCAACAAATGACCCCAATGTGTCATCATTAAGGAAACATGCTAAGTTGAAATACTATGTTTTCTGACAACAATGCTAAAGCCAGTATTTTCTCCTTTGAAATTTCCGTTCCATGACGGAATGTCTGTTTGTGTTTTGGCCTGTGTGTTGTTATCAACTGCCCATTTTGACAGCCGGGCCCGGTTGCCAGATATACCTGTAAAAACGCAAACCCAGCGCACTACAGCTGTAGTACAGCCATGGAAGCAGCAAACAAACAAACGGGATCAACGGAGATAGATTCATTCTACCCACCCTAAAAAAATAAAACTCACCATCTTTCTAAGGTTGCATAACCAGAGACCAGGTAAAACACGGGTAAATATTGGAGATGCATTTGAGATGCAGGAGACAGCTTAGAGCCTAAAAGGACACCAAGTTGACTAATTTCCTCCTAAACAGGTAAGCGTTGAGCTTCATTCATTTATATCACGGCTAACGTAGGGATAGTCATTTTCATTCATTTCAACATTCATGTGCTTGCATTAAATTATAAAAAAAAAATGTAGACAGCCGGTGAAGTGATCCTGACTGGTGCTAACGCCGCCATGCTAACACACGCTAACTGCTAACGTAGGATGCATGACATATGCCGAAAACCGCAAGTTTGACTTCCTCATAATGGAAACATGCAATTTAACTTTGGCAAAACACCCCGTAGCCTGAGTTGTTGGATTGGGACACTGTTATCTACAGGTTGCTTTGCAATGTATGTTACGTTATGTTATGTTATTGTGGCTAACGTTACCATTGCCAGCTTCAAGGTTAACGTTATTAAATGTTGGACAGTAAGATGATTCCCACATTCTTATGAAATGGCAACCATAATGTATCATGTACTGACAGTACAGTGTAAAGACAAGCAGTATAATGGGTCTGGAAGTAGTAGTACCAAAGAATTTCTAATATAGGAAGAAGTTCCACTCCCTCGTTACTTCCGGCTTCTGAACTGGTTGCAGTTCCACCAGAGTTCCATATAGGGGGCGCTCACAGGCCAGTGCAGAATGAATGGGACTCTATGGAGCTATACCCCTCAAAACCCACTTTTCTCAGGATATAATTTTTTGTCTAGTAATTTGAATGTTGCATTTGAAAGGGGAGGCTAAAAAAATACACACTGCTGTGTGTTAGATTTTTTTAAAGTCGCTTTTTTGTTCTAAAAAGCATTTTAAAATCTCAATGATGTCATACACATATACGGCCGGAGATACTGCTTTACGGCAAGCTCTGAGTCGCTTCCTTTTTTCTCTCGAGGCATCGACAACACAGCTAACAAGTAAGGCTCTCCCTGTTAATACACATGCTAGAAAGAGGTTTGCTGATGTTTTAAAGATCACACCGAAATATTCACTCTGATATTCAGGCTCTGCTTCGGATGCCGTCAAGCGGGATCTCTGATCGTAATCACTCCTTCACTGACCTATCAGCATTCATTAGCAGAATGCTAGCGTGTTATGGGCAACAGCGACTCACCCTGTAAGAAATCAAAAGGACATAAGTACTCGTTCATTCAACTTTCGACCTATAACCCATGTTGAACTTGCAAAAACTACAATCAAATCTGAGGTTTCTCAACGACAATCAGGCGAAAGAGACACATTTAGCCATCTAGCTCCATAGAGTCCCATTCATTTTGCACTGGACCGCGATCACCCCCAGTGGAACTCTGGTGGAACTGCAACCAAAATACGGTACAATGGGGCTGAATAGGGAGTGGAACGGCTATCCGTAGACCGGCTTTGGTAGTACCGAGAATCTCACCCCTGCCGCTTCTGTTCAGCGGTCGTAGCCGACAGACAGTGACTGTGCCCTGGGTACGGTCTTTTTAGCAGCTGTTGCAGTGACGTTTAGCCCACAAAAGTGGGCTGACAGTCGGGCACAAAGCTCCGCAAGGTCGCGGTCTTTTAAGCGGTCGTTGTTGTTACGCTTAGTCGATAAAAGGTGACTGTCAGCCGTGTAAGGAGCACCGCTAGAGCACGGGCTTTTATAACCGTCATCACAGCAGCATCTAGCAACTCCGCTGCGCTGTAAAGTAATGTCTGGCAATGCGATACTAGGATCAAGCTAACAATGTTACGACCTTTTCAACCTGGAAACTCCTGTGAACTTCGACACTGGGGAGGAGGGGCAGGGGAGAGGGAGGGGAGACTCTTTTCAGTATTTAGAATTTGGACTGCAGTAACCATTTTAAACGCTAGCTGTCAGTATTACATATTGGACCTTTAAGTTAAAACGTGACGTTACCCGATAAATCCAGTCTCGTGCCGTCTGACTAAAGCAAAAGTCCCACTGTCTATGTCCTGGTAACTGCTTAGAAATCAGTTTTTTATTTTAGGGTACTCACAAACAGCAAGAATCAGTATCTTTGTTCATTGATTTGCACTGCGCGTCACTCGCGTAGGGAAAAATTCAACTCAATTCAACTCTTGCAGCTGGCGGGCGTGTGCGTGTGACAAGCACGACCACAACTGTTTCACGGGATTGCTCCCGCTTGTTGCGTTGCCCTTCATACCAACCTACCCGGCCCCCTACCTGCCCGCTCGCCTCTCATTGAAAATGAATTACGAGACGTGACAATCGCTCTCTGTCTGAAAAGACCTTTATGTTTACCTCATTGTATTGGGGTGGAGGCAGAAAAGGGATCTGCATAGTTGGATACTATCTGCATATATATATAGTTAAGTGCAAAAATGCGTTTGTTTCAGGGGAATAGATATTACTCAGGAAATGATTCTATCAAAAGGAATGTTGTTGAGCAGCAGCAACTGTAGAAAATACTTTTTAATTGTATGTCTCAGTGTAGAATCACCTGTATCACAGTGGCTATCACTTGTCTGTCACATCCTGACCTCTCTATCTGTCCCTCTGGAGGTGTTGACACTCACCATGTTCCTGATATCTGGGAACAACCAATCCCACAACCCCCTCCTCACCCTGAAAAGCTCCCCCTACGCCCCCACCTTTCCCTGTTGCTGCCGAGGCCACAGGCCTCATGGGAACCGCCTATCTCTACCCAGCGCCCTATCAGATTGTTGACACGAACAGATACCCTCGCAATGAAAATATTTTGCTTCTCCTAACGCTGACATTGGCCTACATGGAACTACATCTCTACCCCCGTTGGGATAAACAGCTTCTGTGTAGTGTGTGTGTGGGCGGGTGCGAATACTTGTGGGTGTCCGCATTTGCAAACAGGTGCATTAAATAATCAGCTTTGGCATTCTTGATATCACAGCCAGTGCTGTGTGTGTGTGTGTATAATAATAATATGTGTGTGTGTGCATGTTTGGTCAAGGGGACTTGCAGTGAGTTAAGGGTGTGAAATGGGGACAGAGGGCGCGATGAGGTATAGGCTGCTACCTCGGCATGATGAATATTTGGCCTGAAGTCAGAAGGACTGTTGAAGAGCGAATAGACAGAATGGGAAAATCAAAACAAGACAAACCAAAGAGTAAAAGCAGGACAAGTAGAAGCAGTTTCAACAACAGACACAACACTAGCTTCTGATCATCCCAAAATAAATGAAACCTTAAGGTTTAGTAAATCTTTCTTGCATTCGATAGCTATTTACCAGTGGAAAGTATTTTTTATCTTTCCCACAGTGGTTTTGTTTTGTAAGAACTGGATTTTTTTTCCTCTTCTTTCTTTTTTGATTAACAATTAAGGCATTTGCTATGTGCATAATTGTGTGCCATCCAATACATGAGATATTTACATTTGGGACAGTTTGGAGTAACCTTTTAATACTTCAATTAACTGGAGTAGAGTTTGAAATAGTATTAAACTTCCCTCAAGATATAAAGGTCAATTTGTGCATTATAAATATATTCACAGAGCATATTCAACTCTGCTTTAAGTATTTTCTTAATTTATCATGGTTATTTACAAAAGATCACTTTTTAAAAACTGAACAACAATTGTGTCTTCTTTGCTCTAACTGTTTAAAAGATCCTGCTGTTGAAATGTTTTAACAGTTTAACAGTTCTCACTGCCATTAAGAGCTGCCAAGTTTTGTATTTTTGACAACACGTGAGCCAAAAAGACCCATATATTTTTCAGTGTGAACTGTAGCAGGTAAGATGAGAATCCTTAGGAGATGGTGGCAACATTCCTGACTACAAACCTAAAAGCTAAAGTCACTTCCTCCCTGTCTTCCCTTCCATCCAACACACTCCCCCTGGAGAATCTGCAATAAAAACAAATCAGCCATCTAGGACCTCCAAGGACCCCAGTGGCCAAATGCATCCATGGAACTGCTCGATTATTTTTACCTGACACAGGAAAGAGCCCACTCATAATAAACGCAGGGCGAGGTGGTGACAGATCTCGTTAACCCTATTATGAATGAAAGGAGGAAAGCGGTACAGGGGGGCAGAGGGGTGTGAGGTGAACGTGTGCCTAGACGTCTCCCTGAGGTTCGGCCCTGACCTTTAGCACAACCTGATGGAGAACACACACATACAAATATGCACGTTCATGTACCAGCAAGTACTTTTGCTTTAACCATAGTTGTGCATTAATGTATTTGAATAAGACTAAAGAAACAAGCAGTTCCACGTAAGACGCCATGAATGGGCCTGACCACATATGCTTAGGACCAAATCCTTGTGGCCAGCACCTATCAGTTCAGCCTAATACTTTACAAGCTACATCAACAGTAATCTTAGCCAGACCAAGTCACTGACAGATGTTATATGTGTAATGAAAGGCCAATCATACCTGATTCCAACAAACAGACAAAGAACATATGTCCACAATATGTGATGACAGACTGGACAAGCCACTGATCCGACAATCTGTGCTCATGTATCTGATGCCAACATATTTTAAACATTTGCAGACAGAACTTCACTGAAGTGATCTCTAGGTAATTAACATTATGATGAAGCTAAGACAAGTTTCAGGTTATCTTAGTTCACAACTAAAATAAAATGGCATAGATTAACGTGACAGAGATCCTGTTCGCAATTGGCCCCAACTTGACATATGCCAACTTCATTGCTGCCAACAATCAGCATTCAGCATTCAGAACTCAGTCCATTGTGCAACCCCATTGAACCCCTTCCAACTCCCTGGTGAGCAAATAGGGCATGCCCTTCTGTTAGCCTGTTAGGTAGACAACAAATGTTTCAAAGTTACAGTAATACCATAATGTGTTGTTTCCTATCCCGTTGCTTTTCCTGAACAAATGCAGTTTATGGGTTTCTTCACTTTTAATTGCCAATGAGAATCTACTCACTTGCCCCGTGTAATCCAGGCATGATCATCATATGTCTTTCATTCTTGATAGTGCTGGCAAAAATTCACAAACAAATCCTTTCAACTGTGAGTTTTTGAGTTTAGTATTTCCTGGGTCTGCATTGGTGAATACTGCTTCCAGGAAGTAGCCACACTCTCCACACACAACACGGACAAAGCTCCCTTTCTCCTACTTCTCAGGTTTCATTACCAGACAAACGTCAAGTGAAATTGAAAGTGGATTACAAGTGTTATACACTCACTCAGATACTGTGTGCCTAGGTTTAGCTTTAATCAGTGCAGGTGGTGCTAAATGACACACTCACTGCTCCCACCGTACTACAAACCCATATACTCAACTCGGCTGCTGCAGATCCCAAGCTCCTGCAAATACAAGAAGCCCTCGACTCTTCCCGTACATGCTGAACTGCTGTCTGTATGCTCTCCTGGTATATCAAATGTCCCGGCACTACCTCTAGATTCTAGATTATAAGAACAAACTGGAACTTTTTTATTTATTTTTTATCAAAGTCAGGTTGATACGTTTTACAAGCTGAATACACTTGCAATATCAGAAGAGCTTGCCCAGTAAAGAAGAAGAGAGCACTAATTAAAGTTAAAAACAAAAACGGGACATGGGATAGGTGGAGAATCAAACACAATCGACACAAGAAGAAGGAAAACACGTCACATTGAAGCCAGTGTGTACTTGGCAGTTGGCCATTGTTCTAATGAGTGCCCATTAGGAAATGGACTGATTCCCTCTCAGAGACCTTAAACTAATTTCCTGGGGCCTACGGCTCCTTTGAAGAAGGAGGGTACTGAGAGGCTGCGTGTGCCACTGGATCGCCAAGGTGACGGGACATCCCGGCATGAAAAACAGGAAGTGAGAGCAAGGAGTGACTCTGATTGGACCCCTCCTTGCTCGCGTGCAGCCCCTTTCCCCTCTTTCATTTTTGGTATACTTGTTAATGGGATTGTGTCACTTAAAATAAACATGGTGACCATGTGTACATGCTGTGGGCATACACAAACAGACATTTACCTACTTGACACTAATTTAGCTAAATCATTAAAGCATTTTGAAGTCAAGGCCAGAAAATAAATCCAGCTATGGCTCTTTTCACCATGTCTGTCTTTCCCAGAACTCCTTGACACTTCCTACCTCAATCCACACCTCTCAATGATAGTGTGTAAGGCTGGAGGTCATTGTTAATCCAACTGTCTATTCTCTGCTATCTCCCTTTTTTTCCTCCCTACCGAGTCCTTGGACTAGTTATCAGACAAAATACCTGCTTGCTCTTAGGTTCATCAAGTTTAAAGAATCCAAACAATGAAAGTGCTGCAGATGCAAAATGCTGCACAAGATGGGCATGTATCATTTATCATATTATTGTTTATTTAATTATATTATTATAAAGTATTCATATTTAGCTATTTAGTCATGCCTCTTTTTGCTCAAACAGAATCACTCAGACTTGTGGTCCTCTCAGCATTTATGAGATCACTGTAACCCAGCATGACCCCCTGAAAGAGAAACAAAGTTTTTAGGCAGATAAATGTCAAATCCTTTTTCTCAGAACTTTTAGTTAGTTAGTTAGTTAGTTAGTCTCGACCCCCTCAGAAGTCTAGTGTAGTGTAGATGTGTGTATTAGGGACACCGTGTTTTGACATGTACATATAATATGTTTGCTTTTTTTCCTGGAGGATGTCATACAGGACCCCACTGGAATCAAAGCTGTCTGTGAACACAATGGTAAGACATTTAAACTGTGAGCACAATGTACAACTCTCATACCTTATATGCATATGGCAACATGGCATCCCAACTTTGCGTAGACATACACAGCACTTTCCTAAAGCCAAATGGCGTGTTATCTGTATGCATTTTGAGCTATCCATGTGTAGGCCTATGCTGTATACAGCAGATGTAAACATACACACTTATCCTGAGAACGTGCCCTACTATCGCGAGAACGTCACACACGTGTAAAAAAAAAGATAAAAAAGAAGAAAAGGTTGGGTTTAGGAAAAGAACATTGGGAAAGGCTTTAGTAACACACAAAAAAAAACACGAAAACAATGACAAAAACGCGACGGTGACCAACGTCACACACTTAGGAAAACAATAAACTGTTGGGTTTAGGAAAGAAACATTGGGGAAGGCTTAAAAAAACAAACAAAAAAAGAGTTGAAAACACCACATGCGGGAAACAATCCCAGCTCTCCTGGGTGAAAGTCCTGTGCTTTACTCATCCTCCACCCCAACCTCCTTCCACAGACTTACGTCCTTTCATACTAAAGTTCACACGTTATATTGGTGGTCCAACGGCGTTGATAAACACGCTAAAAAACGATTATGCGTCTTGATATCATACATACGCCACTTTATGAGATCAGTCTGCATATAGACACATTTGTCCATGCATTGGTATACACGAGGTAAAATGCATTTGAATTTTTTTTACTAATCTTGGCATTTTTATTTTTGTTAAAGCTGCACTAATCTAATCTTCTCTGAGATTTAAAGTGATAAATTTGCGAGAGAAAAAAACTCTCTGTTTTTTGTCAAGGAACCACACGCTCCACTTTGCAAGGTAAGATTCACCTCATCACAGCACAGATGCCGCCACCTCTTCTGTGTATTGCAAGCGGATACTTCTGTATTGCTTACCAGACAGCAGCAGGGTAAACAGGTTGTTGCAAGAGTAGGATGCTTCCAGTTGGCTGCTGTTTTCAGCAAACAAGTTCTAAAATCCCTCTCTATATTCTGTACCTGTCCAGCACTAAACTGTAGACAAACACGTTTCGCGGCTAAGCTGTAAAACACTGGCACATTTAGCAGCTTAGTTTTTTATGAGCTGTATATTTCGGTAGACCAAAACAGAGGTAAAAAGATGAATATTGAAATTGTATTTGTTAGGTTGCTAGACACAGAACTCACAGATAAATGCTAAGGTAGACGCATATCTACTGGAAGAGTACACATTCGCCGTAACAACTTTATAAGGTGAAAATATGTTAATGTTGTGTTTACAGTTTGTTCTTCTGGCCCAAATTATTGCAGGCTAAAGGTCGTAATACCTTAAACACATTATATATTACATTACAGTTTTTTTCGATTGCTAAACGACAGTGGGCACAACTGGAGTCACATGTGCAAAACGCTAACTACAGTCTGCACAGCTGCAGTTCATGTGGACCAAACTCTAGTTCGTTTTTCATTGCTTGAACACAGTTTTCAAAACTCTACACACTTATCCCATGACTTTAACCACAATGTGCACAACACTGTAGATTTACAGCACTTTGTTCAAATGCTAACACACTGCTGTCAAAACTGTTAACCACAGATTCAAAACACAATAGATTTCAGTCTGGTGCCTATCAAACACTCCTGATTGCAATTTTAGCTGAAAGCCTAAGCAGGTGTCTTGTTTTAGACTAGTTGGTGAACATATATGGTATTTATACAGAGAAAGCTCAGAAAGTCTTTTTTTGTATACAAACACCAAATACAGTTTTTTTCGATTGCTAAACGACAGTGGGCACAACTGGAGTCACATGTGCAAAACTCTAACTACAGTCTGCACTACCTACAGTCACCTGAGCTAAACAGTTCACATCACCTGCAAAACTCATTCAAAGCAACACAACTCTTTACACACGTCTCAAACAGTATGCACAGGCCTCACTGAGATAACACACACTGTCACTCAGAACACACTGAGGGTAAAAACACTAACGTCAAACACCAATACAGAAATTACAAACTTTCTCATCTTTACGGTTGAACAATTTGAGTGACTTGACACTACTCAACAGTTTATTTAAGGAAAAATATAGATTGTATAGCATACCAATTTTACATAAGGTAAACAAGAAGGAATGAAAATCAGCAGTTTTCTTCAATCAAGTATTTGTCTCTAGTAATTTATGGAATTACTGGGGAAAAAACTAAAGGTACAGACAGCATTAACGGTAACTAGTGTGACTAATCCTGCCTCTCTCCAGCATCATGTGGCAAGTTCTCTTCATCACATTGGATGTCTGCATCATCTCTAAATACAAATGAATGTGGTGTTTCTATTGCTTTCACCTCCATTACTTTCTGAAAAACAGTAAGAATGCAGTTTTACTATTGTAAAGATATTGTGTTTTTCACTTTTTTTTATAGCTGTGTATATAACCTCAGACATCTTACCTGGACATATTGGTATCTTTGCTCTTTTACCTGTTTCTCTCAAACGGTACAGTGTAGAATTGTTTCATTCTTATTTGGTGTTTGTATACAAAAAAAGACTTTCTGAGCTTTCTCTGTATAAATACCATATATGTTCACTAACTAGTCTAAAACAAGACACCTGCTTAGGCTTTCAGCTAAAATTGCAATCAGCAGTGTTTGATAGGCACCAGACTGAAATCTATTCTGTTTTGAATGTGTGGTTTACAGTTTTGACAGCAGTGTGTTAGCATTTGAACAAAGTGCTGTAAATCTACAGTGTTTTGCACGTTGTGGTTAAAGTCATGGGATAAGTGTGTAGAGTTTTGAAAACTGTGTTCAAGCAATGAAAAATGAACTAGAGTTTGGTCCACATGAACTGCTGCTGTGCAGACTGTAGTTAGAGTTTTGCACATGTGACTCCAGTTGTGCCCACTGTCGTTTAGCAATCGAAAAAAACTGTAAGAATGACACATTATACACTGTACCGTTTGAGAGAAACGGGTAAAAGAGCAAAGATACCAATATGTCCAGGTAAGATGTCTGAGTTTATATACACAGCTATAAAAAAAACCCCACTATATCTTTACAATAGTAAAACTGCATTCTTACTGTTTTTCAGAAAGTAATGGAGGTGAAAGCAATAGAAACACCACATTCATTAGTATTTAGAGATGATGCAGACGTCCAATGTGATGAAGAAAACTTGCCACATGATGCTGGAGAGAGGCAGGATTAGTCACACTATTCTTTGGTACTGTTACGTATGTACCTTTAGTTTTTTTCCCCCAGTAATTCATAAATTACTAGAGACAAAATACTTTATTGAAGAAAACTGCTGATTTTCATTCCTTCTTGTTTACCTTATGTAAAACCTGGTATGCTATACAATCTATATTTTTTCCTTAAATAAACTGTTGAGTAGTGTCAAGTCACTCAAATTGTTCAAACTGTAAAGATGAGAAAGTTAGTAATTTTTGTATTGGTGTTTGCTTGTTATACCGTTCAGTTAGTCTCTACCCGTGTGTCCGGAGTGACAGTGTGTGTTATCTCAGTGAGGCTTGTGCATAGTGTTTGGCTGCACTGAGCCTGTTTTGAGACGTGTGTTAAGAGTTGTGTTGCTTTGAATGAGTTTTGCAGGTGATGTGAACTGTTTAGCTCAGGTGACTGTTGGTAGTGTAGACTGTAGTTTGAGTTTTGCACATGTGACTCCAGTTGTGCCCACTGTTGTTTAGCAATCGTAAAAAACTGTAACACTCATTTGGACCTGTGTTTCTGTCCACCTGGTTAGTACAAAATGTACTCTCCTTTTAACCTTTAGATATTAAATTTAACTTCACAAAGTATCATCTGGATTAAACTAGGAAAAAATAAACAAAAAAGACTGTCATTCCACAATAAATGCTTTGATTAGTGAGGTGTGAAGTTATGCTTAATCTTCATCTCCCCCCCCGCCCCCCCCCACAAGCTCACCTGAGAACCTGCTGCACCTGAGAGAAGAGATGTCGGGGCGGTTGAGGGTCTGAGGGCTCGTCACAACATCGGGCTGCTCACACATGTCCAAGGACAAAGACCCCAACACCTGTGGGTGCAGAGGTCGGGGATGTGGATCGGGTGGGGGGGTCTCTGTGGGTGGATTGCAAGGAGGCTGAGAGAAGCGTATGAATGTTGCGGAGACATGCATGGTAACCGAGCTAAGTGCTCGAAGGCGTTTAAGAGGATGTGTGTGTGTTTGGAGCAGAACTAGAGAGGGAAATGAATGAGAATGTGTTGAGCTGCAAGTGTGCCGCATATGTGTGTGTGTGTGTGTGTGTGTGTGTGTGTGTGTGTGTGTGTGCGCGCGTGCAGTTCTCTCCACGTCGCTGCCTTTCCATACAGTCCAGGTGTGCATTGGGGTGTATTGTCATCCTTCTGGACTTATCGGCCCCTCTTTTCCCTGTCAGCTACCTGCCCTTTGATGTCTGGGAAGTCTTTCACCCTCTTTCTGTGTGGGTCAACATTCCAGCAGACACACACACACACACACACACACACACACACACACACAACATGGAAGAGAGGGAGGAATGAGGAGAGTGAAGGGAGGAATAACAAAAGAACAGGAGGGGAGTGAAGTACAAGTAAACACTTGCTCTGTATCAAAGAGATGGGCTTAAAACTGAACTAAAGCAGAGTCAGCTGTGGAACGCAACCCATCATATGATCAACTGTAACATCAGTGGAATGGTATAATACAGTATTAATTTAATTAACCACAGCTGGGTGTCATGTTCTACACATTATATTATAATAATTTGGAGGAAACACTGTATCTTTGTCCAACTTGTATATGAATTATGGAGCCAAGTCCCTTTAACTAGCAAAATGAAATAAAAGTGTGAGCAAACATAAGCAGCAATTATTAACAGGATACAGATTCTTTTTTTTGTTAAATGCTGAGCAATAATGGAATAAGTGTTACATAATCCATATGCCTAAAAAATCTCCTATAAAGCTCACGAATAAACACATTGTATATTGTTTTTTTAATCTTTATGAAAACGAAATGTAAAAATGACAAATGGTGGTTTAAGACACAGGCTCGCTGTTTGCCCCCTGCTTCCACTCTTTATGAACAATCTCCTGGTTGCTTCATATTTAAAGAGCAGTTATGGTGTTACATTAGTATATATATAGTCAATGTTGAACGTAACTTGTTAGTCAAATAAATGGAGTGTAGTGAAAAACGTTGAATCCCTTTGCAATGTAGTGACGTAGAAGTAGAAAGTAGCAGAAAATGCTCAAGTGAAGTACAAGTATGATGGAGGAAATGACAATTAAACATTCACTAGACATATATGGAAGCCACTTCTTTCTTTATCCCTTCATGTTTTTCAGTAGAGACGTCCTGAGTCCATGTACTGTATATACCCATATATATTATATCATCATATAAACACAATGTTTAACCAGAGTTTCATCTCTCATAACGCTCTTCCATCCTCACATTGTGCCTGGCTGTGTCTGTGGTTGTTTTCTCAGTGCTCTTGATGACTAGTGCTGACAGATGACAGACTGTCAAGGGCCTCTGATCACACAAACAGCTTCACCAGCACACTTTCACTGACTGTTACACCCCGCATTTATATACTCAGCTTGACTGACACTTCTACTGAAGAAGAAGAAGATGAATAATATGCTAAACTGTATCAAGAGGAAGGGTTCCAAGAGGGCAGTTTTAAAGATGTTTAATACTGAGGATACGGAATAAAAAGAGTAAAACCATTTTTTTCTGTCAGGAAAAGAGGGAAGGGGTGGTCCTCAGGTTCAATTTTTCTATTTGACCTTTGCACTTGATGGTATAGTTTTACATTTCAGGTTAATTGGTGCAGGGATTGATGACGCTCTGTGTGTGTGTGTGTGTGTGTGTGTGTGTCTGTGTGTGTGTGTCTGTGTGTGTTTGTCAGGGTTGGGGCTATGCCTGTATATCTCTGTATTCCTCTCTCAGCCAGGTGCATGGCACTGCTGTGGAGCTTTTATCCCAGGCAGATCCCTGGGAATGTAGGGAATTTCTCCCAGACGCTCCTGGTCACAGTGCCCTGGCAGCTCCTACTCTCTCTCTCACACACACACACACACACACACACACACACACACACACACACACACACACACACACACACACACACACACACACACACACACACACACACACACACACAAACGCCTTCTCCGCCTCCCCCCTAACCCCGACATCATTGACAGACACAGCCCAAAGAGCAGACACCTGGCTTCACATGCACATAAAGACACACACCCTGGGGAACTGCAGGGAAAGTCAGGGATCAGCAGAAACACTCTAGAGAAACAGGAGAAGACAGAAGGAACCAGATGCAAGATAGTACTCAACAAGAGAGAAAGAGTGAGAGGTGGCGCATGGGTGGGGCACAAAAGTGAGGCTGAAACAAAGACAAAAATCAACGATTGAAAGGTCAACATGTCAAAACAGTAAATCACATGTAAACCACACAAAAATGTAAGAAATTAAATCATATCGTATGATATTGACAAGATCAATTAAGTTCAACATCATGATCAAGGCCAATTTCATGACCTCTGTTGCATGACTTTTAGCTTCTATCCAAAACAATTCTTTCAGTAGGAGAAAAGATAAAAACACAATTTTCGCATCAAAGTTTGAAAATGTGACAATAAAATAGGCATGTTGCAGAGAGCCTGGGCAAGGAAGAGTTAACTGAGCCTCCCCGCCTGTCAGTGAGGGCGCGGCCTGTCTGTCACTCAGGAGTTAACACCACCTGAGAGTCCTGTCAGCCTCACTTCCTCTCCTTTCTACTGCCTGCCAATCAACCCACACGTGTGTGTATATCAGTGTGTTTCTGTGATGTTGTTGCATGTTTATGTGTGTGGTTTATGTGAATTGAAAATAAAGATAACACAATAATACTATGTCATGCAAATTAAGTGTGAAATACTCATCAGATAATGTGAAAACAAAACATAGTAGTTGCTTGCAGCTTTTCTGTGGCATTTCTCCTTGTTGTAGCACTGACTGGCATGTGTGATGATATCTTGTCTCAATTCACACGCTGAAAGAATGAAAATCATTTAGGTTGGTGGGAAGAGAATCCACATGCTGCTTCCATCCTAGCACACAGACACACACACACCCACACACACACACACACACACACACACACACACACACACACACACACACACACACACACACACACACACACACACACACGGTTCATTATCTAAACACTGCAGGGCATGGTTCTCCACTCCCCTCTTCTTCTCTCCCTTTTTGTGTCTGCACCTCTGAGGCCAAGGCAAACACTAGGTGTGTGTGATACACTCATATCTCAACACACACACACACACACGCACGCACACACACACACACACACACACACATACACACACACACACACATACACACACCTCCCTCCTCTTAATATCCCAGATGTGCTGAGATTTTAAGGCCGTCTCCGTCCCCAAGTTATCAGCTAGCTAGCTTGGTTAGGAAGGTGCATCCGTAATTCCTATTAACTCTGATATTATTGGCTAGTGAAAAACAAAAACACAAAATGTACTTACGGGAGAGCCTTTTCGTACAACCGAACAAGACATTTTTGGGCGACCAATATGTGACAATTAATTTTCATGAACCGAAAACACACGAGAGTCAAAGATCTACACCAAAAATACGGACATCCAAAAACAAGTTCACAGCTATTTAAATCACAGTTCTCAGTGCCATGGATACTCATTGCTAAGCCTCTATCCTGATTGGCAGGTTGCCGTGGTAGCGACTAGTCAATCAAAAGGTAGTCATTCACTGATGCCTTCCCTGCTTTATCGTGTATTTGTTTTCTTTCAACAATGTTTTATTAATTTTTCATTGCAATTAGAATTTCCAATTGGTTATCTATTAAAGAACAAACTAGACACTGCCTAAAAAGAATAGTGTCTTGCCCTTGATGTCTTCAGTGACCATTAGAACAAGTAGATTCAGCTGGAGGAAGTGCATGAGATTGACAACAAAGGAAAATGGGTTTGAAGACACAGAAAATGGGTCTAAAAAGGCGGCGAATACAGCTTGTCAGTGGCGCTGTAGCCGTGCAGCTGTGTGGTGTCTCTGTCAGTCGGCTGGTCTCTGTTTCACAGAGAATTCCTCTGTGGCTCTCTAATAGGCTGACAGCCTCCCCCCACCCCCCGGCCTTACAATGCTGACCGGCTATTGGTTCCCGGGGGACCATGGACATCCCCCACTCTCAGAGATACAGACAGATACTGACTCTGCACTTAAGAGTGTGCATGTAGACGTGTGTCTGTGTGGGTGAAAAAGACAGAGTCAGTGTACACCTGTCTGTTGTTCTGTTGGTCATGTTCAAAAAATGTGTGCATACAAGGAATCTCTTATGAACAGCCGCTCAACACACATTTGTCCCTTCTGTGGAAGTGAAACTGAAATTCTGAAGCAAAATGGGGAAGAAAAAAGCAGGGGAAAGATTAAAGTACTAGCTATTCTCTGAAGTGGAGAATCTGTCCTGCTTTATGCTGCGGTCACATCCTGTGGGAATTACTGACTTTATTGGAAATGATCATGCACATGAACTTGCTTGAAAGCACCAATATGCTGCAATTGAAGTTTTCTGTTGACGTTGGATGCTCCTGGTCAGCTTTTTAACACTTAGAAACAAATGCATTTGAGTTGTACAACATGACGAACACTGCAGTGTCCTGCTATTGCACTGTAACACATACAACAACATGATAACATCGTTGCTTTTATTCACTTCCTACAAATGGCACACGGGCAGATCTAAAAGAAGTGCACTGGCAAATTGTCTTGTGCAGCCTGATCTCACAACAAAAATAACATAAAGATAGAATAGCTTTTTTAGATTCTTTTAAAGCTCCTGGTCTATCCACACGTGTTTTCACTTATTGTGCCTGATTAGAACTATTCTCAGGACTGTGTGGGCATGTACAGGATGTATTTGATTGGCATCTGCCTCACTCTCCTGTTAGTTTTCTTGCACTACTTTACACTTTTATTGGTTCATTGAGTATGGGGACCTCATGTAATTCCCTGCATAGCTCCACCCAACTACAGCCTGAGCAGAGGTCTAATGATCTGAGCTGAAAACCTGTGTAGATGTGTGAAAAGTTTAGTTTTCACTTAATCTGGCTGATTAGATCTCTTCCCAAGACTGTGTGGGTGTGTTAAGATGAATTGATTGACATCTTCCTGTTAGCTTTATTGCACCTGTTAGGGCAGGAAAACTGACACCTTGATCATTCTTATTGGTAGATGGAAGATTTGGGACCTAATACATTCCCACCAAAGCTCCGGCCCACCTTCAACCTGAGCAGATGTCTAATCAGACAGAATAACTGAAATCACCTGTGTGGGCGTTCAGAAGCTTTAAATGTATTCCAATGAACTGTCACACCTTCAGGAGGCAAAATTAACCCACGGCAATGTTGGGCTCAAATGTTAACTTTGGTGCGCTGTGACCATAGACAGTAAAAAAGTATGGACACATTGACCCCAAAGACTCTGGACGGAGACCAGTGAAGGATATTAGATGCACTTCTCCGGTGTGCGCTGAGCATTACTGCGCAGCCTCCAACTGAGAGAGACGACGTATATGTGACATGAGCAACCTGTCTGAAAGTTGTAAGTCTTCTGGTAGCTGTGCCAAGAGAAATCTCAATCATTCCCAATCTTGCAGAGACGGAGAGTGTAGGTATATGTAAGGAGATAACATAGGCACAGGCTAATTATTGCTAACTAAAATGCTAGTTAACATTAGTAATTAAACTAAACTAATGTAAGCTAATGTAAGTCGAAACTGCCTGTGAGCTTCTCCTGTACTGTACGGTAATTCCTCTGCTATGTGACAGTAAGTCGCGTGGTTATGACACAATCGTTAGCCTATTTTTACAAAAACGTCTGCTAAGGAGCCATAACGTGAGATACAAGGTAATGGAGCCTTTTATACATTGTCGTGTTTCTTTAGAAATAAACAATGGACAAATAAAGTCTTTAAACGCTTCAGATGTAAAGTTATTCGCTGTCAAAGTGACGCCAAAATGAATGGCAGTCAATGGGATGCTAACGGGGGGTTGATGGCTTGATAGCATCAAAATGGCTCCATAGGAGGCTGGCTTACACGCTTGGCTGTGACACGCAACTTTGTGCCGTTGACCAATAGCAAACTGTCTTGATAGTGCAAAGCAAGACATTTAAAGACATCACCTCAAGAAAGTGCGATGGACATTTTCCACTATTTTCTATTATATAGGCCAAATGATTAATCCATAAATCTAGAAAACATTTGGCAGATTAATTGATAATGAAAATAATCGTTAGTTGGGCCCTAATGTTAACAAACAATTTGTTCTTCTAACCACTTGTTTTGGCTACAGGCTCAGCAAAAAGAGAAGGAGGCCTGAAACAGTCTAACATCTGTGGATCTGGCTTCACAGAAGTTCACGGTTCAGCCCCAGACTGAACTCCCCTACTGTCAACAGGAGTATTCTCCGGGTAAGAGTTTAACTCTCATCGCCACACATGAGCCTGGCAGGCAACAGCCTACATGTAATCACAATAAACCTGGAGCCACCATCCTTCGTAAACAGTTCTTTTTGCCCACCGTGAGTAGGATGTAGTAGGATAACCTGAAGCAGAGTGGAACTTATGAAGGTAACACAACAGTGCAGCAGAAGACTTTTGAGCCACACTACATGGACGTGAGGTTGTGGTTTTATCAGTACCTCTAGGGTCAGCGCTACAAAGAAAATAAAGAAAGAAAGGGTTAGAGTGGAGGTTAGTGCAGAGGGAATAAAGGACAGGAATATATCACAGAGATTAGCCCTGGCAGGGCTCTGACTAGAGATCTCACAACAGAAAGAGAGAGGAGGAGAAGAGGAAGGAGAAGAGGAGCATTATCCGTTGATTATGTGCTGCTGACAGTAAAAGTCTATAGACAAAACGCAAGCTCTACACCAGAGGTAGTTAAATTCTGGTATGGATACAGGGCATGAAAGCTACATTCTAACAGCACAATACGATTAATAACATCTTGAGGCATTTCCAGTACATAGAGCAGTGACAGGAGGGCCGGAGTCATCCCGATGTTAATGAACACAAACAAAAAGCTGGCAGATGGATGGAGAGGTGAAATTAAAGAAGGGAACACAAGGCGCTTAACAATCTCTCCATCATCGTCATGTCATCACTCAATTAAAAGGTTAGGCCATGTTTATTCTTTCTATTAGCAAGACTGGAAAAACATCAACAAGCACTTATTACCAAGACTCACCGCCTGCAGGCAAAGCCACTGCTAATTGTAGTGTGTGTGTGTGTGTGTGTGTGTGTGTGTGTGTGTGTGTGTGTGTATGTGTGCTTGTTTGTGTGTAAAAGAGAGTGAGAGAGAGACAGAGAGAGAGAAGGAAAGATTCTATGGAGACAATATTGTTTGTTTTTCTATATTTAACATCACAAAGAATGTCACCCATTAGCAACCTTTAATTCTAATGTCACAATTCCTTTGATTGGATGTGTTAAAGGTCCCATGGCATGAAAATGTCACTTTATGAGTTTTTTTAACATTAATATGAGTCAGATCTGGAATCTGCTCCTTACGGGCTTCTGTTCTAACTAGCTTGGTTTGAAGGCGTGCCACACTAGCAGCTAGGCGAGTATTATAACCTGTGTTACAAAGTGACGCAAAGTGACGCAAAGTGACGCAAAGTGACGCAAAGTGACGCACGTTTGTCATGGAAGTAAAGGCTGGACTACAATAGATCTGTTTCAAGCAGTTTGTGAACAGGACTTTGGGCTTTTTCACTTTGTAAATCTTACATGTACAAACAAGATATATAACCCAATAAAGGAAAGTTAAAAGTCAAAAAGCATAATATGAGCACTTTAAATCACTGTCACACATGGACTGCAACCTGAACTTATCTAGACATTACCAGAAGGAGCTCATGTGAGAATGCAAAGCTCCGGATCAGTTGGACCTTACCCTGCCAGCTACCTAGTACAAAGTCTGTAAAATGTCTGATTGAGGCCAACGTGTGTATAGAGCAGGTCATTGTCGGTGAATCAGGTGTAGGGAATACGCTTATTTCCCAATATGTAGAACAATTTTATTTTAGGAGTGCAAACAGCAGTTAGGATACTCCTTTCAGTCAAAGCAGACTCAGATATCAGAGTTCACAAGTATAATTAGAAGCAGTTTGTAGGTCTATGTCTGTGTACAGTATGTGTGTCGGTTTGACCACATCAACACGATAAGCAGGTAAATTTGAAGGAAGACGATAAAACACCTCAGCCCATCTGTGCCTCTGAGTCATAGTCCATCCTCTTTCTGTCTTTCTGTCCCATTCTCCTCTGCCCATCTGCTGTCTGCTTAACTCGTCTTGTAGGGTCCAGATAGGCATCTCCCCTACATATCAGACAGGACACACACACACACACACACACACACACACACACAGCACAGACCGCAGGGCAAGTGAGCGTATACCTCGGTATGAGAGTGTGTGGGTGCACATAAAGTTATGTATGATTGAATCTCAGCAAATGAGATAAGGTTGGTGCTGTGATGGTGTTTTTTTTTTGTGAAGGTGCGAGAGTGTGTGTTGAGGCAGTTGTGCCCACGGTCTGCAAGCACCTAGTACATAACACGTGTGTGAGAAAAGCAGGAAGCAAACTACTCTGCAGCGCGATGGTGGCGATAAGGGCGGGTGTGTGTGTGTGTGTCACCAGGGAGGTGGGATTGGGTTCAGTGGTAGGACACGCTTGTCCATGCTGGTATTCGTGAGAGGCTCCAAAATACCAGGGCGGGATGGGAGGAGGGAGGTGGTGGAGAGTTGCGGCAGAGAAAACCTGGTACTTTATCTCTTCAAGCAGAAATGAAGTACACTGGTACAAAACAAAGCAATTACATGTCTTGTGTGCTCTGAGCAGGGAGATGAGTTCATATGGCATGTGTGTTACTGTAATCCACTCAAGCTTTGTTCATACTTGTACATGCTTCTATACTACAATTGGGTGCCTGCACCAATTAGAGTTTTCCACCAAAACTTCAGGACCATCAAAAGGTAAGGACTCAAGTCACAGGATATAAATGACTAATGATCAGCTCTGAGAGAGAACTGGTGTCTTAATAGTGGCCTGATATTCTTGACATGGCTTTCAAATTCATTTGTACAAACGTGTACAACTCAAACCTATTATTCCCACAATTTGTGGTTCTAACCGCGTTTTGTTTTTTCCGCGACTGGCTGATGAACAACTCTTTTCTTTGGTTTTGTATTTTTAAGTATAGCTTAGGTAATATTATAGAGCCAAGATGAAAGATGAAGATGAAACTGACAGAAGGGCGGGACTCGGAGGTAAAAGTCGCAATTATAAAGCCGTTTGCCACTTCAGCACCACGGACAGCACCATGCATTTATCAATACACAATACAGTTAGGCTACTGATATTTCAGAGTCATGGTTTTTGTTTTCATGAGTCAGCACTAGCAGGTATATTTGTGTATGGGTGCATATTCATGTATAAACAGCAGTATTAGGGCTTTTGTGTGTGTGTGTATGTGTGTGTGTGTGTGTGTGTGTGTGTGTGTGTGTGTGTGTGTGTGTGTGTGTGTGTGTGTGTGTGTGTGTGTGTGTGCAGACTGCAGCAGGTGTTAGCAGTGACAGGGGGGGGAATGTCTGAGCAGACTTTGGCATCGAGCTGAAGTGTGAAGTGACACTCGGTACTAACACTCTCAACCTAATTGCTGTTGCTCGCAGCTGTTCTTCAACAAGACACACACACATGCAGTATACACACCCTGTGTATGCTAATGAAAATGGGGCAATCTCATATATAGTTAAGCAAAGATTGCACAGAGAGTAGGTGCAGTTTGGTGATTTGATGTGTGCTCCAGTTGGAAGAGAGGCAGTGGAAATCCTGCAGTGCATTGCAATGTTGGTATCAAGATGAACCACAGTTTGTGCCATTTTTCATTTAGTGCACCTGCTCAGACCAGAAGTAGGGCACTGTTTAATGTGATGTGATTTTACATGAGCGTGAGGTGGTTATCACACTGATCTGATGTAACCTAAAACTGACTGACTGACAAGCTCCACCAAACTGTCAGTCCCTTAATGCTAAATTCACACTACAGGACCTTCAAAGTTGTCAGATCACTGCTACACAACTTGCTGTCTTGTGAGCAGGAGTCTTGACGTCGGTGTGGTTTTCACACTACATGACTGACTGGCGACAGGGGGTCACACACACTACAAGACCTTTCACCAGGAGGGATCCTGGATGTGTATATCTGGTCTCCAAACAATGTTTTGTCATCAAAATACATGCAAGAAGTGACACGTAGTGACGTAATATCATGCCCGAGACAGTTTTTTGGGGTTAGAGTGTGTTGTCGTTTCCACAAGTCTTTACTATTAATAGCCTGTTTCCTCTAGGTGCAACAACAACTTTAGTCAGCCCTAGGTTACCACTCAACCCGTGTCTTGCACTCTCATTGGCTGTAGCTCATCGACAGACTCCCCGACAGGTCCAGATATTTAGTCCACCAGATATCTGGAATAGCCTCTTGTTTCATGTCTTTAAGCAGTTGACTCAGTTGGCAGCCCCGAACCAACACCTATTTGCCTCTGATCAGGGGCATTTGATGAGGAGCTCCAAAAACTGTTGGTGAGTGGAAAATCAGGACGCATCGATCTAACACTGAAATGGCAGCTGAAAGCAGTAGAGAAAGGAACAGTAAACCATTTGACAGCAACAAGATGATTGGCTCACAGAGCAAAATCTGATTGGTGGAGAGAATAAATAAAGTAGGCATAAAAGAACGTCATTCCTCATTGAACTTTAAGTTTCATGTACACCAGCCATGATTACCAAATGTGTGCCTTCACACACAGCACACCTGACCTTGAATCATGAAAACCAAACCCAGAAATACACATCAGACCCACAAAGACAGACACACATGCCTACAGCTAAACACACACACATTGCACAGGAAGAGAGTGATGAGGCGTCTGACATGGCCAAACAAAAGCTGTGCCCCTGAACAAACACGCAAACACAATGAGCATTGAGAGAGCTGAACACGAACGCACGCACACACACACACACACACGTGCGTGCACACACTCTCACACACACACACACACACACACACACACACACACACACACACACACACACACACACACACACACACATAGTAGCTCCAATGTAAAGTCAGCTTATCTGAAAATCTGTTTATGTGGGGATCTGTGAATTTGGCTTTTAAACCCAAAGCATATCCTTCCTTGTTCCAACTTCTTCTAAAGAGCAGGCTATGGAGTGTTGAGTGTGTGTGTGTGTGTGTGTGTGTGTGTGTGTGTGTGTGTGTGTGTGTGTGTGTGTGTGTGTGTGTGTGTGTGTGTGTGTGTGTGAGAGAGAGCAAGAGAGAGAGAGAGAGAGAGAGAGAGAGAGATGGTTATGTTTTATTATTTTGAAGTATGAAAACAAACAATCAAGTGCTTGCTGAGATGTGTTGATATGTGTGTGTGTGTGTGTTTGCCATAATCGCAAGGACCATTATGAAGAAAGTGTGTGTGTGTGTGTGTGTATATGTGAGAAAGAGAGAGTAGCTTATTCATTATTTTGACAATGAATATGAAAACAAAGTTAACTGTTTAGTGCATGTTGAGATAGGGGTATAAGTGTGTGTGTGTGTGTGTGTGTGTGTGTGTGCCAATTTGTCGTACATGTTTTCATATACTTTCAATGCTGCCTGTTTGCAG
This sequence comes from Perca fluviatilis, assembly GCF_010015445.1. Classification (NCBI taxonomy): domain Eukaryota; kingdom Metazoa; phylum Chordata; class Actinopteri; order Perciformes; family Percidae; genus Perca; species Perca fluviatilis. The sequence goes on along the minus strand of NC_053113.1, from coordinate 19,282,562 downwards.
TAAAAATAAAGTTTTCAATCACTCGCACACGTTCACACACTGAAGCACAATCCCAAACACTAGGGGCTCCTCATATTCAAGCCAAATTATTGAGTGTGATATCCATCTGCCGGCGTGTGGCACTGGGAGGTGAAAGAGAAGCCGAACAGAGGGATGAACGGGGGGCGAAAGGTAAATATTTGGTTTAGTTAAAGTGCTGGTGTTTACGTTAAAAGTAGCGATGCTGTTTGTTTGAAGCCTCTCTCCCCTTCCAGTGTGTAAACTTGGCTACCAGATAAAGACTCTGCACTGCTCGCCTTCCAGAGATGAAGAGAAAGAGAGTGAGGGAAGGATAACAAAATAAACACAAAACAAATGAAGGAGTGCTTTTCCAGCGGCTCCTATCTTTATCAGAAACATTTACTGTACCGTGGCACAACAAATAATGAAGTGACAAGTGAGCAAAACATAAATAGCACTGCTGCAGACACGGAAGACAAATACAGGGAAACACACTGATAAAGAGATCAGCTGAAGAAAATATGGTATCTCCACGGGCCTACAGCACCACGTCTGAATCATTCTGTACAAATATGTGTTTTGGCCACGAGAGAAATGCTGGAAAAGGTGATAAAATGAGGCGTTAGTGGAAAGAAAAATCTGAGGGGATAGATGAGGACAGAAACATGCAGACAGGGGAGAAAGAGAGGCAAAGAGACAGAGATGTAAAGATAGAGAGCAGGCCAGAAAATTGAGAGGTTCAGTCGGGCCAAAGATGGAGAGATACCTCTGCCAATAAGGTCCAGAGTGTGAAAGAAAGAGTCTTTTCTGTGGAGTTCAGAGAGGCTGTCAATCCAAAAGAGTCCATGATCCAACAGAATATTTATTTAGCTAATTGAATAAAAAGAGGGAGAGGAGAAGGAGATGCGTGGAGGGATGAAGGGCAGTTTCTATTTGTACACGGGCTGCAGTATATAATTAAATTGCAAGTGTACAAATATATTCTGCATATCTAGTATGAACCCTAATACAAATACAAAAAACAACAACCTTTTTAAAGCAATCACTTTTCGTTTGTGTAGTCCTGCGTTTGTGGTTGCTTCCAAATTAAAGCCACAATAAGGGCGCTGTCACACCTATGGTTCGTGGACTCTGTGCGATTAAGGGGTTAAGTTGCAACGTTGTTGCATTATTCATTTGTACGGTTTGCTTTCACACTGCACTTTGTCAAACGCACCAAACACTGTAAAAAAAAAAAGGTAATGCGATCGAAACGGCCGCTTGTTTATCGGACAGAATATCTGAAACTCACCGACAGTTCTAGTCTCAGAAATAATGGAGCAACACCACATTTTTAACGTCTCTGGTTTTCTGGTTCTGCTTTAGTGTTTCTAATATTTTAGAAGAAGGCAAACAATGTGAGCAGTTGACAGACAGCGAGTGAAAGAGAGAGACGATGATGTGATGTCACACAGACGACCAGCGATGTATGGTCAAAACAGGTTATGGATCTGAAAGTTATCATCCCTTAAATCATATATAACTCTGTAAATTGTGTACAAGATTGAAATTGCAAGCTAGTAGATGCATTGTTTTTGGTCCACTTCCTGTATTTGAGTCGGATCGCGTACTCACCTGAATTTAACCGAACTCTATTTCACTTGGAAGCGAACTGAGACCCCTATTTTCAAGCGGATCAGAGTTTGTTTGTTTGATCCGCACCAGAGCCCGGATGAGCTTTCATGCCAGCCCAAAGGGTTCTTTTTAAACGGACCAAACAAGGTAGGTGTGAAAGCAACTAGCAATGGAGTTGACATTCAGCTCCAACAAATATGGAAGCAGGAGCTACCACAGTTAGGAATCTCAGCAGCTCTTACACCCTTTAGACCAACTTTGGTCTTACTTTTGTATCTTTAGCACTGATACTATTGTAAGCACCAGTGTTATTCCTGAGATCTGTGAACATGACGACATTGTTACCCTTATTGGACAGGAAAACGTCATCTTACCAATTGACCTGCTAGAATGTACAATATTAGTATAACAGATAAAAACATTTTTTTATTTATTTTATTTTTGTGGTATTTTTTGTCTCTTTGTGGTTGTTTTGCATCTCTTTGTGGTCAGTTTGGACCTCTTTGTGGTTAATATAATTGTTTCCTTTATAGATGCTTAAAACGTTCTGATAGATGTCTACTACAAATTTAACTACAAAAAGCTCTGTACTTTAGTATCTTATTTTTGACTGATGTTCAATTTGAGCATATTTTAGGACAATAAGAACACAATGTTCAGAGAGACTGGTAAGGAAATCAACCGAAAACAACAACAGTGAGAGGGACATGTCCCTCCCCCTGCATCCCCAGTGGAAATCAGGCCCTCAGCCTTAGTACCCACTCATGTATTCTGCTCACTTGTAGCTGGCATAGTTCCTGAAACCGCACTCTCTTTTCCCACACACTCCCAAAGCAAATCCACAAAATCTTGCAATGATCTCTCAAGGATTCTCCGCAAAAAACAGCACAGCTCATAAAGCTGCTCCTGTGTTTTCAATACACCACACTCAACATATTCATGTTTATTTCAGGCATAAGTGTAATACATACTGTCAATCAAGAATACAATATTAAAAATTCAAAGACCACACAAAGGTCTATTAAGAAGTCCATTAATTCAGCCTAGTCAATAAAAGATCACCCAAAATGAACTAGCAGCCTACACTTAAACCTTTATTATAGGCTCTTTGATGCTGATGTATTTTGATTGGGAATTAGTTTTCCTCCCCCTTTGACAGTGTCGACCAGCTAAACAAGACCCAGCTGTACAAGCCTGTGATTACATCTCATCTCCCCACTGTTTGCCCCAAATACCCCCGCAGAAGACGTGCTGCTCCCTTCATCAGCAAATAAGAGCAGGGTTGCATGCAGTCAAACCGAAGTGTCTCGGATCAAGCAGGCTTGTTTTCTGGACATGCATAGGTGTGTGGAATATCAGTAGTGCGTGTGTATATGTGCCAAACACCATATTTATAGATGAAAAGGTGTGTAGAGAGGGGGGTTCTGTCAGCATGGGTGTGTGTTACGGTAAAAAAGAAAGACACACAGTGAGAGAGATACAAGCTGGTGTCAGAGCGGCTCACTGTATATACACACAGGTCATGACAGTGCATGAAAAAAGCAAAAAGAAAAAGAAAGCGCTCCAACTTTCACCCTGAGTGAGCCTACACATTCTCCAGATAGTTGGGTGGCTCATATGAAAGGCACTCGCTTGGCGGGGCAGCACGCTGATTCAGCTGCAGGTTATTGTCCCTCAAAGACGCTTTTTTACAATGAAAATATTATGATACATCTGCACATATTTAGCTCTCGGTCATTCACACACTCACACAGACACCAGCCTTTAGAGACATAGAAGCACACATATGAAAAACACACCTCACATGTGTGAAAGTCAAAGAGAGGAGCCTTGGAGCGCTGTCAGACGTGCTAAAATGTGGGTGGGCGCTCAAAGCAATAAAAATGCTATCTGCACGTCATCATCAGCCCATCGGCCCCCGGGGGAGGCTTATTGATCAATGTGGCGGCTAATCCGAAACGGACAAACCCTTGGCGATTCCCTTCCTTCCTCAACTCAGCCTTTTCTCTTCTTAACCACGCGCGTCAAAGCCTTTTGTTATCCTTAAAAAAACCTAACAAATGTTTCTCACTACATTTTCAATACCAGTTTTAATGTTTCTGGCGGGTATGCTTGTTGGTAATAAGAAAGGACCAGGAGTTCTTTGAAGTGCATTGGATAGGGGCTGGGGGTTCACACACACACACACACACACACACACACAGACAGACAGACAGACAGACAGACAGACAGACACACACACACACACACACACACAGACAGACACACACACATCCTTGAATTGTTAAACATGTGAGTACAGTCTGTTGACTTATATTGTCTCTTTCACCCCTAGATTTGACATGACAGCATGCCAGCACTGACCTGAATCCTTTCTTTTACCTTATTTTAACCTAAATTCAGCTGCAATTCCTAAAAATAGCTCCTTGACTGATGTGGTCTCAGCAAAATTCACCATAATTGACCACTTTCTGGTTTCTGGGGATGCTTGGCCCCCATGGAAGAATGAAAAATCTTGTATAAACCACAAACACACAGCCCTTTGGGAGCTGTGAGAGCTCAGTAAGCAGGGAAAAAAGAGAATCTTTGCAACATCCAAGCATCATAATATAATGACACACTTCATTGCACCTACTGGAACTGTATATGGCGCGAGACCTCAGGATAACCCCGCGTGACCCTCTAGGCCTTCGTACTGAGGCGCCATCAAAACAAGGCCTCACCAGTCGCCTCTCTCCTCTCTCTCTTCTCTTGTTATTTGTTCAGTATGTAGTACAAATTTCCCCGTGTTGCAGGCGTATAGGGATCAGTGCGGCGAACTGTGCCCAACCTCAGCTTACCTTATGGAGCTCGTTACAATGCCACAGAGTTCAGGCCTGACAGATCCAATAACCCCTCCACTGTCGTTCAGGGGAGAAATTGCTCCGAGCGATGTGCGCCGAAAAACGCCCCGCTCCTCACCCCGCGTTTAAAGTTATGATCCTTATCGTAATTAATTCAATAAAGCGGTAATGTGCTGCAAACCCGGCACCCCCCTGCCTTATCCAGTGTGCAGGGGGATATAGGCTTTCAGGTCCGGACTCTCTCACTGACTTCAGTGTCGAAGGTAATAGGGAGCAGACAGGAGTTAGACAGTGATATGTCTGCACCGGTGCGAGTAAAGAGGCCTAATCGAATTTGTTTTAGACTTTAAAAAGATACTTTCAGGGGTTTGTGTTAATAACCTAATAACAATAAGAAATAGAAAGCTGATCCAAGGTCAACAGTGGAAGGAGGCCATTTTTAATTTGAAAAACTGGAGCGGGCTCCAAATAATTGGCTACCATCCTGTAGATGGATACACACAATGGCTTCCAGCGTTGCCACAACATCACAGGGCTGATGGGACATAAAGTCACTTGTGAAGGAGACCCACAGACCAACAATAATAGAAATAAACAAACAGAATGTAGAATTAGTCAGGAAGCTTAAATTAAAAAAACGTGAAAGTTACAGTGTAGAAAGGAATTAAAGAATAAAAAATTAGTATTGTATTGATTTTTAAAAAAATTAGAGGGACTAAACAAATCCAAACAGTTGTATACGTAGGTTTTGGTTTAGTTATGTCAAAATTTTAATCTAAACTGCTGTTAAGAGTGACATCCTGTGCCGAGACAGATTATCTGGAATAATATCAATATTATCAGTAAAAACAGAGAGCATGTCATCACAACATTTTAGAGTAATTGGGAACGTGACCTGGCTTTAGATGAAAAATAATTCTGTGTATTGTTTTACTCAAGCCTAAATTATTTCAACAGACTTCTGGAGATTGAAACGCTGATTAGATGAGAGTTGTTACACACTGCAAGTCAGCATGTGTGTGAGTGTGTATTGGTTGTTTGAGTTGATTATATGCTTCTATCTGTGTAAGTATTTATGCAGGAGATGCTCCTAAGCAGGGCATGTAGCCCATAACTGATTTTATTACTATTTAATATCATTAACGATACGATACGATACCATTCCCGCTATTGGTTTTACAATATTCTGCTGATTAACAGTTGGGGGCAGCAATGTGCCAGGAAAACGTAGCAATGCGCCAACAAGAGGCTATCCTCCAAAGAAAATCAGCAGCATCAGTTGTTTCAGGAAGTGCCCCAAAATAACATTATTTACATATGGAGGAGGTCATGGTGGCTGGATGGGTCAAAACAATACAGGACTTCCACAGGGACAACAAACATCTTTCACATAATTTCAAATATTGTAAAAATCGGGTATGCAAAGGAAATGCATTCAACATGTTTGTTAGAAACATGTGTTTTGTTGAGTTTTATTTGTTTACAAGAAAAGTTAGAGACCCTAAAGCTTTAAATTCAGGATCTCTAGGTCGCTAGCTCTCTTAATCCCTATTTTATTGAGCTTATTGAAACACAATCTTTATCTTGCTATGTAGAGTGTCCCATAACTGACTACATCATTTGTTTTAAATATCTATAAACATAAAAAGTCAAAAGAATGTCTTTGGCAAGTGGCAACCAGACTTGTTTACTGTGTGAACGAAGCATACATGCAAGGTCTGTGTTTGACCAGTGAGCGACGTTCAACACTGGAAAATCTGCCCTGCCATAGTTCTTGGACCGAAAAAATACTACCCTCAGACCAGGAACTATGGATCTAAATTTAGACCGTGGTTCCTCCGGTCAAAATACAGGTAATATTTGTTTATACTTGGCAGCTTCAAGGTGTATAACAGCGAGAATATGGGGAAGGGCATTTCTGCAAAAAAGCAAACATTCTCAGCATTCGTGCCTTACTCATGACCAATAACAGGAAAAAAAAAAAGATGGGGAAAAAAGTGTTGAAGCAACAGTGTAGCTGGATCACCTTAGAAAACAGAAAAACTGGAACACTTATAGCCGGCTAAGCAGAGGTATCCAATGCCTTCAGGCAATGAGCGCTAAGTTGTATCTCCGGTTACATTTTCAGAGGAAGAAATGTTGTAAGTAGATGTTACTGGCACAGAGAGAAAACTTGGTGCGGACGTTTAATGTTATGAAATTCATATACTATGTTTAAATTAATTTCCTGGTAATCCACTCTTGCGCTAAAGGAAGATGATTGTGAGGTGATTGTAAACTGAGCTCAATGCAAATTGACGTTAGCTAGAACTGAATCAAATATTGGTCACAAGTTCAATGATTTGGGGAGAAATATGGGGGTAGGGAGGTATGAAGAAGGGTTTTAGTGGGTGGCAGTGGAGGGGGGGGGACAGCTCCTCAGTCAGCTCAGGATATTTGACCACCGTTTGCACCCACCCGCCATTCCACACTCCCCCGTTCTCCTCCCCTCTCCTCTCTGAGTCCCCCCTCAGATTGATTAAATTGGATCAAGATGACACCAATAATTGGCTCAAGCTGGGGCCGGTGCGCAGACCCAACGATCCATATCTAACTCCTTTTGTTGCGATGGTGTCCCTTTTCCCGCGCCGCGCTCCATTTGGAACGGTTTACCTTGGCTCCGTCACAAGCGTTTTAGCCCAATCCCCCGCGGAACACAACAGCCCGCTGACATCATGAGAGCGACGGAAAGGTTACATTTTTCGCAGATGTCTGGGCAATTATTGGCGTGCTGGCTTTTTATGGTCACCCGATTCATCCCCTTTTGTTCAATATCCCCAGGGGACAGAGAGAAAGAGCGGATGAGGTGCTTTGGTGTGAAATGTTGCCGTTTGATATTAATATCCATGACCTTGGGGGGGGGGGAATAGATTTAGAACTTCAGGAGATGATTTGTCTGAGTGTCAGTGTTAAGAAACAGTGATATGAATCAATGTATAGATACAAAAGGAAATTGTAAATGGGACACCTTACAGAGAGAGTATAATTTTGGCAAGGTAAAAAGGACACAAATATTATCTGCATGCAAAATTCACATCTAGTGCAGAAAATAGAGGATAGGTCAGAGAAGGCTGCAGCACTCTGCTTCATTCCCTCTGCAAGGCTGATTTATTTTTTTATGGAGATGGCAAGCAAAATGTTTGAAGCTCTAATGAATTTAAAGTAAATTGTTACAAAGAGCAGCAACATGAGCATAGAAAAGCTTAATCAGAAACAATATACACCTCACAGCTCTGGCTAGTGACCTACCGTTGCCTGCTAAATAGGTCTGACATGTTTGTTATGCTTAGAAATTCCTGACTACTGGAATCTACTCTCACCTTCAAGTTGCTGATTTTCCTGGCCACTGCATTGCCTTGGCCCTGTTACTTTTACAACCTTAAAAGGCACATAAACATCTCAAGAACTTTGTGACATTTTTTGATATCTGGAGCATCATATATCAAACCATCCAGTGCTTTCATAGAAATGAGGCATTACGTGTAATCTAGGGCACTGGGAACAGTTAAATCCGGTAAATGGTGCAGGTTATCAGAGCACAATCAGAGACCCGTCCACCGCCCTCGGCTGATGCATTCAATTAGGCACTTTATCTAATGCTCTAACTCACCCTTATAGGCCGCAGTGATCCTGCTGTGCCGGAGATGGGGACAAAAAGCTGACCTGTCACATCTGATTGAAGCAAAGCCTTGTGGATCCCATCGCTTCGTCACCAAGGTTACTAATCAGATTTACATCCAGTACAGGCGCATGCAGGATTTCCTGATCAAACGCTGCAACCTGGCCCCTCCAGCCGGCCCGGGCCCATTATCTAACATGTTTTCTATGTGCCCGGGTCAAGCAGAGTGTAAAGCTCAGGGAGAAACACTATACCTGTCTTTCGGAGCAGGCTGGAGGTAGAGCCACCGACAGGTTAAAAAGAAAAGGAATTGATCTCAGGAGGGTCAAAGTCAGGACTCAACTCACATCGGAGGAAAAATCCAAATAACACTGGAAAATATTAAGAGCTCTATCAATCTTGACATTTCTGAAACACTAGAAGATTGTTATTAACCGCTTCACATGCCGCTTAATTGGATTTACCTTCATCTATTTATTCCTCTTATCAATTATGTGTATGAGTGTCCTGGTGCACCAATTTAAAAAAAATTGTCTATGTTATGTTTTTCTGTCTCAGACATAAGCAAAACACTTTTTTTGTAAATATCACTCACTAAAAGATGATTACAGAGGTGGTAGCCTGGGTTCAAACCAATCAAAGAAGGCTGCAGTAATGCTTTGAGTCACTGTGGAGCCAATCACATGGTCCCTTGTTTATTGACACAGAGCTGACTTTTGAACCCAGCCTGTGCCTGCCAAGAGGTACGGTATTAGTCATGGTAACTTGGTGTGTGTGTGTGTGTGTGTGTGTGTGTGTGTGTGTGTGTGTGTGTGTGTGTGTGTGTGTGTGTGTGTGTGGATGCACGTGTGTGTGTGTGTGTGTGTGCAAGTGAGTATAAGATACAGTACGTTTGTGTATGTGTGTGTGTGTGTGTGTGTGTGTGTGTGTGTGTGTGTGTGTGTGTGTGTGTGTGTGTGTGTGTGTGTATGGGAGATATTTGGCCGCAGCTGAGCCTCCTTCAACAGCAGCCAAAGCCAATACCTGTCTAATTGTCCAGATCATGGGAATCAGTGGAGGTGTAAACATACAGAAACAAAAGGGAGAGGGCCAACTATCTTCAGCAGAAACAGTTATGCACTTTGTGCTTTTTTACTGAGAGTAAGAGGAGAAGATCAATACCACTAATGTCTGTACGCTAAATATGAAGCTACCGCTAGCAGGTGGTAAGCTCAGATAAGCATCAATACTGGAAACAGGGGGGAAAAGCTTCCCTGGTTCTATCCAAACTACACCTTCAAATTCGGCAAGAACCATCCCTCCCAACATAATAAAAAAATGCAACTGAGGAGTGAGGGAGCAGCTGATGTGACTCAGGCAGAAATCTCATCTAACTCTCAAAAAAGTGAATAAGTACGTATGTGTGTTCAGATGACAGGATATCAGTGTATGGCGAGTTGGAAAGTGAACATAGGAGGTACATGCCTACTGATTTGTTTTCCACCAAAACAGCTGGATAGCAGAGGTGAAGAGGTAAAGGTAGAGGTGAGGTACGGCTCCATTTCTGCCAGATGTTGCAGTACTGGGTGCAAACTGCAGCGGAGGGGGCAGTGAGCACGAGAAAGGCTGCCTATATTACCAATGACAGATGTGCCGGTGCCTAAAACACTTCCGTTGTTTTGAAAGCTCACTCCACATGGACTCACAAGTTTGTACAGCGGACCTGTGCTGCTGGGCTGCCTGGGTGTTGAGGGTGATGACATTACTAGCATCCGCCAAAGAAACAGCGGCATGGAGAGCAAGAAAGAGGAAATTAAAATGCTGCTTAAGTGACCAAGAGACTTCAGAGACTTTGGAAAGCAGGATGAAGTCTGATCATGGAAAAAAAGTGTGAGAGAAGGGGACAAAGTGTTGACGTAGAATAGAAGACAGAGACAGAGAGTGGTGAGGGTTAGGCTGATTCTATTTCACTTAATGTAACCATGGAGGGCTGGGAGCCCCAGTGCTGCGCGCTCTGGGCTCTTTAATGTAAATAGCTGTCGCTGCCCCAACTCTCAGGCACATGTGAATGCGCCTTAACCGTGTTATATGACTCTGTCTAACCAAACAGCACTCACAGACACAAAAATTCCTGCTCAGGCTCTTTTCCCATCATTCGAGTGAGACAGGGGGCGGGTGAAGAGGGGAGACGGACAGGGAGACAGAATGAGAGAGAGAAAGATATCAGGGGTGGTGAGAGAGGAAACATTTCTTTCGCATGAGGCAAAATACAATTACCAGCGAGACATACTTCTCTAAGACAGAAAAAAAACTATTTATGGATGGAGAAAAAAGGAAGTAGAGATCTCCTGGAGTGAAAAGTTCATGATCTCTTCAGAAATGTCCTCTGCATGGAGTTCAGTTGTCTCTCGGGGACCTGAAGTGCCATGACCTGATTGGCTGTCAGCCTGAGATTGAGGCGCCTGATTGGCTGTGGCACATTCCACATTCTAACCCACTCCAACTTACATTCCCATTAATGTCACCCTATCAAATTATACATGGCTGCTAAAAGTTGAAATTTGGTTAATTTGTCCTAACAGTCCAGTTTATATGCTGTGGCTGTTTTGCTAAAAGTTCGCAAAAAAGTACCTTGGTGAAAAATATTTTGGCATCACCTGCTCAATATTAATCATTTTCATAACCTTTCCCATTCCCTTTCTGACCTTATTATGTCACTGATAACATCCCATTATATCAACCGCAGTGAAAAGTTCAAGTTCACAGTTCGGGTCTATTTCCACGTGCACTGGTTCAGCTCTTACTACCGTCAGTCATCGGCCTCGTCACATGTGTCAGACCATGACGTTCACCTCTGGCAGCCCTTCCTCCATTGCTACATGGGTTAAAACAATACACCACATCCTTCCATTGTGCCCGCCGTGCCCGCCTCGGCAACCATCTGCCCTGCAACGCGTCTCCCGAGCCCCGGCGATGTGGGCATGTGTGTGGGTGCCCATCCTGTCACTAGGCATGATGCGTGTGCGTGGTCACGCGTGTCTGTGCCGCCAGGCCAGCGGTGAAGGGAAGCGGACGTTCACACATGCATGCATAAGCGGGAATCCATTAAGCCCCATGTAAAACAAACTCAACATGTGCTGCTTCCTTTTCCTATAATGGAGAGCTTTTATCCAAACTGACCTAGAGGCTATGAGCTAGTGGGCTAACCCTGAGGTTACTTCATGTAGGTGAGAGGTCGAAGACCATGCCAGTGCAAATTATAACTGTTGTTGTAGGCCTACATTGCTTGATGTAGCAGACAGATGGCCGGCAATGCATTAGCCATCACATTTAACTGTCAAGCAGCATATCTGCTAATGGTGTGTGGTAATAGAGACAAGACATTTCTATTGTAAGTACTAAAATAATATTAGAGTTAAATTTTTGTCATCAGTTTTTTATTAAAAGGAAAGTTGAATAATTCAGTTTTATATCCCACCACTATTTATGCTAGTTATTTTTTTATATGAGCTACCGATTGTCAGTTTTCATGGGCATGCATGGAATTTCAAAAGTATCCTTTATCTTGGAGGAATGGCTCTCACTAGTTATTGCTTACTACAGTATTAGTAAAAATGCAATTTTGTCATCATGTCTTCTCTACGTCCAACCATTCAGTTTTATGTCCACCCATATTTCGGCCTGTTATGATTATTATAATTATAATTAGATTTTATTGTTATTAGATTCGATTAATTAACTGAAAATAAGTTAACATGTATGGAGTTCGCATTGATACAAAATTGTTTTACAAAAGTATACTTTATCTTCCTGTTAATTGTTTTCATTATGTAGCAACAAATGTATTTTGTCCTCCAACCTAATAAAAACATGAATAAATTATTGAAATCAGATAAATGAAAAATATGTTTTACACCCCACCTGCATTTCTGCCAATTATTTATATAACGTTACAGTAACTGATGCTGTCAGTTAACACAGGCACGTATGGAGTCTTGATGTAAAATCACACAAAAAAAGTAAACTTTATCCTGGTGGTTAAACTCATTACTTAATGCTTGAGCATTTTTCGCTGGAACAGAGAGATAACAAGAACGTTATTATTTTGCTATGCAAATATATTTCTACTGTGATCACAACAACTCTGTGTGAATATGTTTCTTGCTGGCGTCCTCTCTGCAGCGGCAGCCAGGTTAGCGAGGCGCCACAAATCCTGTCCTCTCTTGTTTATCAAACTCCAGCATCAGTTGTAAGCCTGCAGATCATGTAAAATTCCAACTAATCCCACAGTACCAAACCCTGAGACTTGGCAGAGAACCAACAGGAACTGTTGGGAAGACGAGCATGGGTAGAGGCCAACCCAAGAGATAAATTAACAAATGAGCTCATGTGCTAAGGAAAATGATGAGAATGAAAAAGAGGAACATGTTGAAGGAAAAGAGTGTGAATGAGGAAGCAATGTCTTCCATGGGTCAGGGGTAAAGTCAAGGGTTGAGCGAGCACAAACATTTTGTTGACTGGCTAACACTCGGCTTGTCATAACTTAATGTGAACAATGGGGCATTTGGGGCTTTGGTTGCAATCAGAGATAACAGAAACCTTTCATATTACATCATGACAAGAGGATGAAGAAGTTTAGTCAAACTCCCTCCTTCAGGTTATGTGGAACGGAAACAAATGGAACCCAGCAGAAACAAAATTATCTCTACCGCACACTTCCACCAACAGATTTTGGAAATTTGGGAAAACACTGTTTTACTCAATGCTAACATCCACATCACAACACAAAACTCAACAGAATATTATTCATAACAGTCCCTAACGGGAGACTGTGCCTCAGCGGTGCGCTAGCCGAGCACACATTTCCAAAACAGATATGGATCTTATCAATTCCACATTTTGGATTTGGAAATTTCAAAATGCCCCCAAATTTTTGTCAGTTTAAATGACTCTAAAAAATGTCCAATTACTCTCATATTGAATGGATGTTACAGTATTAACCACATTAACAAGGAATTTAAAGTATTGTTCTTTCTACAACACACACACACACACACACACACACACACACATACACATACACAGTGTGGTACTAGTGCTGTCTTGGTGGTAATTTGAGACCGGCGGGGACTTTTCAGAGGAAAGCAGCTCAAAGCTAAGTGAGAGCAGCTGATGTTGCATCATACTTCAAACATTCTTCAAATTAACAATATGTCAAAGGCTATGGAGTCTTAACCACTAAAAGTGCAACGGGAAACAAAGCAACTAAATGCCTCATCAATATCATTCCTAATCCACCAACTCTATTATCATAAGGTTGTTCTGAGGCAGCACGGGGGGAGATTCTCACTAGTGGCGGACGTTGCAGATGTTTCAGCAACAGTCCGAGGCCAGCTGTTGGAATGTTTTCCCACCACATGAAGAGGCAAGGGCAGCAACACTATTGGCTGCCCCCATTTGGGTCACGTGACCTGGGTCATGTGACCGAGGAGAACTTGACCGGTGGGTTTGGCAGCTGACTGTCGCTGCTACGGTCATCTCAACCCGGCCAACCCACGCGGGCCTGGGCCACTGATCCGAGGCAAGGAGAGAGGAGGCCACTGTCAGCCACATCAAACTCCTGGATCCTCCCACTCCCAAGGGGACACACAGTCTGCTAGGCCGGAGATACTGTATGGTGGACAGACTGAGGTCACTCACACAGATGGACACACACACCCACGTGCATGCTTCGGTGCACACACACTGTACACCGGGGTTTAACTTACCAGACGATTTGCCCTCATTACTGATATACAGGGGTGTCGGACTAGGGGTCTAGGGGGGGGACTGAGTACCCAGGTTCCTCATGTGAGGAGGGCCCAAAAATATGCTAGAATGAATAGCTGTGGATGCGTGGAGGGGGGGCCATAGAGAATGACTTTCTACAGTGCCCAGAATGTTGTGCTATGCCCCTGCTGATATGCACGTTTCAAAGTTTACAATCATTCTGTAACTTTGCAACATTTTCTCCATCACTTTCTATTAGATGCAATTATTACAAGAGTTTACCTGTGGCAGACTGAACAGGTGCTTACCGGGTAATCATCAAGGGAACAAGGTCAATTGCAGCTGAATTGTTGGAAACCAGCTCGGCTCTAAGTGATTGGTGCTGACAGACACGTCTAAACATCTCTAATGTTGGCTGCTAATTAAGATTAGAACCTTCTACACGGCACTGACATGCAATATAATATAAGGGTGTAGTGTGTACGCGAGAGTGTGTGCGAGAGAGAAAGAGCGCACGAGTGGTGTAAGATGAGTAATACCGAACACTAAGTGAAAGTGTGAAATATCTTGTGACATTACACTTTAACATAGATCTCAGCCACAGTAAATCTTAAACATTCATGTAGAAAACCTACAAAAACAGCATGTCAGTCTAAACCTTCGATTATTCCAAATCTCCTTCAAAGTCTCATTTCTTTCTGAAGGTATGAGAGCAAAATGATTCACATTAAAAACATGAATTCTTCTTTAAGATATTGGCTTTAGATGATGTTTTTTTTTTTTATTGTTAGGTTCAGTGTTATTTTTGCAATTAACCCAACAAAGACAGTTAAATGGTTTATGCCAGTGGTTTCCAACATGGGGGTCAGGACCCTCACAAGGGGTCACAGTATAGATCTTGAGGGGTCTGAGGAAATAAAATAAAAAAAACATATTTCTGCAGTCTGCAACCTTCTTTTTTTTTGGTAAATTACCAGCTAATTTCACTTCTTTAGTACACTGTAAATTATTCAGATAAGACAAAGAATAAAAAATCACTCTTTAGTCCAACTGATCACATGCAGTATGACTTATGCATACTTACTTACTTTGTTTTCATAAGCCAAAAAAATGTGTGAAGCACTGGCTAAGTCTAAGCCATCTTTGACTGTCTTTGGACAAATAACATAAGTAAAATCAGATCACATTATAAGGGATGTATAGATCATGTTCCTAAACATGTGCTTTGTGAACGTGTTATTGTATCAAGTTAAACGGTAAAGAAGAATGACAGAGTGTGTGATCTGATGTGGATTGGTTGTGATAGCTGCTGTGTATGTGCGTGTGCTTGTGCGTGTGCGCGTGCGTGTGCGTGCGTGTGTGTGTGTGTGTGTGCAAGTGTATGTTTGTTCTATGGGTCTACAGACAGGCACAGTGTTTAGCTTTACCATGAGGGAGTCAGAACACTCTGCCTACATCTGTATTTCACTTTCATGACCAACCACACTGATCCCTCTCAACTCTATCAACAACACCATTACATTTTATTTAATTATTACCCAGCAATTTTTCTGTACATACATAAATACAAAGGGCACATTCTGAGCACTAATCAAGGGCAAATTTGTGATCAGGAAAGTAAAGATTTAATTTTTTTTTTCTTTAAATGACCTCTGAATTTCTATCCCAATCGTTATATCCAGTGAATTATATTCTAATTAAGCGCTGGAGAAACAAATGCTACGATAAAAGTTAAGGAGTGTACCAGAATATTTCTAAACTCTACATCTGTCTACATTCAATATTGTTCTTACCTATAAGTTTCCCTCTGCTGCTACAACTTCCTGAGCGTCTAAGGTCGTCTATGCTGTCTAGCACATTATCTGTTTTGCATAACCAGAACACTATTTCAGTGAGGGCTCTGTGCATCGCTGAACAGCTGTTAGCATCTCGCGTGTAACTCCATTTCCCCCACAGCGTCAGCGCCGCAGACCCCTCCCTTCTCGTGCGCTACTCTGTCGTGACAGACGTGACAGTTATTAATCACCTTTTCTTCCGCCTATTACCAACCGGACCCTAGATGCAAAGGGCTGCTGGTTGGGAGCCGGGGGTCTACGGCTAAAATTAGAGGCCGGCTCAATCAACAGCCTGATTTAGTGGTAGCGTGTGTGTGTGTGTGTGTGTGTCTGTTTGTGTGTGTGTGTGTGTGTGTGTGTGTGTGTGTGTGTGTGTATGTGTGTGTGTGTGTGTGTGTGTGTATGTGGGTGTGTGTGTGTGTGTTTGTGTGTGTCGTCTGAGTGCTGGCGCAGATCAGAAGACTGATTTCCTGTTCCTTTGGGACACTGATTGTGCTTACCGTCACTGAGGAAAACCATTCTCCTTTTCCTTCTGCAGCTTTTTTCTCGTTAATCTTTTGTTATTGCTGAATATCAAATGGTAAAAAAACTACCCCCCCCCCTCCTTTAACACCCATTCCCCAAAACCTCAGCCCCCCTACCCCCCCCCCCTCCTCTACCCCCTCTCATATGCATAAAACACCCCAACCACCACCCAGTCAAGCAGAGGCGAACTTTGACCTTTTTAAAAGCTGGGTATTAGCTACCTTATCAGTGCCACGCTCCCCCTGTCACCCCATCTCTTACCCACCTCAATCTTAAATTATAAAAATAACAAAGTAAGAATGAAGGGGGTTGAGGGCGGGGGGTGCAAGAGTGTGTGCTGCTTCTCGCATTGCATGTAAACCCCGTAAACCCTGCCGGCCCGGGGGTTTAGTTGGAAACAAATGCAATGCTGAGGTCTGATGGAGGTGTGTGTGGGTCGTGTTGGTTTGCCTTTCAGCTTGAGCTGGCAGGGGGGCTATGGGGGTGAAGGTGAGTCTAAAGTCAGGTTAGTGTGTGCATTTTCATGTTTTTAGCTACCTACTAAAAAGAAACTTGCAGTTTATGACAACTTGGGTTTTATTTTTGTAGTTTGTGCCATCATTTCTGTCGCCTTGGATAACATTCTACTCAATGAACTCATTTCTGAGATGTTGCAAAATAAGTTTAGCTAACCTGTGAGTAAATTTAAAAGTCTGAAAATCGGATCGACCAACTTGTGTTTCTTGCACTGCCTGACTTCTGCATTTCCAAACCTAGAGAACTCGGGGAGTACAAAGTTAAACTAACCAATATAAGGACAACTGTTAATAAATGGTTGAGTAGCCTCTGAAGCTGCCTGGCCATGAAAAAGCTGCCGTAAAGCCACACATTCCAAAAAATATGGGCATGCTGTATTTCCAAAGAAAAAAGAAAATTCCCGCACACACTTGTTACCTCTGCATTGGTTTATTTGGTCAGGTGGACAGGTGGACAAATGGATCTTCGGGGTAAATAATTCCCTGCACCAAAAAAGAGACAGAAAAAGTAAGTGGTGTGTTGCTTTCTGCTCATTTTGCATAATTTATGAACTACCTGGAAGCCAACTCTGTTCTGATGTAGACATTTAGCTCATGCATGACAGAATGATGAACTGGTGTTATTTCCCTTAATGTTTCCTCTCTGTATATTTCTATATCTGTTTTGTTTAATTTTTCATCATTAAATATATTTAACCAAAACCAATATGTGTCTGGTGGCATAGAGCCGGGCTCATGTTGCAGGCCATACCCCCTATCTCTCTTAGACCCCTTTCTGCCTGTATCTTTACCAATAAAGGAAAACTGCCAAGAAAGAAAATTAAAAAGCTGTGAAAAAACTTTCTTACCGTCCTGAAATCACATAATGCTTATGTACCTCAGTATAATGATAATAAAATAATATAAACTGCAGCTTAATGTTACGAAAGTTAGTTGTGCTTAACAAAGCAGAGTTATCAGCCAATAAGAAATAATCTTAATATCACCTGCTTCATCAAAACCGTTGTGTTGTGTGAATGTTTGTGTCTGTGTGTGCGCATGTGTGTGTGTGTGTGTTTATATGAAATATTTTGTAGGCATGAAATCAGTGAATGTAAACAGATGGATGGAGGCCAGTAGTAGCTATTAATCAGTAACTGCCATATTTCCACTTCAACCCTCTTCTACCCTCGACACACACACACACACACACAAAACAAAAAAAAAAAAAAAAAAAAAAAAAAAAAAAAAAAAAAAAAAAAAAAAAAAACTCAACCCCCCCTCACACACCCCCACACACACACACACACACACACACACACACACACACACACACACACACACACACACACACACACACACACACACACACACACACACACACACACACACACACACAGAGGGAGAGATATGCTTCATGATAAGGAATAACCCCAGTACCTCTCACCTCTACAGATAAGTCCACTCTGTGTGTCAGGCTGATATGAGGAGGGGCTTTTGAAAACGTCCTGCTCTCCCACAACACAGATACACAGATGCACCATATTTTTACACTCCCTGGCTCTTTATTTTATTTTCTCTTGTCAAAGTCAGGCAGTCATACTCCATCCAACATTTTCTAAAAAATGTATACATACTTAATGTTCCCGGTTTGGTTCCAGTAAGACCTTAATTGCATCTTATACACATCTCTTTCTCTTCTCTCATTTCCTGTCTGTGTCTCTACTGTCACTTTCAAATATAAATATAAAATCATTGTTTCATTTTATTCCAGTTATAGTAATATCCTAGACTTAAGCCTAAAGCTGAATGAGTCCACAATGGTGAGATTCTAAACAAGCTTGCTTTTCAAAAAAACTACAAATGTAGATTAAAATTACATAAACACTTAACTGTAATTATGTCGTCCCCTCTTTTACCTATACCATACACGTTCTCCTTTTCACGCTTTCTCCTTTTATTTGAATCTCTCAGTCTCTGAATTATTAAATCAGCCTTAGATGGAGGTCATGGAGGCTTGAGGAGGTAATGTCACTGTGCCCTCTGCCCCCTTCACTCCCTCCCTTTCTCCCCTCCCCTCCTCTCCTCTCCTCTCCTCTCCTCCGTCTCCCCCTCACTTCTCCTATCACTGTGTGTCCTCTGGCCTTCTATGTGCCCTCTCTCCCATCCTCATTCCTCTTCAAAGACCGGGAGAAGGAGGAGAAGTACAAGACTGGCCTTGAGTGCCCACTCCCAAGCCACAACATCTCTCTCTCACACACGCACATGCACTCACACACGCACACACACACACACACACACACACACACACACACACACACACACACACACACACACACACACACACACACACACACACACACACACACACACACAATCTTTAAATTCTTTGACGAGCTGCATCAGACACCATTAAAGTCCCTCTTGTCAGCCCAGGTCTTCTTCAACAGCTCAAATTCATAGGTAACATTATTTCATTAGCTTGATACTTAACGGCTTAATAATTGCTATTGTACTTATTGTATTTTCATTTCTGCACATTTTACAACAGCTTTCATCCAAAGCGATTTACAACTGCACGTCAGAGGTTGCATGCCTCTGGAGCAACTATGGGTTAAGGGTCTTGCTCAGGGACACATTGGCTGATGTATCACAGTGGGAACTGAACCCAGATCTCCTACACCAAAGGCATGTGTTATATCCACTGCACCATCACCAACTGTGTGGGACAACAGGAAGAGAAAACATTTAAATACAATATTTTTAGATTATAATATTACTAATACAATATTGTTAGACTTTTAATAAGATTGTTAAATGTCAATTAAGATTACTTTTATTGGAGTTTTATAACAGTTTGATCATAACAGTTCTAACAGGGAGTTTGACCTTCCTGGGGCCTAATTTGCCCCCAAACATAGCCATAATGTCACTATGTAGGAAACTGTAATTTGAATTACTTTTTGGCATACAATATATATATATATATATATATATATTTGTGTGTGTGTTCGAAATTCAAATATATATATGAAATGTGTATAATATTTTCTTAATTGGTGTAATAAGTTGCTTTTTTTTTTTTTTTTTTAGGACTATGAGCTATGAAGAAATAAAGACAAGAATAAAAAACATAATACTGCAAGAATTAAACAATTATAAATTAAGAAACAGTTTTAGCTTTGAAATGAACTGCCAAATGCACCTTCTTTGCAAACCAGTAACAAAGACACACATATTTATTTTTCCATCTTCATAAATCCCATATATCAGAAACGGAAACAATTTACCAAAAGTTAAAAATGAAGTTTGTTCCATCATCCCCTATCAGAGTTCAACATGTTGTTTGACCATGCACACACATATGCACACACACACACACACACACACACACACACACACACACACACACACACACACACACACACACACACACACACACACACACACACACACACACACACAGCTTTCCGTTTCACCCTGCTCTGAACCCGTTTTCTGTCCACTATGCAGAAAGCTTAATAAACATATGCAGAGAGTCATTCCCAGAGTGTGCCACTACCACCAACCCCTACCACTTAAGCTCACCCGCCTGCCCATCTCCCTTCACACCCCCTGCATCCCCTTTCCATGATCTCCCACCCCCCCCACCCTCTCACATCCAGTCCCTCTTCTACACTCAGGTTTCACCTCTCAGCTTCCGGCAGCTTCCAGTCACGCTGAAACACACTCAACCTATTGACTGTCAAAGGAGCAGTCATGGAAGAATTACTCTCGTTCTTTAAGTAAAAGAAACAATACAATAAAAACAAAATATTATTTCAAAATACTCAATTACAAGTAAAATCCTGTATTCAAAATTATACTTAGCCCTTGTGTTGACTTCGGGTCACATTGACCCGTTTTCAATTTTTGTTTTATATCAGAAAATATGGGACGTAGAAATAAGGGCTGAAAATGTGTAGAAGAAAAATTTAACAATTTAAAACGTTGGAAAAAGCAAAAACAAACGGCTTCAAAAACGTAAAAAATGTGTTTTTTCAAGGTTGACGCGAAGACAACACAAGGTTATGTTACTGTATTAGTATTGGATGCAAAGTATTGGCTGCAAAATAAACCTTCACTATACAGAATTGTATTTTTGATTATTATTATCATCATTATTATTGATGCATGTAAGTTGCATTTTGCTATCAAAGCTAGTTGAGCTGAACTAATTTTTATGACATCATAGTAATGGGCATTTTCATCTATAACTGCATCAAATTTTATAAGATGATGATATGCTTTGTATAAAGAATTGTAGCAAAACTATAGTAACTAATAGCTGTCAGATGAATGTAGTTATTTTCTCATACGGTATTTGATTTACTTATTCAGCCCTGTTTTAAAGATGCTGAAAAACACGTAAAACTGCAATGTAAATATTTTTTCTGTCTGAATATGACACTAAATAAATTGAGTATATAGTAAGACACATTGTTTTATGCAGTGTGTGTGAGCGTGTGTATGCAAAAGCGGCCATGTCCATGTGGAACCACTACATTCCTTCTATTTCAGGGTCAACTCAATCTCAGTTCAGTGGGTGAACGGAAATTCCAATTTAACAGCGAGCATTTCACATTTCATACCTGGGAGATGAAGCTAAGTGCCACTTTAGGATCACTTAGAGTTACACTGAAGGTTCATGCTCCCCCTCCTGCAAAACGTATAGATAGATAGATAGATAGATAGATAGATAGATAGATAGATAGATAGATAGATAGATAGATAGATAGATAGATAGATAGATAGATAGATTCACTTTTTCTTTTTGGAAACTACTTAGGGTTATTTAAACCTGCACAGGAGATATTCTAATCCTCTCTCTCTCTCTCTCTCTCTCTCTGGCAGTGGGCTTGGGTCGCAGGATTACTTTCTGTCAGCAGTGTGACAGCTGTGTACATCTGGTTGTGTAGGGGCCTCTTACAGCTCAATCCACACATCGTTTCGCCAGTGTCTGGGCCTCCGGACTCGCTGCCACTGCTCACCTCATTACCGACCAAGCCACACCTCCATCTGTCCGTCTAATATCTAAATCCTACTGCAGATTAGTGGGGGAGTCAGGGCCTGGAGGAGGGAGTAGGCTTGGGGAGAGGGGAAACAAGATCCTAGAGGGAGGGTTTGTGCATGGCACATGAGGTTTTATTAATGATCTCTAGGGTTGTGTGGTGGCGGCTGCTTTTTGGGTTTGTGCATAGTGATGGCATGATGGGGGCTTGTGAATACTACTGTACTTTATGTGTCAAGGGAGCCAGACAGAACCAGAGAGTAATGTGACCTCAATCTACCTTTGAATACTTGTCTTCATGCACACTTTTTTTGTCCTGGTGGTATATATTTTCCTTATTGTCAACAAATCCAATGTAAGGACAAAAAACAACATTGAATTGATCCTACTAACAAGTATTGTCTGTGTAGCCAAAGCCTGATATATATCGTATTCCTCTGTGCCATTGTTGTCCAAAAACTTTTAAAAACACATCAGTGAGCCACTCTGTTGCACTGGCGGACCTGTTCCTTCATTACCATGTACACACACACACACACACACACACACACACACACACACACACACACACACACACACACACACACACACACACACACACACACACACACACACACACACACACACACACACACACACACACACACACACACACACACACACACAGTCTCTTCTCACATACACTGCCCTGCTGCGATAAAGACTCACTAGCCCAGCAAATACACTATACTGAAAATAGTCAACAGCTAAAAACTACAGTGCCCAGCACGGAAATAATTTTTTAAAGTATATAATACAGTAAAAATAGATTTGATTTAATGGCATGTTTCAGGACACTCAAGGTCACCTTACATCAAGTACAGTAATAAAAACAATCAATAAAACGTTAATATATTGTAAACCACCTTATTTTTACATCCGCAGTGGGAACAAATGTTCTTGGGGCAAAGTGCTACGGACAGTTCAGGGAAGTCTGTTGGTTTTAGTCTTTTCAAGGGACTTGTTGACAGTAATATATATTATATTGTATAATAATTGACAATACTCTATAAAAAAAATATACAATATTGCCAGAAGTATCCTTTAACCATACAGAATATGCAAGGCCACACAAAAATCCCTTTTACTTTCTAGTAGATGTTGGTCTCTTCCACTGTGATCATATACAGTTGGTCAGATTAATTAAAGGATATTGTAGTAGTATTTATACTATTGTAAATTTCTGCATCAAAGGGTATTACAGAAGTATTGGTTTAAATTTGAATGAAAAAAATTACTCATTGAAATCATGCTATACCGGAGTGTGTTTAATGTGTTGTCATAAAAGTAACGTGATGATTTCTTTTTTTAATGTTTAAAGCCAGATTTTTTTAAATTAACAATGGTTTGAATTTACAGTTGTTGAAATGCAGTTGAGATGAAAGTGTGAACTCACTGCTGGCTGGCGTCTTTAATGAACGCAGCTAAATCTAAGCTAAACACTTCCTGTAGGGGTTAGTCATTCTTAGCATTTCTTACTGTAATATCTTCACAACAGCTTTTGCTGATGGACATCACTTGGTTTTTAGTCAAGGTTGGATGTGCTAACACGTGTTTTAATTGTATGTGTCGATGACTGACTCATTACTGAAGCTTTGAGAGCACAAATGACCCCAAAGCTACACATCCTGGTGTGCAGTATTTCTACTGTTCAGGGACTTTTTGGTCTACCTAAAGCACTTTGTATCTGTTTTAATTAAATTGCAATATGAGAAAATGTCAGACTTTGGGTCAGTTTTTATGTTGAACCAGAGCAAGCAAACACTTCAGAGATGCACAAAAGTAGTCAACATAATAATAAGGTATCTTTTGTACATAGATACAAAATATATGTGTGTGTGTGTTATTATGCTTTAATATTTGAAAGCATAACTTTTTTATTTTATAATCAATGAAAAATCTATTTATGTGTTTTATCTGAATACAATATGCATTTATCTAGGCCTAAAGGTCGCCACGGTCATGGATTAATAGTAAATATTACGTCATCATTTCGGTGACACTTCACACACTAATAAATCAGTTTTATTTCAAATAAATGAGTGGGAAAATAGAACTGTTTTGATAGAGCGTGTACATTTCTGTGACTGTTTCTCTTTATAAGTGGAGTGTTAAACTTCTTAGCACGGTTCTTATCATCCAGACATATTTCAAAGTTATCAGCCAATTGAAGAACACACTGTAATGACAAGTTAGGAATGTGTGTAGGCTACACCAAGTTCAGCCACAAAGGAGATAGACAAAAGAGGCAGTGAGACATACAATACGTATCAATGAGCTTTATCTCTAACTGTCCTCATTGGGAGCAAGAGTAAAATGCTTTACTGGTGATCTTGAACAGGCATTGCAGGTTTTCAAGATATTTGGGAGCATAGTGCCACCTGGTGATCAAAATAGTAACCTATTCTTAATGGTTTAGGCGTACTATATTTAAGTCTTTGTATTGTTATACTATATTATTTCATTTTAAGTGAGTACCAAATACCAAGGAACTACAGAAGTTTCACCCAAAACTGAATCATATTCAAACAAATTCATATCTTAACAACCTACTTTTTAAAGTTCAAATATTATAATGACCTGTTATTGTTATTTTACAGTTACTATCTGGTGTTTTGTGGTGTTTTACATGTTTGTCTGAACATTTTTTTTAATCGTGAAGGCTACTACATAAGAATATGTTTGCTTGTTAAAGCACCTTTCCTTTGCTTATAGGGCCACAGATAAACAAATACACAGCGGCCCTGAAAACCCAAAGTCTGTTTCTTCTTGTTTTGGTCTGCTTGTTTTGTCTATTACACTGTTGATGAAATGGTCCATAATAGACCGTGGGAAAGAAAAATAAACAAATTAAATGTGTAGTCTATGAATACGTACACAAAAACACACCACCACACTACATATCCCATCGCTAGGCGGGTGAACTGTGAGGTGAAAGGTCAGGCCGCCTTGATGAGGTAATAACAAACATGGCGGCGCTCGGTACAGCACGGTGCTTATTTCGGACCTACTCTCGGGTGAAAAATGTTCAAAAGAGCAAGCAAATACTGGTCAGATGTAGCGTCAGGACTCTTTGTAGCGGAACACAAGATAACGGTATGTTTAAATACAATGAATATCATTGCAGTTCCATTGTTTTCTTAACTATAACACTGACCTTGTAGCATGTATCGTTAGCCTCGTTACTATCAGTGCGGGTGTTAAGCTCGCTTAACAAATCGGCCAGTTTAAGATTGCCATAGCTATTTGCAAAGATGTAGACCGTGTAGAAGAATGTTAAATATATTGTACAAACAAATAGAGTATTTTTATAAATTCGGCATTACTGTAGTTAATAAATTGGTAGCAGCTTTGTAGCTAGTTCAATATAATATTAATGGTTCATAGCGCTAGCAGACCACAGCGTTAGCATAACTTTCCCAATCACAACGTTAATTTTAACAGAGATGGCAGAAACTGCGGTCAGAATAATGATGGAAGTTGAGTTTAAATCACAAGAGTTGTAGCTTGCTGTACAAATTCCATGTCGTTTTGAAGAGGGGATATATTTCGAAAGGTCGTAAACCAGTAATAGCTACAGCTTTTTATATACGGAAGGCACCTAACTTGACAGTCAAATACGGCAATTTGTTAACAGTCTGGTCTATTTTCTTTTACTACAAGTTAGAAGAAGAAGAAAAAAAAACATGCATTAGATCTTTTGTAAAGCTAGCTAACTCGTTAACGTTATAGTTAGCTACATTCCAGTCGTGACCGTACACCTGTGGCTTTAACAGTAACATTAAACAATGTCAACCAATTTGAAATTAGCTAGATAGGTAACATTTATGGCATATAGTTTGTGCAAGGGATTAACTTGTGTAACCTTTTCTCCAGCCCTCTTAGACAAAACAATACCCCAGTTCACAGATCCAGCTGTGCAGGACATCCTCACCAGGATAACAGGCCTGGACCTGCAGAAAGTGTTCCGACCCATTAAACAGGAGCTGAAGCCGCCCACATATAAACTCATGACTGATGAGCAACTGGCGCAGGTGCCCTTTAAATAAACCATAATAGCCCCTGTGCACACATGTCAAATTAACACGTTTAATCCAATCACTCGTGTGTGTTTCCAGGCCGTGGAGTTAGCCACAGAGCAGGCTAAGAAGTTGCTGCAGATGCCCCCGTTCTCCCAGAGAGGAAGCCCATTAACGATGTGCTGTCTGAGGACAAGATCCTGGATGGCATGGACACAGCCAAATACGTCTTCACAGACATCACCTACAACATCCCACACAGGGTAGACCCATGGTGTTTTTTTTGTGTCCATGTGTGTAATGAGGTTGGATGGGTGATTTCTTGAAGCATGCCACAGTACAATTAATGAGTTTGGGTTTTATAGCATGAACATAATAAACCCTGTATGTGCTCACAGGACATCAGTGTTTTTTTTGTTTCATGCAAAATCAAATTGCTCTTTTCTACCTTTTGATATAATAGAGATTTAAATTGTGATTGATGAAACTCAATTTTGTTCTTTGGACTCTGGCATTGCTTAAATGTATTTCTATATAAACTTTACACGCTTTGTTTTACCCCAGGAGAGGTTCATTGTTGTACGGGAGCCCAACGGGACCCTTAGAAAGGCAAAATGGGAGGAGAGAGACCGGCTCATTCAGGTCTACTTCCCCAAGGACGGACGCAAACTCTCTGCACCTCTCATCTTCAAGGAGGAGAACCTCAAGGTAGGGAATGTCTAATGATCATCAAAGGCTGTTGTTCTACCTGCCTGCTGCCTCCTCCAGTTATACTTGGAGGTACTAGGGGTAGATACTAGGATCTGAGATGACTGTCTTCTCTGTGGTGACATGAAGACTTGGATTACAACACATGACTATAAAGCTTTGCCAGTGACGAAATAGAGCCCAGCAGTTGTGTGCAGTTCATACTGATTCCTATATTTGGGGATACAAAAAAAATAATTAAATACATAATTTCTTAATGACTAAATTAGTGTTAGCCTGTCTCCCCAAACAACACCCTCTTTCTTTCCTCTCCCCTTTTAGTTTACCCTTTTTCCTGCTGTTGCAGCCTATTTGACCTGCAAAGCCAATTGGCTTTAAATATGCTAAGACCGGTACACTGGTTTAGGTCTGTATACAGGTACATTGTTTCCATTATCCACGTGTTGTATCTGATGAGTGTAGGGCTGCAGCTATCGATTCTTTTTGTAATCGATTTAATCTAGCACTTTATCGATCAATTAATCGGATACATTTTTTTTGCGTTTTTTAAACAACCCAAACTAGGGAAAAAAGCAACATTTGTATTGCCTACATTGCTTACAATATCCTCTCTCAAAAAGATTTTTTCAAATGATATCAACCTCAAACTAAGGCATACATTAAACCTACACAAACATTACATTAAGTTGTGCAACTTAACTTTCAGAACTACAAATTTCAACCTGAGACTGATCTGTATATACAGTATATGTAAATATTAGTTATACTCAACCTATTTTCATTTATATATTTGATTATGTCACACAGCTCTGTTACACTTATGCTATTAGGTCGTTGATCAGCTGTATTTTCTTGTCTTTGATTTTGGTAGTTGGTGTGTTTGGTGTAGTTTCTGTCTCTTCTCTTAGCCCCTCGCTATTTACGCTCTGGCATGTGTCGCCAGCATGGATGTATTAAGAGCAGCAGACCGAGCAGCGTCTGTGCGACAGTAATAATGCTCCGTGCGGAAACACCGTCCGTCAGCGATACAACGTTGGTAACATTGATTTAACGAAACTTCGAGGCAAGTCATTTTGCCACGAGAATTTTTTGTAATCTAATTATTTGAGGAATCGTTTCAGCCCTAAATGTCACAGAAAGAATAATACTCAGTAACTGTAATACAGCTTGCTTTCTGCCACACAGCATCATTGTATAATTGATTACATGCCACTTACAACACAGTAATACAGCAGTGACCTTATTTATTGATACATTTCAATACCGTTATTCTCAGCGCTTTTGAGGAAAAAAACAGCTTTTTACGCCGATTTTGAGAGGTGCCGTAAAGCGCTGCTTATTACGCCATAAAATGCGGTGTTTTGCCGCACCTCTCAAAATCGCTGAGAATAACGGCGGTTTTGACGAATTAAACCCCTGTTAATATCGGTGTTTTAATGTTAATCGTGATCAAATATAGGCGATTTGTGTCACTTTTGTCTTTCCATAGCCAGTTTCATTGATTCTAGTGAAAGCGTAGTCCTGCATAAAGGGCCAATCAGGCAAATTAAGTGAAAACACCTGTGTGGGTGTCCAGTGAGTGTCAAGAGGCTTTCATTTTCACATTTGTTGACCCAGTTAAACATCTCTCTCCATTAGATGGTGTTTTCCCAGGACCGTCATGAGGATGTGTTGGACCTGTGTCTGGTCCAATTTGAACCAGACTCCTCAGACTACATCAGGGTAAGATGACATTGCTTTTCCTGTTATTTTGACCTGATCACCAACTGCACTGGAAACTGTAGAGTGTATATATAGCCTGATAAACCATGACATTGCCACAGTCGGTACTATATTTTCTTTGGATCACTTGACACGGCGTGTAAAATGGAACAAGAGTGGGGATTGCAAGTATATGAATTTGATATGAAGGGCATTGGGCTGTCCAGTGAATTTAGGATCTTTAGTTTCGTTTATTGGTTTACACATACTACAGATTAATATAATCAATACATGTTGTGATGGAGAGATGCAAAAAAAAACCTCAGAGGGGTTTAATCTGGGCACTCTCCAGTGCATACTCCATTTAAAATAGAAAGAAACTAAAATTAAACATAATATCAAAACAACAGAATAAATACAAAAGGTAAAATAATATTAGGAGTTAAGTTTATTCTACGTGCTTTGTGTCTAGGTACATGCAGCCACCTATGAGGACCTGGACAAGCACGACAAATATGAGCTGCTGCGCTCCACCAGACATTTTGGAGGCATGGCCTGGTACCTGCTCAGCGCTCGAAGGGTGGACGGGCTTATAGTGGACATGCTGAAGAAAGAGCTGTGAGTTTGTGTGTGTGTTGAATGTGTGCATGGTTAATAAGGGTATGCGGGACTGTTCTTTTTACAATTGTACGGTCACTGTACCTGCGGGCAAAGAGCTGTGACCTAAGGTGTGTGTGTGTGTGTGTGTGTGTGTGTGTGTGTGTGTGTGTGTGTGTGTGTGTGTGTGTGTGTGTGTGTGTGTGTGTGTGTGTGTGTGTGTGTGTGTGTGTGTGTGTGTGTGTGTCCAGGTTCCACGATGCAGTGAGCCTAGTGTCTCTGTTCCACATGGTCCACCCTCACAGCGACTCAGCACAGGAAGCTGCCAGCCAGCAGGCCACTGGCGCCGACCTGCTAAAGGTGAGAACAACTCGACATTGACTGGAAATATCTGCTGACTCACAGCTCTATAATACACTTCTATTCATTTTTGCTATGTGTATATTATGTATTGCCATTTGATCCAGTAATTGCCCAGGTCATATAAATTGTGTCCCTCGGGTATTAGAGTAAAATCAGGAGTCAGTGTAGCTCTTGAGAGGTCAAGTGAAGGCTGTCTCATCTAAAGTTTCCTATATGAGAGGGTTTGGGAATGTTTCCTGCGTGGGAACTGCGGGGCCAAGCCCAGGACACATCAGGTCTTATTAGCGCTCACAGCCCCATGGCCTTGAAGCAGTGGGGAGGGGCATTGAGAATGACAGCCATTTAATGTGAAAGGTTAGCAGCAGGAGACACGGGTGTGTGTCTGTCTGCTGCAGTCACTATCACACAAGTCCTTTCATTTAGTCATGCTTGATAGTGGAGCACAAACCTAGCTGTGTTTTATTAGTCTGCCACTAAAATAATTAATACTGTGATAGTACTTTTTCCTGTGTTTTTTTTTTTTTTTTTTTTTGCAAAGCCCCAGCCTCAAAGTAATTTTGCTGACCTCCCTTGTCCTTCTAGATCTATGCCCAAAAGGAGTCCCAGAGGGCAGGCTACATCGAGCTGGCCCTGCAGGCGTATCAACAGATGGCTAAGAGCTCTGCTGCCTGACTGGCCCACTCTTAGATAGAAATATACAAACGTATTCACAATGAGGAATGGTTCCCATAACCAGAGGAACTAGGACTGAAAACTTCCTCCCATATGTAAAGTACAGCTTTCTATTCTTTCACTGCGTGAGCCAAAGAGTAATATGTGCTCTTTGACTGAAAGGAAAAGCTCCACACTTCACATCCATTTGAAGAATTAGCTTTTAAAGTTCATGTAAGATGCAGTTAGTCATTTATCCAGAGAGAAATTGTATAAAACACTGTCATATTGTCTGTGTATTACATTTGGACTTTTGAGTCAAACCTGATGTGTTAAGTCAAATGATGTACATAATAAAACAAAGATATTTGTACTCGTGTGACATGTTGGAGTAAAATAACTTGAGGCCTGGATAACACCGAAGACTTTGACTGAAGCTTGTTTTATTTCACTTTAAGTCCGGTTAGACAGTACTATCAAAAACACACGTAAGGCACTTAGAAGAGAAAAATTCTGTAGATTGTGTATGTGTGTATGAGTTTACTGTATCTGATCAAATACAAGCAGCTTAGAGAAGTGAACATGCACCAAACTTAGGAAATCAACAAAGAGGTAATAAAGGCTGAATATAACTAAATGGGGATTTCTCCAAATTGTGGGCTTGTTCAACATTTTTTAATGCATACTTAAAATGACACAGGCAGCCTCATCCCAGATCGAAATTCAAGAATACTGCTCTGATTAACTAAAAGGAATGTCAGAGGAAATTAATAGTTACGTTTCCCTTTAAGACTAAAAGCAATACTCAAACAGTAAGAATTCCTAAATGGCGTGGATAAGACCCTGACCAACAGTAGTGTTTTATTGGATGAGGAAGAAGAACAGGTACTGAGTAATTCTTCATTACATGCTGGTGCATATAAAGTCAGCTGGTAAAGTATACATCACTGAGAGATGGAAAGAATTCTACCCCTAAAATATGGATTTTTATTGTAAACTGATATTAGTGATGTGAAAGAACTAACCCCAGCTGTCATGATGGTTGCAGTATTGTTGAAATAGCAAATGTGTAGTATAAAAAACATTACCAACAACAGTCTGAGCTGGGTATTTTAACTGGCTGTAATACACCCCATATTTCCAAACACACACCTTTCTACTTCTTATCCTTATTTCCCCTTTAGTACAGAAGGCCACCACATTGGTTTGGTCTCAAATATCAGTTTAAATACAGCCTGGACATGTCAGAATGGTGAATCAAGGCTCATTGTGGCCTAATTTAAGTTTAAACCTTCTTGGAGTCCTATGGTACCACACATTTACAAAAAACAGACAAGGTTCTTATTATATCATGTCAGTCCACAACCAAGATAGCAAATGCTTTTTATGTAACCTGAAGGGTATTTTTGTGTTCTTTGGTCACTGGAAAAACAGAAAAGTTTGGCTCCCAAAAGATTCCTTTCCCTATTTACTCAAAATCCTCATCCAGGTTGATATCTGTGGTGTCGATATCTTCTAGGTCAAAACTGTCCAGATCCAGATCATCCAGGGTCTACAGGTAGACAAAAAAATGTGTGTGGAAAACAAAAGCCATTGCATTAAAGGACACACAAAGTTCATGGATTTAATGCAATAAGCATGCCAATATTAGTACATTTATGAGATTAAAAACTGATATTTACCTCATCATTCATATCTGCCTCGAGGTCCTCTGCAAGTTCCTCAGCTCCCTCAGGATCTGGCTCCTCCTCCTCCTCCCCTGCGGGAGCTGCTAGAGGGGATAACACCTCTGGCTCAGCCTGCAGAGGCACAGCAGGCTCCACATTGTCCTCAGGCTTTACTGGGAGTGCTTTGGTTTGTTCCTCTTTTTCTGGTTCTTGTGCTGGGACTGGCTTCAATGCTGGCATTGTATCTTCCAGTGGGTCTAGCAGTGGATCAAGGGCCAAATCTGGAAAAGTTTGGACTCGAACAGGCAGATCCGGCACTGGACTGGCTGTGGTTTCAAAGGAGATGAGTTCCTCTACTGCGACGGGTAGTGCTGCTGTTTCTGCAACAAGTTCCTCAGTAACTAGAGTCCCTACTGCTGCTGTATCTATGATGGTTGGTGCTGAGGAGATGATACCTTCTTCAGGCTCTTCATACACAGGCATTTCTTCATTTTCTATAGATTCTCTTACATCTGTATCACCTATCAGAACAGTGCTGACTTGGACATCCTCTGTTGCTATGGTTTTTGTTGCCACAGTCTCACTTGATGTTTTTTCTGTTGCCATGATGGTTTCGGATTTCGTCTCGATTAGATATGTTTCAGAAACACAGGCAGCAGGCACAGCATCAGTTGCTGGAGAAACGTCCTGAACATCTGTCTCAGCTGATGATCTGACATCGTCCACGGGACTGGATTGAACCATCTCTGGCTCTTCGGGGCCAATCTCTGTGGTGGACTCCAAACTGTCTTCCTCTACAGAGACTGATGCCTCCTCTGATTTAGCGATGGGGTCCGCCTCAAAAGACACAGATTTTGCTTGCTTTGCTTCAACATGCTCTTCTGTTACTGTGACAGGCAGAGAGGATGCTGCTGTTGGGATGGATTCTTCTTCGGTTGCTGAAACAGGATTAATATTCTCCTGTTTGAGTGGGATGGGTTCCTCCACTACTGCGGTTTCTGCAGGTGCAGCCTCCATCACTGCTGCTACCGTGACGTTTTCATTTATGCTCTTCAACACTTCCTGTATATAGATCAAGCAGAAATACAATTGTTATACTTATATATTACATTTTACATACTGATGCATCATTGTGTAAGCAGCATTTTGTTGTTGTAGCTGCCGGAACTGGAGCTAGTTTTAACTACTTAATATAGAGTTATGTAGTTTAGTCCAGTGGTTTCCAACTTACGGGTTGGTCCCCTCCATAGTGTCACAACATATTTGTTTTAATCTTTTGTACCGTGACCAATAATTGTTTCAATGTAGACAGGGGCCTTTCAGTATTATACCACTATATAAGACACACTTGAATGATGTGAACCTATCGTTTAAGCAACCAGCCACTATCAAAGGCAGAAAAAAAATCTTCCAATAGCTGTTTGGCGTTGATATATTCATTCAGTAACGGCATATATTTAAAATTGTGGTCAGAGGTTCAGTAAAAGCACAAACGATGTAAAGGAGCAGGTTCTGGTCCTCACCTCTGGCTTAGTGATCTCTCCTTTGGGCACAAAAGCTGCAGATTCCTTCAGGACATTGCGGTCCTCATTTGGCTGAAGAATAGAGAATCGGACTAAATGTAGTCTCAAACATGATGCTCAAAGCATGGGCAGTCAGATGATTCAATAATAACAAATTAGCAAAACAGCATTTGAGAGAACAAATCCAAATTCAACAACTGACTAAAAAACTGGAACATTTTACAACTTCTGCAACAATGAACCTGTCAAAACGTTCTGTACATCATTTAGGATAAAATCACAATAAAGTTTTCAAGTTGAGTTTCTCTGACTTCCACTGACCATGATGAGTGGGTATTCTGCAGCAGGCCTGACCCTGACGTGAGTCTCCTTCAGGTACTCCTCAGCCAGCAGGGCTTGCTGGAGGCCAGGGAACAGGTTGCTATACTGGGAGGGGTCAGCCAGAGCATCTGCTGCCTTCTGGTTAACCTTGGACAGACTCTCCTTCCACAGCTTCACCACCCTGGAGGGAGGGAAGCATATACAGCTCACCAATGATGCATAATGTAAATTATTCACACAGCTATAGATATTCCCATTATCAAAAATTTTCAGGAACTGCATAACCTTTCAAGAGATTTTGATATGGAACAGATTGATGTATGCTCACAGACACAGCCAGTACACTGGAGTACAACATTCAGGCATATATGTTGTGCACTCAACAGAAACAGCTTTACCTTGACACATGGCTGGGCAGATATGTTCTTGCCAGAAATGCTGCCTCTGGCAACCGATCTGTTTCGATGAGAAGGTCCAGACATTTGTCCAATCTGGGCAAATACAGAAAGTGGTCATGTGCCTAAATTATTATAACAAACTAATGATGATACAAAAAAAGTTGATTAAAATCTGGATTTGAACACAGATCCCTTTCCCCTCCCCCCTCCTCTTCTTCCTACTCACCTTCCCTGCAGGAAGTAGGTGAGAAAGGCCACGTTGGTCTTCCCATCCTTCTCTGCCCCAACGGCCAATTTTCCCACCATGTTGGCGTCGCCCGAGGCGGTGGCCAACAGCAGTAATCCCCCATAATCCTGAGCTTGGTGCAGACACTCCTGAGCCAAGCTAAACTGGCACTTTGTAGTAGCGAGCTCTGCCAGCTGCTTCCATTTCTGCTCTGACTGGAGCCCCCCCATGCCAAGGTGCCAAAGAGACAGGAGAGAGGATTATCACAGGAGGAAAAGCATGAACAATACACTGTGAAGCAGTTACTAAGTATGGGAGGCCGGGCCAGGGTTGTGACTCACCCTGTAAGACTCATCTAGTAAAAATGACTGATTCTATTCACATGATCTTGCATATTACAATTCAATTTCAATTCAAGTTATTCAAGTTATCTCAGGATAGTTTACAGACAGAGTAGGTCTAGACCACACTATAATTTACGGGGAGTTATTATGTAGTATGGATGTGGGACAGCTTTCGTCCTGTTTTGTGTGTATTTGTGCCCTGACCTCTGCCTCTGAGGCCAGTTGGTAGGCTATCTTGAGCTCTCCCAGCTGCAGGGCCAGTTCAAACTTGTGTTCTGGGTCAGTGGTCACAGCCAGGGCCTGCTGTCTGAAGCCCTACACAACGCAAGAAAACACAATAAACAGTTAAATACATATTTTATTCCATATATTCTGCTCTGTCCAACAGTGGCCAATAGTGGAAGATAAGATATGTGAAACTATGTGAATTTGAAAAAGTGTTTCAAAGAGACTGCACGAGAAGCAAAACCATTCCCTTGATAAATATATTTTAAAAGAGAAAACAAGAATTCTGCCCAGAGGTTCTACTCCATCTGGCTGCCTGATGTTCTGTAAATTATGCACTCCATAGCCACATCCTGAATTTATAGTAAGTTCAAGCAGAAAGAAAAGCACCAAGCTGCACAGAGACTGCAAGTCAAATGTACCTGTTTCTCCAAAAAGTTGGCCACCCTGGCCCTCTGCTCCTTGGGGATTGTGGGTAGAACCTTGTCGGCCGTGCTGAAGTCCCTCCTCATGACAGCTGTCTGGTACTCCAGCACTGAGAGCAGCAGGGAGTAGCTGATGACATTCAGCTCCTTGTCTCCGAGGTAGAGACGATCGTCCTTGGGGATGTAGCCCAGCAGATACATGGTCCTACACATGAGAAAGACTTGTTTTAAAGGCACTTATTTGAGATTTTGTTCATGGTATCTCTAATTTACTGGATAGAAATGGATAGCAAGAGAAAAGTAGACGGCATGAGACATCAAGTGAGAGATTAAAAGCCGTACAGCAGATTTTCCCAGCATGCCAGGGCCATGGCTGTAACGAGGATGATGGCAGAGTGCAACTAGGGATAGACTGATTATCAACCGTTGCCGATTATCGGGCCATTATTTTTGGCATTTTGCAGATTATCTGTATCTGCGTTTTATATGCCTGTTAACCGATAAACCGATAAGTTAATTAAAAAGTGCGCTACTTTGGCTCGGCTACAGCTCTGTGTCTGTCCCTCTGCTTCATTTTTCACTCACCACTGAGTCTGGCTTAATGTCCCCCTTAATGTTTTACTTGTGTTTCTAATTTATTAAATAATTGCATAAAGCATTTAAACAGTTTTGTGTGGGAGTTTAGAACAATCTTTTTGACTTAAAGGTTTTCATTTTCACTGTAAATTAGAGTTTAGATCCTCTGCCCGAGCCCGAACTCAACCGATATGTCCCGCCACAATCCTCGGGCCGGGCCAGGCCCTTGATCAAAAAGTTTTGTTTTTTAATCATTACTTTATTAGCCTAATTGGGTGGGGACAAAGCTATGCCTCTCCAGCATCTCCCGTAACTCTGGGTATATGTCCTGCACTGACTTGAGTGTGAGGTAAACTGGTCTCTATGTTCTCTCCTATATCAGACCGTGCTGAAGGACAGTAGTAATTAGGTGATTGAGACAAGAAAGTCTCCTAAATGGTTCCAGGGCTTTGATTATGTTGCTGTCTTGATCTGTTACTCACAGGTAAAAGGAATTAGAGTTAAGAACGTCAGTTATAACGGCCCACATATTAAAAGATTTGGGTTTAAATTGGGCTCGGGCTCATAATTCCAGTTAATGTGACGGGCCGGGCCGGGCCGGGCTTGGACACAACGTGCATGGGCTCGGGTAGGATTGGGCTTGATTTTTTGGGGCCGATCTAAGCTTTACTGTAAATGCATATAGATTCCAAATATCGGTTATCTGTTTTATTAACTACTAATAATCTGTATTTGTATCTGCCTTGAAAAAACAGTATCGGTCGATCCCTAACAGCAACAGCAACAACTTTAACTTTATCATCCCGAAGAACATTTGATCTGCAGCAGGCATCAAATCACAACTGGGTCGACAAACATAACATATTGACAACAGCTTCAAATACAGACAAATTCCACACCACAAATAAAAACAAGGTACACCTGGTACACTGAACAAAAAGCTAAACAAACTAAAAACATTAGAAACAGCACAGTAAAGAAATAAATGTTAAGTTAAATCAAGTGCTGAGATGAATACGCCCAAGATGGGTACATCTCTGTAAACATGCATTGTACCTGTCCAAGTGAGCAATGGTGATGATCTCTCCTCCAACATAGTAGTTTAGTCTGTTGAGAGAGCTGGTGTAGATGAAGCAGTCTCCCACCCAAACCCCTGTCTTCACTATTTCTGGAACTTCCCCCAGCACCTGGTCAGCAGGAAGAAACAAGAAAGGCACAAATAATCATTGGACATAATTGTTAAACAATTCTTAAAACTTCAACAACAACAAAATAGACATAATTCCTCAGCAGACTGTACAATGTTACTATAGGTTGGATGTAGGATCAATTTAAAGCTATAGTGCGTAGTTTCTGTCGTCCCCATGAGGAATTCTAAGTAATGACAACAAAACTGTCGGTGCGTCCACATGATACAAGCCTTCAGTGATAGCGCACCTCCCCCCCCCCTCCTCTACGCCGTTGCTAATAGCCAAGGAGGACACGGAGAATTAAAAAAACATGATGGACTCTTCAGAAGAGGTAATTATCTTCACTCGAGTTTCTGTGCGCAAATGTCGCCGGACGACACAATCTTCTGAACATAGCAGTACTGAGAAATACAGAGAGAGTTGTGTGGAGCTGATGGAATTGATTTGCTTTGTAGCAACTCATTTGGCAATGGCTTGAATGTAATGGACGTTCATTAATATCAAAAAGTTACGCACTAAAGCTTTAACAACAAAAAGACACCAAAGGCTGGATTTTTTTATTTTTATTATTAACATGCAGTAGCTAATACATTGTTTTTTTTGTATTTTCATCATGCGTTTCTGGAGATTATGTACTGCAAATGACATCCCTGAACATTCGTTCAGGAAATACACTACTAAGGGTGACTGACCTCAAAGGCGCCTTCTATCCCATCCTCTGTTATCTCTTCCTTGGACTCTTGGGCCGCTGCCACTTTCTCCGGTATGTAGCGCAGCACAAAGAACGACTCATCTGTACCGATACACACAAGCTCCCCAGAGTCGGACCAGAAGATCTAAAGACAATAAGACAAGATATTATAGACAGACGGCTGGAGGTGTAAGGTGTATCGACCTACACTGTTTTTTTTTAAGATACTGATAACTGATTATTAGTAGTTAATGAAACCGATAAACAATATCTGGAACCAATATGCATTTACAGTGAAAATTTTAATCTTTAAGTCAGTTGCTGGAGTTACAAACTCCAGCAAAAAAGCTTTAAGCAATAATCTAATAATTTATAAATTTATCTACATAATACACAGTAAAAGATAGTCAGATAGTGTTGTGGGCGTGACATTAAGTCAGACTCAGTGGTGAGTGAAAGCGAAGCAGAGGGACGGACACAGAGCTGAAGCGCAGCCAAAGTAGTGCACTTTTTAATTAATTAACTTTATCGGTTAACAGGCAAACAAAACGCTGATACAGATAATCTGCAAACTGCCAAAATACTCGGTCTATCCCTAGTAAGAGCCGTAACAGTATATGACCCACATGTTTAGGTTGGATCTCGATACGGCGGATCAGTTCACCACTCTCCCAGTCGTAGAAAGCCAAGCCACTGTTTGACCTCACGCCCAGTAAGAAGCCACCAAAGATACCTGTGGGACAGGATACCAAGCATTAGACTATACACACAGTATATATATACTGCATCTACAGTCAAATGACAAAATAGGAAATGAAACTCACCTTCAGTCCCAAAGTCAGGTTTAAAAGCCTTCTTCTCTTTGAAGTTCTTAAATATTCTGACCATACTGCTGCCTTCCCTTATGGCATACCTATGAAACGTATGTACACACTTAATTATAATGTGCCTGACCACATCGAAGAGGGAAGTTAATTACTTTTATTACATATATTTGACAGTCATAACTAGTTGAAGGAATAGATCAACATTTTGGGAAACATAATTAAATCAATACCACCCTCATGTCCACACGCCTAATATGAAGCTAAAGCCAAGAGACGTTAGCCTAGCTTAGCATACTATAAAGACTGGAAGCAGGGGCGAAACAGCTACCCTGTCTCTGTCCAAAAAAAACAACATCTTTATGCAAAGCTAATCGCCTGCTCGCTCTGCCTTCATATTTGGCATACAAACATGAGACTGGTATCAATCTTCTCATCTAACTCTTGGCAAGAAAGCAAATAACTGTATTTCCCCAAATGTCGAACTATTCCTTTAAGTACTTACTGTGAAGAATCATGGGCCCAGACAAACTCTTGAGCTGAGCCAAAGCTCTTGTTCCTCAGGGCCATGGCAGTGTAGATGATATACTCCCCATCTCCACACACCACTACAAATCTGCAAATACACAAAACATACATATCTGGATATAACATTATATTTTGAAACCCAGACTAAGGCTGATACACACAAGTCTCTCCCCAAAAGTATCAGGTAGGCACCACTTTCTTTTAAAACCTGTACCCACCTGTGTCCTGGATAGTTACACTATGGTTAGACACAAGCATACAGTACAGTCCAGAAACTTAATTGTGTTGTTACTCCAAATCATATAAAAACTATATCTCAATAGCTCAAACCAGGAGATACATTTAAAAAATCCAACCCTATGATATGCATTTTGTACAGCAACAACACATGTCCATAATTACCTCTAGAATGCTTGTCAAATAAAAGGCCTTCACACATGATGGATATGGATATTTCATGCGTAGAAGATGCATATAACTTCGCCAGAAGAGATGTCATGAGAATCCTAAATATTTATGTGGCAGGAAGATCATTTCTAGACTGAGGGCTGGACAATAATACTTTATGTAATTGAACTATATCATCCCAATCAAACATTGTTTTCTCGACCATTATTTAGCAACTTCTTAAAATTTCTGTCCCAAATTCACTCATATAATAATGGACAGGTTGATCATCTTCAACTTCCTTTAAAAAAAAAAAAAGAAAAAACCTTGCCAGTATTCCCCACAGATATCATGGTATACAGATATGGAACGCCAAAGTACATGTTATCAAGAGCTTGTTATCCTTTCCAATTTTTCTGGTAAGTGTGGGTGCATATGAATATGAACAGTGTTATAGTGACTTGTACAGTCTCAGAAGTAAATCAACACAGACCAACAATCCGTGTCAGAGGACAAAGTGCACATTTTGGTAAAGGGAAAAGGAAAGGAAATCTATAATTAAAATATATATTTATTTAACACCACTGCTTCCACCCACAGCCCACTGACTCACCTCCCGTTAGGGCTGTGTTGGATGGTCTGAGGGAAGATCTCACAGCTGCCCATGTCTTTGACACCCAGCGGCAGCCTCTCTCCATCTCTGATCTCACCCATGGTCTCCCCCATGGACTTCAGGTTGGCCTGCTGCACTTCAGAGTGGTGCGCCCATATGATCTTCCCACTGGAGTCCATGGACATGGCTGGCTCCTCCCGACCCAGCTGAGACAGAGAGGGAGAGGAAACAGGAGGATGAGGGGCAGGTTTGGTGGTGAAAAGGAAACGCAGGTCAACAAATATTCCTTCGGCTTACACAATGCAATCTGCTAAATAATATATTCCAAATGAGGGCGTATTACATGACGCAATACAGGCTGTGTCCTCTATTTCATGGGAATCATGGGTTTTAATAACCTGACATGGTGTTTCCAGTTTAAAATTGAACGTTACATGTTCTGTTAACAGGAGATTATTGATTTCATCAGTCAGTGGTAGTGGCTGTTGTCCTCAAGGCCCTATCGACAAAATAAGGGCTTCCAAGAACCCATTGATTGGGCCTCGTTCAGAGGTTGAAAGCGGCAGAATAATAAAAGAAAATATATTTTATACTGTATATGTTTTCTGAGATGAGTGGCTCATACCAGTCTGCTACCTTTGTATTTGTTAGAATTGGTCATTTGTTATGCAAGTCATCTACGTGAGGAATTAGGGAAAACAGTAAAGTATTATAGTGCTTAAGATGAAATATATGAAAATGTAAAACTTTCTGGGAGATAGTGCTATATATTGAACAACAACACAGTATACCTTGATGATGATGCTGCCTTCATCATAGCCCAAAGCCACACTGTTGGAGCCAGGCTGGCCACATATACACCACACCCTCTCCATGCTATAGTTGAGTGTGTTTTCCAGTCGGTAGGTGTTGGAGTGCCACACTCGAACAGTGCCTACGGAAACAACAAAGAGGTCAAATTGAACCAAGATACTGTGGTGATTTTGGCTCGATGGTGTTTTAAGCCCCCAACGTCGACTTCAAGGCAGCGCTGCGACCGTCGACTTCAAGGCACCTAACCAAAACCCTAACCATTGCCTAATCCTAGTGCCTACCAGGCAGCGCCCTACTGGAAGGCGACGTTGGGGGCTTAAAACACCAAACACTATGATTTTGGGCAGGTGTGTTTATGCAGCTTTAAAAATGTTTTATTGAAATACACAACCTACCATCCTCAGAGCCTGTAAGGATGATTGGCAGCTCAGGATGGAAACTGACACAGGTCACATTCTGGGCGTGACCCTCCAGGGTCTGAACACAGGTTTTGTTCTGGTAGATAAAAGACACACAGCACATGCACTAGTCACATAATGTCA
Source organism: Perca fluviatilis (assembly GCF_010015445.1). NCBI lineage: Eukaryota > Metazoa > Chordata > Actinopteri > Perciformes > Percidae > Perca > Perca fluviatilis. The sequence continues at coordinate 19,241,424 of NC_053113.1, read as the reverse complement.
CTGACAATACTTTACTATTCTTTTTATATCAAAACTGCTCAGGTGTGCATGTTAATATATAACATTGAATATTCGCGTTAAGAATAATATGCACTACAATCTGCTACACAGGAGTGTATGCCATTTAATGCATGCTTGACAAAATCATAACAATTTTAAGTTTTCAGAATACTACATGATGAACCCTTGCTAAATTTGTTTTATTTTTGAAAATTGAAACGTTGCATCGTAGAAATACAGTCCAGTTATTGCTTTCACTACAGACACAACTACACCTACTATTTCTGCTGTCCTATATTCGATGAGAACCATGGGAGGCTCGCTGGAAGATATGTACAGCTCAGTTATGGAAGACAGCGGGCTGACAAGAAAGATATTTGTTTGGAATAAACACATTTTTGGCTCTTGGTCAAACAACATTGTTCTACAACTTTGGTGAGGCATTACAATGTAAAGATCAACATTTGTCTGTTAGATCAGAGTGTACATTTAGGATGATAACATAAGAATATGGTTCTGAAAATTATGTTGTATATAATGACCTAAAAAGTAAAGAGCTTTACGTGCCCAGTTGAGATCTAGTATTTTACCACTTAATGTTAAAACTGGATGGTTTTTCAGTCTGGAAGAAGAAAAGTGGATTTGCTAAATGTGTGGTCTGAATTAGAGATGTTCCGATACCGACACCAGTATCGGTATTGGCTCCGATACTGCCTAAAACGCTGGTATCGGTATCGGGAAGTACTGGAGTTTATGCACCGATCCGATACCACGTAATAAAGCCCTAAAGAAAATCTATATTAAAGCAGTTTATGTTCTTTTTCCGTTATAACTGACGGTCAAACTGGACAATAAAAGAAAGTTCTGTGGCATTCATTGTTTGTGTTTGTTCATGTTTCACAAAGAGTTTAACCTGAGCCAGACAGACAACAAAGATAGAAATCATATCACATCCATACAGGGATGGTAGTATACAGTTGTTAAAACATAATAAAATATATGACACACTGGTATCGGATCTGTACTCGGTATCGCACGATACGCAAGTTTAGGTATCAGAATCGGTATCGGGAAGCAAAAAATGGTATCGGGCTATCTCTAGTCTGAATGATTAGTTCAATTTTGTTTTCTATTGTCCTTTACACAAGGAACTGTGCAATACTTGTTTAGTAATATAAATACATATTGATGATGTACAAAGATTGAATTGGCAGTTCACATACGAAACAAATAAATCAGACAGTTACTTGGAGCAAGCCTGGGAGATGAGAAAAAAATCCCATTATAAGGATTAACTTTAGGCTTGAAGTAATTCATGTACAGTTCATTTGTTACCTGATAATCCCAGATCTTGACCAGGCGGTCATCGGCCCCTGAAATGAGGTAGGGCTTGTCTCCTCCGCTGTAGTAATCAATGCAGTTCACCCCCTTCTCATGGCCCTCCAGAGTGAAGTTGGGAGTCTTTGAGCCCAGCTGCCACACCTACAGCAGGCAGAGTAGAAACATGCAGTGAGCAACCAAGGAAAAGTTGATACATTTGATGAGTAATAGAATGATTAAAGGATGCTTTGTGGAGCATTGTAAGTATCAGTATATCAATGTTATTTTCTAAATAGTGTAAGCAAATGAGGCCTCGATAGAGATGATTGAAAGCCTCTTTGTCACAGAAGTGGTTTTGTTAGTGGTAGTGTTACTTAAGAAATTGAGACAATATTTCCTGTGAACACTGTTACATCTGGCTGTGAAGGAAATGTCCCTGCCTGTTCCTCCTTTCTGTCTCTTTTACCTTCATTTAAACTGGAAGAACACCCACCACCTTCTTCTGTTTGTGCCCTCAAACTAATTTCTATTGTATGTTCTTACAAGCATTTGCATGTGTGCATGTGTGTGTACCTTAACAGTTCTGTCCAGAGAGGCGCTGGCAAACTGGTTGTTGTCTTTGGGGTTAATGACAATCTGCATGACGTAGTGAGTGTGTCCCTCAAACACTTGACCACACAACCATTTTCTGTCCCAGTCCCACAGCTTGATCAACATGTCATCTGAACACACACACACACACACACACACACACACACACACACACACACACACACACACACACACACACACACACACACACACACACACACACACACACACACACACACACACACACACACACACACACACACACACACACACGGTATTTGTCTAGTTACAGTTAGGAATGCTGAAGTTTGTATAAAATTAGGTTTAAAAAATAAGTAAGTAGTAGTAGTTTTTATAAGTAGATCTTTCCTACCACTGCTGGTGAGGATGTAGGGTTGTGTAGGGTGGACAACGATACAGCGGATGTAGTCAGAGTGAGCCTCAAACATGTGAACTCGCTCCAGAGTGTTGTAATTAAACACCCGGATCTGCATATCATCCTGGGGACAGACAGAGAGATTGACAAGTGCATTTGGCCCTACACAAAACACAAAACACTGATTTATCTGGCTAACGTCACTGCCTCCAAAGAGGAGAGGCGAGGCGAGCAGATGCACTGTAGTACACCCATGGGTAGAAAACCATTGGGTCACCAATCCAGCCCAAGACAATGGGTTATATTGACCCAGTGTTAGAAAATAACACGCTCAGGTTTGACCTTAAAACTGTCACACGTGTATTGTTAGTTGTACAAAACGATGTGCAAGACATTCGCAACGGCAAAGAATACACATACAGTATAATTAACAATGAGTAACATAACAATGACAGGTACGTTAAAAAAGAGCTAGAGCAGAAACTTTATGTCCGTATTTTGATTACAGTAACTTGTCTTGGATTTGATTGGTGGCTCAATACTTTTCTACCTATAGTGTAAACAATAAAGAAATGCAACTATCTTTGTACATTCGAACAATTAAAAATATTTTACGCATAAAAATGACTCTTTCTTCTAGGAGGAAAAACAAAGCTAAATTGAACTGACTTGAGTTACTGAAAAGAGATTATTATTATGCTCATTACCAGTTCATTTAAACTTGTAATTTCTTGTCAATTAAAATACTGAAAAGCAGCGGTGGAAGTAACTAAGTATATGTACTCAAGTACTGTAACAAAATACAAATTTGAGGTACTTGTACTTTACTTGAGTCTTTTATTTTCATGCCACTTTCTACTTCTACTCCGCTACATTTCAGAGAGAATTTTCATACTTTTTACTCCACTACATTCATCTGGTAGCTTTAGTTACTAGAGACTTATGATTTTGCACACAAAATCTGATGTTTTCTTAATATTAAACTACCAAACAATACAACGGCCTACAAGTCCAGATGAAATGATTTGCCGATTAGACACTTTGGATTGTTTCCAGTTTCTAAAATGAGGATTTTTCTGCATTGAGAACTTTTACTTTTAATACTTTTTGTTTTTAGAACATTTTACTGATGATACTTACTGTACATAAGTAACATTTTCAGTACAGGACTTTTAATTAACAGTATTTTTTACAGTGTGGTGTTAGTACTTTTACTTAAGTAAAGAATCTGAATACTTCTTCCACACTGCTGAAAAGAAAGGTAACTGACCTGAAATGTAATGTGAATACATATATTAAAGCTACAATTGAGTCACAATACTTACGGCACCAGCGATGACCCAGTGTTTCCTGGCTACAAACTTGGCTACTCGGACAGGCAGGTCACACAGTTCAAAGGTTTTCACCATCATCTACACACACAGGAGTCAGACCAGATTAACATTATACCGACTTCATTTCCATCAGATAATCAAAAGCTTGGATGAAGAAATATGAAATGATTGTGTGTGTGAAGGAATAGCTCAATGAGCGAATGAGTGACTGATCAAAGAAGTGATTGAGTGATTCATTTGTAAGGGACCTGTGTCTCATGGTTCCAGACCACCACAGTGCCGCTGTAGAGGCTAGCCACCATCCAGGGCTCAGTGGGGTGCAGATCCGCACTCTTCACCCGGTCAGACCGAGCGGTCAGCTTCCGCTTGATGTCCAACCGCAGAGGCTATGATAGAAAATAAGAAAAAACAGAAAGAATGAGGATTAAACAAACAAAAAAAGCAATCAGCATCAATCTAATCAGGAAACTAACCAGCTCCTCTCAACAATGGCGGATGTTCTTTGCCAGAAGATTGTAAAAACACTCTTTAAGCAGCCTGTATTTTTTATATTATAGTATATGTATGGCATGTTTTGCATTGTAGGCCCTTTTAATACAATGATGCATGTTATTCTGTTTCAGGTTTTAGAGTAGGAGTGGATGTGGGGGGCGGGGCGGGGTGTCTGTTGATACTTCCCATTGCACAATTTACATGCATGATGCCTGCTCCAGAATGACAGGTCCTTTCAAGTCTAATCATGTCAATGAGCATTAGTAGACTTTTTTATTTGTTTTCTTGTAATGGGATAAATGCATGTTAAAAATCCGCCATAAACAAATTTAAAACTTTTTCATACTGTGCTGCTGTGCTGGTCTTTCTTGATCATAACATATGTGCAGTTTTTTTCGCTTATGTTGTTGCTGCGTGTAGCTACGTATACTGTTTTGAATGGAGTTTCCAAATGTAATGTGGTTTGGATAGCAGTACGCACATAGGGCACATGAACAGAAACCAATAAATAAACAACGTTATGGTAAAGCATTTTGTTTCTTTTTTCCGCCTACCATGTTTCCACGTCAGCGAGTCTCTGCAGTGCTGTCCAGTAAATTGACCGGCTTCCCTGTTGCCCTCGTCGGGCAGGCTTTGAGTCGGAGAACTCGCTGGTGGAGAAAGTTTGTAACCAAGCGAACAAGAATAAAAACAGAGCAACTTCCGGTATTTATTTTCACAATAAACCTTGAAGCAGTTACTGCTCTCTGAAAAATTAAACAAAATACACAAAACTTCTACTCTCTCTAGATAAAAAACTACTACTCTCTCTAGATAAGGCTTGGGAGAAGAGGAAAAAGGCTCTTTATCGAGATGAATTGTAGATGAGAATTTGTTGTTTGTGTGTGGTATGCGTGTACGTGTATATACATATGTGTATGTGTACATGTGTGTATGTGTATATATTTGTATTCATGTATTTCTCTGAATGATTTGTATATGCGACAGGAAGATGTTTGTTAAATAAGTAAATTTGTGGTGTCTTGTAATACCATGTGGGATGGGCCAAAATGTTTGGCATGACCCAGAAATAAAACAAACTACTAGCCTTTATAAAAGAAGGACGGCAAGATTTAGCAAAACCTAAACTTTTAATCTAATGGTCCAAATATGATCTTGTAGTTCACCATTAATCAGCACAATGATGTGAAATTATGACAATAGGCTATTATTATTATTATTATTATTATTATTATTATTATTAGTAGTAGTAGTAGTAGTAGTAGTAGTAGTAGTAGTATTAACTGGGAATTAATTGTCAGCATTGTAATAATCAGAATCAGAACCAGTTTTATTACCCAAGTATGCAAACAAGAAATTTGACTCCAGCTTTCACTAGCCCTTATTAATGTACATAGTTACAAGAACAGTGTTAAGTAATAACTTTATAGTTTGTTTAGTTAAATAAACAACAAATGGACATGAACATGCATTGCCTACATAAAGGCCAAACTGATAGTTTGCATGGCTGGCTGTGTTATGTAAAAAGCTACCGATAAAGTAGGTGCTTATATACATTTGATGGTATTTGATTAAATGGATGTTGCACAACATGTATATCAAACTGTAATATACATGCATCTGTAAGTCTCTCAAATATGTCATTTTGTGGTGACCACTTGCTAATACGTTTTGACGCTGTTTAATTTAATATTTCAACATTTTAAAATATTTTTTTCTTTTTTGGTTTATTGTAATGCCTTTATTTTGAAGACAATACGACCATTTTCCGGTTAAAATGTCTCTGTCGCTGTCTGACTTGACGAAGCTTCTTTTGGCGACGTGGATCCTCCAGCTCTTCCTGTAGGAGTAGCTCAAGATCCGGCGGCAGAGAAGCAGAACATGTTGTACCCGTTGACATATAAAAGGTTGTACCCAGGTTGTACCTGTAAGATCGTGCTACACTGCAAAAAACCACATGCTTCCCTGAAACAACCCACCAAGTTTACTTTTGAGTCTTAAACCCTACTATACAAAGATATAGACACCTAGGTTATGTGTTTGTGTAACGTTGCATTATCCCAAATGTTTTCAACAACGTTCAAACAACGTTCAAACCCAGAGAAATCGTCGTAACAGTCGTATAACCTTTGGCCCCTAATGGTTGCTGTTTTTTAAAGCAGGATTTCAACCTGTTATTGATATCCCTAAAGCACTTTAGTACAAATCTGTTAAATAACGCTCTATTGACTTAACAGAACTATTTTAGGCAATTCTAAAATACAGCACTTAACTGCTAATCACCATCCATATTTCGGAAGTAACAGTGTTGTGCAGTTTGCATTTTGGTAATCAACTTCACCTGACCTGAAGCTGGATCTGTTCTCTTTTTCATCCTTCCCTATTAATGGTTATTGGTGAGTGACTTAGCACTTATGTGCAGTTTAGTATCCCAAATTCCCCATACAATGTCCTTAATTGTGAACCTGCTAAACCATCTGTTTAACAGGTGTTTGGGTTATGGTTAGGGTTAGGGTTAGGGCAACGTGTCTCCAATAAGACCCTCATCATTTGGGACACTCAGCTTTTGGAAAATAATTTGGGACACTAAACTGCAAGTATACCGTTAGCACTTTTATTTAATTCATAAATTGGTGCAAAGAATATCAGTGATATTTCCAGTTTGTTTGCATTACTGAATATAGTGCATGTCATGATAGAACGATTCAGCACCTAGCTAGAATATCAGAGCTGATTGTCTAAGCAACACAAGCTCATTTTAATTTCTAAATATCTAAGGATGTGTACACTGTATTCTACCAGTGAATTCATGAAGCATAATGATCGTCTTGACAATGCACATTTTTTACAGTCTGTTTTATTTGTGTTCTGTTTCTGAAAATGCACATACAACTTCTTTCCTATCCAGGCTGGGATAATTTGGCTAACATTTGGCTATCTGTGGGGTTAGTTCAGGGTGTGGGAAACTTCTTTGTAGCCATGGCTTTGGACAGATATTTTGAGAAGAGTAACAACCAGTAAAATCATTAGGCCTATAGCCTTTTTCCTAACAAAAATACATTTAATCGTATGTTGTGTGACTATTCCTATGTATAATCCGCTAAATCAGTATTCATTTAGGTTAAAAATAGTTTTATTATGTAAATAATACAAACTAAAGAAATCAATCAATTGCAGGATACTGTAAAAGAAAAAGAAAAAAACAGCTATATGTATTTTTGTCTGTAGAATACTGTGAAAGTATGAAAAAACAGTTCATAATGTACTTTGCATTAACAGTACAAAACTGTTAATTTTAGTGACAGTCAATGTTCATTTTACAGTAATGACAACCCTGCTGCCAGTTTTCAAATGCAAATTCACAAAAAAACAGTGATAGTTGCTTTAACTTCTGGAAAAACAGGGGGAACACCAGATTATACAGTTCGTTAGAGATTAATTGTATATCAAGATTTCTATTTCTACCACACAGCATCATTATTTCATTAATTCCATGCCACCTTTCAACACAGACCTGATTTATTGATATGATATGATATGATATGATATGACAATAGGCTCATGCTAAGGCTTGGTGGCTAAACCATACCGTAACTTTATGAGGTTACACCAGGTCAGCTACCACCACTAATAGAAAAGTAATTATCTGGGGAAAAACGGCTGCTATTTCATTAGAACATGACATCAATAAATGTTACTAAAGGTAACATTATACAAATTCAATAGATTATCTCTATGTGAACAAATACATTTTAATCTGCAATGGTGGTTAACAATGAGGACAACAATTACCATGATCCCACCACACAACTTCACAAGTCATCAAAAGTCTGTGTTTACATCAATAGTATCGACTGAGAGTCCCCGTTGTGGAAGATAATTACATATTGTACGTTTAAGTGAATGGAAAACATGAGCATGGATTAAAATGGCTTTTTCTCATGCAAATTTTAGGAGGATTTTAGGTTGAACATGAAACTTAAACTAGTTATATTTTGACATTGTTTGCAGTGCATCATCAGCGCCTTACTTATTACATAACTTTGTACAAATATCCAAGACATAGTTTTCGAATAAGAAAAAACTTTCAGTGCAAAGGTCAGTTTTAAAATCTGAATGCCTAACCTTGAAAAATTAAGATTTGATGTGACTGTCCGGAATGAATTGTGTTGATTTTTGTTCCCGTACATAAATCCATACCTACATAAGTACATATTGTACATACACAGGCTACATAAAAACACAATAAAAAAACAACAGTGGCATTAAGTCAATTTATTACAGGTCTTCACAATTACATTATAAATAGGCAGAAACATGCAAGACATGACAGACAGTTTTTGCAGATAAGGTTTGACTTTTTAGGCCTTCTTAAATACTTGGTGGCAGACTTTGTCCAGCACAGTAATTTCCTGAAAGAGAACACAGACCTTTAGACTGCAGTCCAACATGATGCAACAAATGTCTCTCTTAGTTACATAATCGGGCAGAGCTTACATCAATATATTTTAGATAGCGATTCATTATCTCGTTTATTGTTATTGCGATAGTCTGGTCTAATCGAGCGTTGGGAAATATTTAATCAAGCAAGTAAAGGGGTAAATGTTTTTTTCTTTTCTTCATGTGGCCGACTTGAGACAATTTTGATCACACTTCTGATTTCCTGGCAAATATGGCACAGCATTTACAGCTCTCCAATGATTTAGCCAATGTGTCACACTTTCTCTCACCAGGTGTAGCAGGTCTCCCTCGATCCAGTGTGTCCAGCCTCGATTTGCTTTCTCCCCCTTCTGAACACACACCAGCTTGTCCCCATCCCAGGTAACCAGTGTCTGATATCACCACACAAACACACAGGCAAAATGGTATTGGTTATTATTATTCAAAAATTGTGTTTTATATATTTTATTATAAAAGTCATCAATAGCAATTTCCTCGTGCAGTTCGGTGTAAAGTACAAGAAAACGCCTCACCTTGAGTTTTCGGTTGTCCAGGCCCTTTGTGAACTCTTCAAACTCCTCTCCCACGGTGAAATTGACCTCATAGTTTCTGAAGGTGCTCAGGGTCTTTGTTTCAAACTTGTCTCCATTCTGGACGATCACCTTTGTCTGATGCAGGTGGGCAGCTATCTTTCTGGTAGCAAAGTCAATGTCTGCAAGAATGAACAAATGAGATTAAAGTGAGTCAGTGGTAGCAGTATAAATCCATCATTTTGGTGTGTAGTTGGACTTCTTTACAGACTAAATCCTTATGTACACAGACACTTCAAAGCACACATCCACAGACACACATGACACCCCAGGCCACTTATTATGATTCCTCTCCTGCTGGTCCTTTTGACAGTCTCATTTACCTTTTAAAAATGACCTTGCTTTGAGTCAAATGAGTTCCTCCACCCTGTTCAGCATTGGGTCCTGAGAGCCACCCACCCCCGACCGTTTAGATATTCATATCCCATTTGCCTTAACGTAAAAATTCAATTTCTTCCCATCGCTCTTACAGATGAGGTCCCTATATTTACCATCTAAATAATATTTTTGACCCATTTCCATAAGGATGTCATTTTCCTATCCGCTCGATGGAAATGAGGTGGAGGCATTCAGGATTTCCCGGATTTTGTGTCAGCAGAGTGTATCGAGGTTGTTTTATGAATTGCAGATAGAGTCGTGAATAATGAAAGTGTTTCTGGGCCTGATCAATGACGCGCTAAAAGGAGGAGAGACGAGCCATGGGCTCTCTCTCTCTTTCTCTCTCTCTCTCTCTTTATTTTAATGACGAGCTGGCCCGCTGCCTGATCCAGGGTCGGAATCTGTCTTCCTTTTCTGCGGATCAGGAGGATGAAAATGCAGAAAGGAAGTGAATTAATATTTATTTGGCGTGGTAACAGACGGCAACCGCTCACAGAGTCGGGGTTAACTTGGCCTGACAGCAGCTCAATGAGGAAATGAAGCAGTGCCACAGCATTCCTCTTTTTTCCTCTCTCTCTCTCGCTCCCTCACACTGCTGCTCTCTCACTCTTTCTGTCACACTCCTTCCAAATGTTCTGCTCAGGCCTCCCTCCCTATTGGCTGCATCTTTAAAAAGCAGCCTTCTAATTGACTCCTGATTTTAATGAAGGTAACACGCTACAGTCTCCTGTTCAATGCCATTATGCAGGCTGTAAGAGTCGGCAACTTACCGATGGCCTTCATGGTGTCCTCAAAGTTCTCATTGCTCACCATCTCCCAACGTCCATTGTAGTCTGCAGGCATTTTTGAATTTGTTTGTGAGTGGAGGTAGTAGTTTTGCCCCTTATGCTTGTCACACTGAGAGAGGCAGTTTAAGCCCAGCCCTTTATATACTGTGTGTGTGTGTCTGTGTGTGTGTGTCTGTGTGTGTGTGTCTGTGTGTGTGTGTGTGTGTGTCCAAAGGACAGGGTCCGCCTGATAATTCCCTCAGGACAGTGTGTGTATTTGTGTATACGTTTTTGCCGATTGCATAAACACTTGTTGCAGAATGTGGCTCATTGTGTCGAAACTTTTCACACAAGCCAAAGAAGACACAACACTTGATGAGATAAATATCTCACTTCTATGTCAAGTTTAAACTCTGCAATCAAAACATATCAATCCTTTTTCAAAATGGCATTTTAGCAACAAAATGATACACACATGCACCAATTGAATGACTCTTTCAAAGCAGCAACACACTGATGTACTTTACACAAAACACTGCTCTCTCTACCTTGTATACCTATTTTCTCTTACAGGCTCTTGTGAAAGATTGTTTTAGTACAGAACATCTGCAAAAAATAGAAAGGCTTCAGAAAGAAAGAAAGAAAGAAAGTTTTATTGTTTCCCATTGCTGGTTTTTACAACAAAAAACTCAAAGAAAAGTAGAATTACACTACAGTAGTCCATACAATATGTTGCTGTAAACAAACAATAACAAAAATAATGTCAGTAAAATTACAGTGCAATGGTAAACTAAAAATTGTTTTGTTAAGGATTTGGTAGTCTATATCCTTGACGTTCCACTTCCGGGATTGCTCCGGTGCTGCAGGAAATTCCGCTGGATGCATTTATTTTCGCCGATGTCCGTTACCTTCCGCTTTCTTTGTGTTGGAATTTTAAACTCCGGTGGATTTATGAGGACTATGGTTAACTGCTCCTCAGATCTCTGCAGGGTAAATCCAGACAGCTAACTAGACTATCTGTCCAATCAAGTTTTCTTTCACACGACTATTTTACAGTGGCTCCGTGCGGAGCTTAGCGCCGCCCATGACAGTTGTGATTGGTTTAAAGAAATGCCCAAAAACCAGAGCAAGTTTTTCTCTCATCCCAGAATGCTATGTGGACTAGCTAGACTCTCCTCCGCTCCGCAGCGTGTGGATGGTGCATAGTGAGACTAAGGATGGGGTGGATGGTTTGTGGATCCCGCCTTCTGTTAGGGTCTGGCCACATCACCTCATTCACATCACAAGCAGTATCATCCCTGGCCGGGCAACGGGGGAATATCGCCTTGCATGCAGTATCCAACCCTAGACTGACCCCACCCCAATGTCTCCAGATGACTCTTCTGTTACTTGCAGAAAGGGCCTGCGGGCATGTAGTTGGCGATTGGACACTTTCCAACGCCAAGCTGAAAAGAATTCCTCAATCGGATTGAGAAATGGGGAGTCAGGGGTCAAGTAGGGACCTACAGTGGCATGGTGATGGAGAACTCCTTGCAGACTACGTAATGGCGGCACACGAGGGGATATTTCCCCAATTTCAGATAGCGTTTTCCATTTTTAACAGAAGTGTTTTCCCAATGATTGCAAGAGTTTTCAATCTTGAACAAAGTGTCTAATGTGAGAAACAGTGTGTAGTGTTTTGCAAGAAGTGTGTTGCAGAATTGCAAACAAAGTGCAGAGCAGAGCACGTGTTTGTACCTTTGGTTCCTTTTGTTTAAGACATTGTTACAAAAGTTAAGGTTTTAAAGCTTTTGTATAAGCATTCACTTTCAGTATGTAAGCAATTGGCAAAAACTGTATGTTCTGGTTTACATTGTGCATTGTCAACACACTCCTTCACTGTATGTACATTTTAGGGGTGGCAGTGTCTCAAGGAGTTGGTTTGGGAACCGGAGGGTTGCTGGTTCCAGTCCCCGTACGTACCAAAGTAGGGAGCCAAGGTGCTCTTGAGCAAGGCACCGTACCCCCCCCCCCCCAACCGCTCAGGGTGCTGGTCTAGCACTGGCAGCCCACTCACTTTGATATCTCTCCATTTGTGCATAAATAGGTTCTGTGTGTATTGATTTCTAATAAAAGAGGGGATCAATAAAACTTAGTCTTTTGCACTTTACTTCAATCCCTATTTCCAACCAGCAAAGCCGGCTTCAGCAATTACTTATTCTAATGTGCCGGGAATGGAGGTAAGATAGAGTGGAGCAGGGACAGAGATGAGTGCTGGTTACGTAAGCTGCCTTATCAAGTTCATTCCTTTTCCTGTCTTTTTCTGGGCCTGCAGTTGAAAGATTCCTCTCTGGTTTCATATCAAAGAACAAAGTTCAAGGGAAGACATTCTGTTGACTCAAATGCAACTCCACAGCAGTATTTACCAGTTAAAGCCTTTTTATTTTTTTTTTGCAGAAGTGTCTGTCAAGATTCTTGACTTTTAGCTCTCTTTAAGAATGAATTCAAGATAAAACTCTTATGTATGCTTGGATCAGCTGGAGCTGCTTTATCAGCAAGAAATTGTGAGCATAGATTGATACTAATGTGTTTGTGTGTGAAACATCTGAGCTGCTTAGTGTTGGTCTATGCAAAGTCACTGGTTGGTTTGTTCATGTCTAGGGCATGTGAAATTGATCTTGAATTGCCCTCCTATACCTTCTATGTTTCTTATCTCAGACTTCGACAAAGGCGGTCACTCAACAGCAGCAATAATCAAGACAGTTTGCTCACAATAAGCATATAGTAAAAAGTGCTGTGTCAGTGATATGGTTTCGCAAGTGCAACTACAGTACAGTGGTCTAAGTGACAGCGACACTAATTTGATATGTTGATGATGATGATGTTGTATGTGGAGGGTCAAAGGTGTATGTCATATATGTTTATCAGCGCTGATAAGATGCATTGATTTATAGCTTAATCATTAAATCACCAATATTTAATGTTCGATAAATAGATTGATAAATAGATAGATGACACAAAATCGTCAGAGACTGTAAAGTCATTTTCATTGTTGTGATTTGTAACATACGATACAATGCTGTATCTCACTTACCATTTCAGAAAACATTAGGCTCTCTAAGTACCACTATGGCCCACGTTAAAATAGAGTAGCATAGGCCCATCTTATTTAGCTATGGACAGTTACCGCAGGAGGCAGGTTTATTCCAAAAAACAATAGTTATTGTTGACAGCCACAGCCACGCTGTAACGTCATTTCCTCCAACCCGCTCTAACTGAATCAAAACTCGGGTCATATCTCCTCACCGTTTTGCGCCGTTTGCTACGCTAGCAGGTGCTGTAGAGACTTCTCCGCCGCTGCTTAAGTAGCAACTGGCACTTGTGCTCGTCCACTTTAGTTTCAACTAGGGGTGGGAATCACCAGAGGCCCCATATTATCACGATACTTATGTCACGATACGATATTAATGCAGTTTTAAACATATTGCAATATTCTGCGATAAATTGTAATTCATTACCTTTTTTCCAACTTCAAATTATGTCCCCAAAGCAAAACTTTGTCAACATCAGTTTCGTCTATAAAAAAAAAATGTCTCTGGTTTGTTCATCTCCCATCAATTTTCCATCTAGCGGAAAAAGCAATTGATCTTATTATTCTAGTACCAAAAGGTTAAATTGTCATGTGCACTTTATATAATAAAAGATCGATATTGGCGTCCGTTGATCGATACAATATTGCCACGGAAAATATCGCAATACCATGTTGCATCGATTCCCCACCCACCCCTAGTTTCAACAGGGCTGCTCAAAATATTCTCCTCATCCACACTTCTCTTCCTAATAGTTTCTGTTTGGAGCCACAATTGCAGTGTTTTTGAACCATTCATTGAACCTCTGCTTACTTCCTTGCCATCATAGCCCGTAACTAATTATGGATGTGTGTGCACTCCATCATGAACGTAACGATGTAGCAATCTGATATAAAAAAAAAAAAAAATGACACTTAAACAAACACTTACTTTAAATTACTCTTAACTGATCATAGTTTAAGTGTGATTATTGAAAATGTAGTATTTTATATAGTATTGTTTTTAAATTAATTAATTAACTGCAAAAAAATATAAAATAAAATAATATATATATATATATATATATATATATATATATATATATATATATATATATATATATATATATATATATGAGATTCCATCCACATACCACTAGAGGGAGCTTGCTTACCACCAGTGGTACTTGTATCGTAGTTTGAAAACCAGTGCTGTATCTGGAAACCAAAAATGCACTCGACCCCAGCTATAGTTTGCTCCGTTGGTAGGGCAGGCGCACATACATAGAGGTTTCTTCCTCAGACGCGGAAGGTCCTGGGTTTGAGTCCGACCTGTGATGGTTTCTTGCATGTCTTCGCCATCTCTCTTCCCTTTCATATTTGAGCTGTCCTGTCCATGGAAGGCAGTAATTCCCAAATAAATAATCTTAAAAAAAGAAGAAAAAAAAAGAATTATTCTTTAATTAAACCACCAAACACACATTTTGACATGGGGATTGCTTTTCTTCAGGGTTGGATGACTATTTTGTTCCTTTCACCACACAGGGGCAATGTTGCTACATAAGTCAAAGCTCCTCGTAAAAAAAGAGAAAGCAATCACAAGGTAGTGCTTTTTTTCTTTTTCTCTGTGCAAAACAGTACCACATGTTATACTGGGATCAAAGTTAAGATGACACAGAGCCATCTGGTAACCGAGGGACGACTTGGTGGAGAAATGTTCTCTGTGGGTTGTTGCTTTCGTCAGGTGAATTGGAGGGAATTTGTAAGTTGTAAGAACAGGTTGAAGAGAGGCAAAAACGCTTTAGAGTAAACATCAAGACAAAGACAAGAGAATTTGAAACTACACTTAAATGATTCAGAAAATGACACGTAATCCTAGACGGACTGCGGCCACTTGCACATGCACACACATGCTTGCATGCTGGCACACGTACACAGCATCTCATAGACTTATGCAAATGCAATTAGGGTAGCTTTAATAATGCATGACAGCGGATTCATTTTTAATTCTGCCTAATTCACACCTAATGGCACTTCCTGTGCCCCATAACCTTGGAGGCACACACAAACACACACCCTCACATACACACTCTGCGTTGTTTTGTCTGTGAGTTGATCACACATACCTTCCAGCGTATCTACCCTGTGTATTACAAGAGCAGATGTGTATGTTGATACCCACGGCATCTTATTTTAAACACGCATCATATACAGTGGGCGGCAAGTAATCCTGTGTGTTTATTTCCCACAACTCTTCATTTCTCCCCCTCTCTCTCTCTCTCTCTCTCTCTCACTGAGAGTTGACTTTTTTTTATCCCTCTGTCTCAGCCTAATCTTTTAACAGTAAGCTGGTGTGCATTGTGCTTGCATGCTGTGTCAGTCTCCGCAATACGGTTTCAATATCCTGTGTGATTCAATTCAATTTGCTTCATTAGCGTGGCATTCGAAGCAGTGCATTATTAAGTCTTTACATCCCCATGCAGCTCCCCCAGCGCCCCCCTGTCTCCCATCTTTTCCTCCTCCCCGTTGTTTCAAAACATCAAAGGTTAGATTAATCACAATCCTCAGAGGCGACAGTTGATTGAGAGAAGTCTGCTCTTTCTTATGAAACCCTAGTCATGGATTTCAGCAGAAAGTAGATATATTTGTAATGTATTTTCATCCCACCCATGGACTCTAATAGTGCAGCGTCTTGCTGTGTGCTTTGATGTCCCAGTGAGAATTGAAAGGGCTCCAGTGTTCCCGCACAATTGAATGAATTTTGCTTTTATCCTCCTTATGGAAGCCTTTTAGAAGAAAAAAAAGAAAGAAAAAGCACAGCAGTGGTGTTACATGCGTCAGTACCAGATGAAAAGTAGCCATGTTAGGGGGGATTGCACATACAGAAGGAATGCATGCCCCACACACACACACACACACACACACACACACACACACACACACACACACACACACACACACACACACATACAAATAACTATACAAATTTGCACTTTCATGGTCAATGACATTTACAATTTCAGACAGAGGACACAAGTTAGGTCGGTGCCAGTCCCTTTTTATGGCTTCTACACATTCACAAATAGTGTGCAGTCCTTCAGAGAGCAGAAAATAATAAGTCTGCAGGTTGGACAGCCTTGATGTCAATAGACGGGGCCCATTCAGGTGCCACAGACACATTCTCAGAGCAAGGTACCTGTGGGGACGTGTTTTTGTGTCAAGGTCACCATTTGGTAGATGTGTGCTTTCAGATAAAAAGAAAAGCTCTGTGTCCTGTGCATTTTTATCCTGTCATGAATGTATGCATGTACTGTACGTGCTTGCCTGTGGTTGTTTGTTCATTTATGCATGCTAAATGCCTTGCCGTGCCTGACCATCATCTCTCTCCAGGACGCCTGCATCCAAGCCCATTCTCCCCACCACTTCCATGGAGCATAAATCAAATCCCATGTTCCACCTCTGCGTGTGTCATCCCGTCCCCTGAGGGGAAATCTTGCGATCCTGACCTCCACCAATCCACCATGTGGTGCTTCCTCACCCATCCACCCCCGGAAAGGAACATCCTGAGGAAAAAACATACTGTAAGCTCTCACTATTTTCTGTAAAGTTTTTTTTTCCCTCTGGAAAGTTTGAGCTGGAAAATAAAGAGGGGAAGAAGGGGATGACAATGCTAAATATTTCATATTTTCCTCTTGGTAATTGCGTACAGTCGGAATGAGACCTCGTTTTCCACAGAAACATGAGCAACTGTGGGACTGATTGAGGGAGCCCGGGAAGCTCTGTGTTCCTCTCTATTTTTTGCTTCTCTGCTCCAAAATAGGCCTGGATGGTGATGCATAATGCATGGGGCTTCCTATGTGGAGCTGGAAAGGGCTGTGGGTCCTGAGGGATCAGCCAGGGAAAGGGTGTCCAGATTCTGCATTCTGCAGTGTAGGGCCGGGCACATGAAATGGAAAGGAGATGGAGAAAAAGATTACTTTGCCCTGCACGCACTCCGTTTTTGTGTTAGTGGTACAGATTACAGCGATACTCCTGTAAATTGTGATTATTCTGGTTTTCTTATAATCAGAGACATTTACTGAATCTATCTTTACATCTTCCAATGTGGAAGAATATTTAAAGAGACATATTTTTGGATGTATGGCATCTGCGTTTGTGTCATGTGTTAATTTGAGGAAGTCTCTTCATCGCTCCACACAGATCTGATGTTTTCGTCTGTTGCCATTTTTCGTCTCTTCAGTGGACCAGAAGCTTCATGTACAGTATGTCGTGATTTTTTTGCCATGTCGATGTCCTGTGTTCTTTATCGTATTCTGCTTTTCTTGAGACACCAACTGTTCCACCTCAGAAAGGGAAAACACAAGAAACAAGGAATAACAGGAGGCACAGACATAGCTGTGACAGATGAAAACACACTTATATGCTGTCATTTTTTAGTGGGTGGTTTCAGAGCTAAAGTGTAGTGGCTCACAGGCATGCTTTTTTACTTTGTGGCTCCCTTCCACACAATTTCTCAGTTCATGTGAGGAAAATAATATCAGCTCAAAGGTCCACTTACATTTTGGAGCTTTCAACTACATGTCAAGGTCAGTGTTGGGGATTATCAACACTACATTAAGATCAATGACAGTTTTGTCTCTGCCCAGTAGTCCCACATTTAGGAAATTCATGGGATGGAATATGTCACTCAAATAGCAGACTTCGGCCATAAAGTGGCCATTCAGCAGTTGAGTCAGGTGTGTTTCTTCTTTTTTTGTGCTTGCTGCTGTGGAGGAAACGATTCAGTGCTTTGCCTTTGCTCAGACCTTAAGTCACTGTACAAAAGCAGATTGTGATGCTCAGCCGACATGTCTGAAAGTAGCTGTCGGAATAAGCAATGTTGGAGGCTTGATATGGAGCAATTTCTCTCTGAAGCATTTGCTGTCAAAAAATCGAACATATATGCACAATTGTGCAATATCAGACTCATCGACTGCTTTTATTTTTTGACGTTCTTCTAATGTTTCAAAAGATCTGTAGCTAGAATTTCAACCCTGCAAATAGTTGAAGTGTCAGGGGTACATTTTTTAATAGCGGATATCGCACTTTTTAATTTTGTCATTTATCACCTCATCCACAATGACCAGCATGCATTGTCTTTTCATTATCAGAGTCTGTGAATGGCCTTTTCTTCTTTTCCTCTTTTCCAAAATCCAGAATACATAAAGGGAAGCTGCTGTAGCTCTCTCTTTAGCCCGACGCATCGTTTTGGACACAGCTCGGATTCTTGCACAAAATTAAGTAATGTTTCAGTCATTGAATTGGCAAAAGTAGACATTGCTGTTGTGTTTGGCTGTAAAATTGAATTACAACTGTGGGCCCTATCTTGCACCCGGCACAGCGCAGCACAAAGCCAGACGCAAGTGTATTTGCTAGTTATGGACCGACTCAGTTGTCAATTTCCCGTCAAGCGCCCACATCGTTTAAATAGCAAATGCACCTGCGGCCCTCTGTGCGCCCACAGGCGTGCTGGTCTTACAGGGAGGTATGTTCAGGTGCATTCTTGGCGTATTGCTATCTTGAGGCAGCGGAAAGTGATCGCGCCATTGACCAACAAAAACCTGGTCTAAAGTCAATAGTGCAGCATTTCATTGTTAGGCTCGTGCACAGCGCGCGCACACTATGCTTGTTACACACACAGGGACGTGCAGCAGCACACAAACATGCAAGAGATTAAAAGTAAAAATACTACAATGTGAAATAGTATTATGATATGATCTGCTCGCGCGCTTTCACTTCATGCAGGAGCAGATCAGTTTCTTCTCCTGATAATCTCTCCTTCCTGTTTAGCAAATCCGCCATCATAATAGCAATGCGCCAAGCTTTTAAAGGGAAGATGACACTCTGATTGGTTTATTGCATGTTACGCCCAAAACACACCTACAAGACACTAAGTACAACCCTTTTGAACCATGGGCCTGGTGCACGGACCCTTTTTTCCGCCGTTAATCTAGCAAAAGTGGATCCGTACACACCCTAATTGCACCTGCGCCAGGCGCTTCACGTCGTGAGGTTAGATAGTTCAAATAGGGCCCTGTAGGTTTGCATGCCCATGTTGGTACATTCATTGAGAACTACTTCTCCCACGCTATCCTTTATAAGCTTGTGCTGCATGTCTGGACCGATAACGTGTTGCATGAGTGCAGAGCATGTTTATCCTGTGCGGTTCAATGTCCTTCTGTGCAATTACAGCAACAACTCTCCCAGGTGATTCACGATCAAAATGCTTGGGCTTTATTACGTGTCCTTGGAGTGGATCTTGAGTGGGTCACGTGATATAATATAATCACATTAACTTTCTTTGCCTGTGCATGTTTTGTAGGCTACACATCATTATTACATACAGTATGGATTTATCAGGGATATCTCAGCTTGGAAACAACTAGTAATGTCATGTTATGTATTTCCTAAGAATTCCCAACAAATACGTAATAATACATTGGCATTATTCTCTTGGTTCCTGCTTTCAAAGCCTTTAGCACACTGGTTGTGGAGGTTTTGGCGAGGAGAGGGGAGAAGATGAGCTGTGGGAATGAAAGCCTGTTCTGTTTAGACAGTTGGCTGCCAGTCCATCTGGGTAGAGATGGAAAGTGCTCCAGTTGTCACAAACATTCTACATTTCTGTCTGCACCTTCTATAACAAACACTGATGGGGAGAAAATAAGTGATGTAAGGCAGAGTAAGAAAGAGAGAAGGAAGGCAGAAATGAAGGAAACAAGTAAGGAGGGAGTAAAGGAAACAAAATAAAGGAAAAGGTAGATTGTTACTTCACATTTATTCCTCACTGTAAGGCTTGTGATGTGAGGTGGGTGGAATGAGAAAACTTTGGCCCAGGTTCACATCTAATTTCTCTTAGTTATTTGGCCTTTCCGCTTGTGAAGCTTTCAATCTCGGAGGCCTTCAGGGGGTCCAGATTATCTCTTTCATTTCGAGAAAATGAGCTGAGCTGGAAGCTACATTACTTCCCCTGCTCATTTTTCCCACACCACCATTAGCTCGCTAAAGCCATTTGGAGATGCACAGTGGAGTGTTTCCATGTTCATCAGTAAGTGCCTGGCATTTCTTCAGTCAATTATCAACAGAACTGTCTCTGTGTGATAATTCACGCCGCAGGCTTGTGTCTCTGAGCCAGGATGGGTATACAAGGGACATTTTGATGGAGGTTTTGAGTACATATTTCAAACTAGTATTCAGTCATCACTGCTCCATACTCAGACTAGAGAACAGCCAAAACAATTGTGGGCCAAGAAGATTAATCCAACCCGTATCGTGGAATTATATTTATATACTTCTAATTTGTAACAGCAATAGCCTTTTGTGAAAATGCTCTTGCAATACAATATCCGGATGTAGCAACTGAAGAATGATTAATGTTTTTTGGTGTTATGTTTAGGCACTCACAGCACTCGGTTAAAAAAGACCTGGTCTTGGTTAAATATTCAAAAACACTGCAGTGACTTGAAGCATGAGGTAATTTGGGAAAACAAATTAGTGGTATATAAACATAATTTATAGGAGACAGGGTTTGATTCATCACATCACATTGTTTTAATGAAGAACACTGAAGAAAACAACAATGTCATCCGACTCAGTAATGCTGAAGTCATAATTGAATTGTGAAATCTGCGCTCGCGCCCACTTTAGTTGATCGCGTTATGTAATTACCGCATACAAATACACTGAGTAGATATGACTGATGAAAATGACGATGATAATGTTACGCCATTCGTGTGATCTGTGTTGCCAGATCTCAAACAAAGTACATTTTCCCCTGATTTGTCTGTCATTTTAGTGTCAGAATGTATGGGAAATATGTGGCTTGTGAAAAATGTGTCAAATATTTACTTTGGGGCGAAGGAATTCAGGAGGTCATAATCTATGTTCACGTTCACATCTCCCATTGAAATCAATACACTCAGGACCTAGTCTACTAAAGAGGCATGTCAGTGGTGAAACCTACGTGACGCAGATACAGCAAATGTCTCTGAGTTGGGTTGTCTTGGTTCTAAAACGTTTTTGCTTAACGGGAAATCACAAGACTTCACCCAGGAAACATGTTTTTGTCCCAGAAGTACTACTTAAGGGGACTGGTGTTTTACCCAAACCACAAACATTTTTCTAATCTTAAAGGGGAAATATTATGCTTTTCGGTGTTTTCTGTCATATCTACAATGTTATAATGTTGGTTCAAATAATGAGGTAAATGTATTTTAGACATATCCCTGTGAGCTAAAACGTTTGGATTTCCAACTATTCTGAACGCTCCGGTTTCAACAGTTTTTTCTAGTCTGGCTAAATCTTACGCAACTCTAAAATGGCCTTCTATGATTGGTCATCTGCTCCAAGTAGGCAGGACTGATGTGTTTTTTTTTTTTTTTAAACCACTGCGGTGTTAACATTGTTGCATGTAACTACATGCTAACGGCAGTAAAATACTGTATGTCATCTTGGCTGCCAGTGTCATTAAATTCTCCCCAATGCCTGGTAACATTACTCCTGAAACATTTTCTGTTTATGGAGTATTTGGTTTAAAAGCCTTATTTGCGTTTTGACTGTAGATATTGCTGCTATATTCTATTAGTGCCCACTGTTAACTATAGTAGCTACAACGGCAGTAAACATTGTCATGTTGGCGGCCAATGTTATTAAATTCTCCCCAATTCCGGGTCGCATTACTGCTGAAACATGTCCGATTGGGTAGTGTTTGGTTCAGAATCCTTTATCTGCGATTTTTGACGGTAGAAAGTGCTGCTTCGTTCCACTACAATCTAATGTTAGCATACTGTTAACTATTAAGCAGCTACATGCTAACGCGACATAGCTGTAATCTTGGCCAATGCTGGTCATTTCTCCCGAAATTCCAGTCACTTTACTGCTGGGACATGTCTGGTTGTGTAATATTTGGTTTAGAAGACTTTATTGGTGATTTTTCACAGTACAAAGTCCTGCTATTACTCTGTTGCAGTAACTCCAGCTTCAACTAGTGAAACACGGTGCAGAGGCTCCTGAGTTTCCAGGAAGCATGCTGGCTAGCGGTGGGCGGATCAATACAAATATCGATAATATCGATACCAACGTTGGTATTGATATTGATCAATACCAGAGTAATGAGATCGATACTTTAGTGTTATTACTTTCTCTCCAGAGTGCACTGCTGCGGTTTCATTAAAGAGGCGACCTGGCTGTCTGTGTCTTGGTAAGTGCCGCTGCTTTCAAGTGCTGCTCCTGTCACAGCGCAGAGCAGGCACACTTTGCTCCTCCTCCCCCCTCTTGCGATTTGATGTTGTACCGTCACATGACTCAACGGTGCCAGGCAAACAAGTAAGCAAGCAGCCAGGCCCGGCATCGGCCAGCAGCACACACACACAAGCAGGACAGAGACGGAGCAGAAGAATGGCAGAGAGGAAGAGGAGCGCTGTGTGGCTATATTTTCAGGACAAAAATGAAACAACGGCAAGCTGTATAATTTTTAAAACAGCTGTAAGATAGATACACAAATTCATACAAGCATATGGAAATTCTGTCCTGGGTTTTAATTTGTTAATAATCCAAAGGAAAAATCACAAAAACACTTAAAGGTCATGAATATTCATTTAGATTTAGCAATTTGATGATGAATCCACCTTAGTAATTAAACGTATCGGTATCGGTGATACCGGCAGTGTATTTACTTGGTATCGGCTCGATACCAAATTTTACAGTATCGCACACCACTATTCCTGGCCAATCAGATCAGACTGGGCTTTTTTTTTTGGGAGGAGGGCTTAAAGAGACAGGCACTTCTACAGAGCATCTCATACAGGTGTGAATACAGGTGCAGCAGTCATGGGCAGTATGAAAAAAATAAAGTGTTTTTTTTTAACATTAAAGCATGTAACCTTGTTCTAGTACAAACACAAAATGTAAGTATAATCCTGAAAATGCTATATAATAGTGGCCCTTTAACTCGTTGTTTTGGTGCCTAAATGTAGCTGTCAAGACTGCTATCATGTCTGTCACCTAACGGTGACTGGTAGCCATTTCAAAGTCACCTTTTGTTGGCTAAACTTAACTGTCAGGTGGCATAAAGGTAACCGGCCTCCGTAAGTTTGTAAGATATCATACGAATTGTTGGCATACGTTTTCCTACGATACTATAGTAACCCGTTGATGAGAATGTGTTGGAGATGCTAGTCAACCACTGCCTCTATCAGTTAGTTTGTTGCTAAAATACGTTTAACTTCTGCCCCCGTACAGCAGTACATTGCTTATCTTTCATTCCAGGACTCCTGCCTGCTTCTCCAATCTGGGGAAGGGCCGACCTCCATCTACTGTACGTAATACACTGTCTATGGAAGTACCTCATACAACCCCACTTCAAAAAGTCTGAACCATCCCTTTAAGGATAAGATTTGAGTTTGATTTATATATCTGCCACTAAATAGACAGGCTTTAGGATCTCCCCTCACACATGTGAACACCTGATATCACACAACCAAAGTTTCAAAAGTCCCATGATCACAGCTGAAGCTCAGAAAAAGCAGTACATTTTCAGTTGAGACAAAGTACATTTGTTTAAATGTTCTGCATGTCATGTAGCTCTCTGTACCGAGTGTAAGAAGACATTAATACATTGTGTCATTAGCTGATACCTGATTGACTGTTGATTCCACTATATTGCCAATGAAGAGAAATACCAGGTCAGCTGTATCATGTTGAGGTTACAAATAATTATAATAGTTGGTATGGTATCCATAGGAACATGTGTCCTTGGTCCTTCGGTTGCTGTAAAAGTCCACATCTTATGACACTCATTTATGTCAACTGTTGGAGGACAAATGAGTGATTTTGGTCTCTTTTGGACTCTTCTTTTACATACTTTTTCAAACTTGACATGTCACACGTATTCCGTCTATGTTTTTAAGTGTAAATGAAGTTGCAATAAAAATGCAAGAAAGCACAAAAGACTGTACATTAACCTGGCATAATGCACTACTCATGAGCAAAATGATGAGTTTCGAGGCATATGTGTGGTACTGTTAGCCTTCAGCAGTATTATCTATGCTGAGCTGAATCTATGTTGTTATGGCTATTTTGAATTCAAGGCTGAATTGTGTTTTCACAGATTATTATGCAGTTGAAGGAGCATCAAACAAGCGAAAGGCCTTTTAAATGTCACTTCTAGTTTTAAACTATAATTGGTTATTCAGTTGTTTTGTCCAGAATTTTAAACCTGGCCCTCTATAACTGCTTCTAACCCCACTTTTCTGTCTCTCTTCTGGCCCAGGCTGCACTGTCTCAGCTAACATTTATTGCCAGTTATAGACCCTATGAATAATTGATCCCGATTCTATTTAAGATCCTGACGAGGACAAATGGTACGGGGCTACACTGGCCAATATTTCTCCCTCCACTGCCCTAATAGGAGCTCTCTTTAGCGCACTACCGCAGACATTGTTCCTCCCTTTCATATTCTCTCTTGTCTTCCCCTTCGTTTCCTTTTCTCTTTGTGCGCCGTACCTTCATCCAAGTCCCTGACACTATTTTAGGAACTGGAATCGTTCCAGAAGGTATAAAGGGTATTATAGAGGCGTAGCTCTAGCACCATGACGGATGATGCCAGTGGTGGCCAATAGTGGATAGCGAAGTAAGGATTTATCTCTGTGGTTTTGTATTGGACTGGCCCTTTAGTGTCATAAACAGGGAGATCATTTGGAAACAACAACACTGGACCATAGTACATCTATTAGTGATATGAGCTGAACACCACAATCAATGCTTATCACATTGGGCCATTGTGTCTGTAGAGGTAGTCCAATTTATTAAGTGTGTGTGTGTGTGTGTGTGTGTGTGTGTGTGTGTGTGTGTGTGTGTGTGTGTGTGTGTGTGTGTGTGTGTACATGTGTATTGTGTGGCTGGAGGGGCGAAGTACAGTAGATCCTCCACATGAGCGTGTCACCATGCGCGGGCCAGTGAATGGGATGGATCCAGCTTCAGAGTGGCAGATCGTTAGACTATGTACATGCTGCAGGGAAGACAGAGGATGTGTATCCAATAAACTGTAATGGACCCCCTCGCCCACACACACACACACACACACACACACACACACACACACACACACACACACACACACACACACACACACACACACACACACACACACACACACACACACACACACACACACACACAATTATCTTGCTCCTTCTACTGTGAAATCACTGGATGAGTTCAGTAAAACACAAAACACACGCGGTTGAACATCTCTCACTACGAGTGTCCCTTCAGAAGTTAGTTCAGCAAAATATCTGTTTTAGTGCACTATACAGTATGGCTCTTCTGACTGCACTGGCATTTGCTCAACAGTCAAATGCCTGATGTAAGAGTGATGTGAAAAGAAGTTGGCACCCTGACAGACTTAGGAGCTTGGTTTTTTTTGTAAAGCAAACCTATCACTCACTGACAGCTGGAATCCTGCACTCACACTATGTTGTAAATAGAGAAAGATGGCTATACTGATGAGTTACATACAGAGACCTGCTCTTTTTGTCATTCTCTTGTCTATCTCCCCTGTCTAGCTTGCCCCCCCCCCCCACCCCCCCAAATCACCTGCATCATCCACTTTTTTTCCTAACTCCCGCTCCGGCTCAATAAATCTCTAGATCACAGATTTCTACATTACAATGTAAAATGAGAGGTTTATAAAAGCAGCTTGAAAGATGACAGGCAGGAGAAATGAATAGGGCATGCTGTTTGATTTGATATTTGGAGATCTATTTAAAGCCTAGTCCACATGTGCACGGGTATTTTTTTTAAATGTAGCTTTTTCTACGCTTTTGGCCTTTCGTCCACACGCAAACAGTGTTTTAGGTAACTGAATACAGAGCTTTGGGAAAACTGTGGCAGACAGGGAAAACTGTGTTTTTGGCTTGTAACGTCCGAGTGTGCAGCGTTATCTCCTTTGTGAGGCATCACAAATGAAGCAACATTTCTTGCAATGGTGGGCAGGGCCTACATAGTGGTGGCAACATGCTTTGCTGCTAACAAAGACATCCTGCAAGATAAGACTGCTCAGCCATAACCACAGCAATTAGCAGACAAAGAAATAGAAAAAAAAAATTTAAATTCACATTGCATGTTTTTATACTGTAGTACTATTTCATCTATTGTTTTAATCTTTTTTTTCCAAAATAAAGATATCTTCAATGGGATCTACTCCACTCTTCCTTATCATGATAATATTCAACATCCTTTAATGGTAGTAGTATAGCAGTTTCTTCAAGGGGAACTCTACTCAGGAGACTACTACTCAGCCTGTAAAAACACTTCCTCATATTTGTATAATGTCTTCTTTGGCTCTGGATGAGCTTTCTAAAGTCTGAGACAGTAACAATGATGAAGTCTTGCTTGAAGACTTCAAATTAACCAGCCTCATATTGCTAGGGATTGCAAAAGTCAGGTTATTCAGAACTAAGATTATTGTCTCCATGGTAACAATTAGTTACACCTGCTGATAAGTGGCAAAAAGAGGAAAACATGGCTTATAATTTGTGGAGTGAGTAATAAGTAGGGAAAGAGTTTTTAAAAGAACGCAGTAACCTGTTGGAAATATACAGCAGTGAGAAAAGGTTCCTAAGCCTGACTGATCAGTTTGCAGATGTACTGAGCCCTGCCACATTAAGAAGTCACAGCATCCCGACTCTGCTCTGCATTGAGATGTAATGCCATTTAAATATTTGCTGTAGTTTCCCGGTAATATGATTCTGTAACTGTTGAATTTTTTCAGAAGGCAAACATTTTCTTAATTTCAGTGAATTGAGCTGAGGGGTTTGATGCAGTTGCTTAGTCAGCCATGTTTTTAGTTTGGAAAAAACTCAAGAATTCATGGCAAATTAGTCCTACTTAAGATGAAGAACTAGAAAGTTCTTCGCAATGCAGGAATTTACACATCTGACTTTCTATTTGTTACATCTAGTGAAGCCTATCTTTGTGAATGTTCAGTGCCAATGAAGGTTGTAGAGTGTCCTTTAGGCAAATAGATGACCATGTAGTACGTCTGACTAACATGGAGGAGATCTAGAGTTTGCATCTCATCACAGACTTGATTTGTCTTTTTGTCAACTATAACTATGATCTTTCCCTAACCTTAACCATAGTTGACATGCACTGATATTGTAGAAAGTGAGGATTTTGAAAACATTGACATTTTGCAGGATAATCCAATACAAGATTTAACAATAATCTTTGTGATAAACTCGCAGTTTTCCTTGGATTAGTGTAGCACCTAAATCATGGTTGCAGCTGCCGCCGTGGTCCTGCTCAACACTCTGCTACGCCCTGCAGTGCCCTGCTACGCTACTATCTACTACAACTACTATTTCTAATCATAGTTCCATTATCTTATTGTGACTATAATTGCCACTGTTGCTACTGAGGTTTGCTCTTGGTGTAATTATTGGAATTGTTGGGTCTTTGTAAATTATAGAGTGTGGTCTAGACCTACTCTATCTATAAAGTGTTGTTATGATTTGATACTATAAATAAAATTGAATTGAGTTGTAGACTGAAAGTGTGGCCATTGACCAGACAGGGAGGCTCTATCAAAAAGATGTTGGCTGCATTATGGTAAATGTTGAATTTGGTGTTTTGTAGCTTGTCCCATACTAAGGACTAAAAGTCATGATATTTTGGCTTTTTAAAACTTTTTAGACACTTTTCTGTCAAAGGAAAGTGATAAATCAAACCTTAAAGCTATAGTGCGTAGTGTCTGTCGCCCCCATGAGGAATTCTTAGTGATGACAACAAAACTGTCGCCGCATCCACATGATACAAGTCTTCCGTGACCCCCTCTCCCCCCCCCCACGCAGTTGCTAGTAGCCAAGGACGTCACAGAGGATTAAAAAAACATGGACTCTTCAGAAGAGGTAATTATCTTCACTCGAGTTTCTGTGCGCGAAAGTCGCCGGACGCCACAATCTTCTGAACACAGCCATACTGAGAAATACAGAGAAAGTTGTGTGGAGCTGATAGTCTTAATTAGCTTTGTAGCAACTCATTTGGCAATGGCTTGAATGGAACGGATGTTCATTAATATCGTTTATCGTATAGTTACACACTAAAGCTTTAAGACCCAAATGTTTTCCCCTCTGACCAGCAACCAAATGGTCCACTCAGAAAAATCCAAATTTACAGTTCACTGGTGTCATGTTACAAAATCTCTGGCTACTGACGTCTTTTGAACTTTGGCATCTACATGCAAAGTGCAAAAACATTAATTTGTATAAACTTCACACACATAAATCTACAGTGTACTACTGTGTCCTAGTGTGCAGAAGATGGATTTCACAGCAAGTTAACCCTTACCCTGTAAAGCAGAAAGATCTACACAACCCAGATAATAATTAAACTACAGAAAATGCTGGATCCTTGGATGTCTGTGGCATTTGAAATTGAAGGTGTTCTGTTTATTGGCCTCTGTGCAAAAAAAAAAACAGCCTTCAAAAACATACTGGAGAGTAAACCTTGGAGAAAAACATCTTTTGTATGTTCTCATATTCTCATGTGCACATTTATATATTTCTTATAGAAATGCACGTTTATTTTCCATGTCACTTCTCAACAATAGATCTGGCTACACTTGAATCACAATCAGTGTAGCACACTGTTATGAAACATGTTGAAGTGACTTCTCAGCGCTCAGTGTTAATCACTAGACCTTTCTGATATCTCATCCAAGAGACAAAGAGGAATGTTGTGAAGCAGCTTAATCTGTATGCTGAGTGCTTTTGAAAAAAGAAAAAAAGATAAAGTAGAGATAACTGCACAATTCTTCCGTTTATTAGAGTTGGATGGATATAGGAATTCTCTATTTTGCTTGTTTGTAGACACACTCTGACTGCTCAGTTTTAATTTCACAAAACTGTCCATCTTTCTATGTATATTCTTATCTGTAATTGGATTTACACTAAAAGTAGGCAAGCAGCAAACACAGCAAGTTGTTGGAAATTCATCATCAACATTCTATCATTTTATATGTTATAGTTTTGTAATGCTATTCATACCCTCAATAAATTTAGTAGTTTAGCTGCTCACAAAACATACCAAGCAAAACAATATGTGAGCAATTTACCTACATTAATCAAACAAAAAAGCATGATCTATTTTCCTCCATAAAAAGAAAAAAAGGAAGTATAAATGTGTAAGTCTTAAAGGTGGGGGTGGAATAAATAATGGGAATACAACATCAGGTTTTAACAGTGGTAAATAAAAGTCAGAGTTGCACATTAGGCCATTTTGTGATATTTCTCTAAAAAACTGTAGAGGGTGTATATAATGGAAGAGTTGATCTGTGTGTTTGTGATAAAGAAATTATTATGCTAATGACAAAAAACACGCCATATTTACTCATTAGGCTGTGTTACATCATCACAAAATACATAAACAAATAAAATTGGTTGTGCGTGCAATAGGAATATGTCCAGGCGAACATTATATTTATGTTTTCATGACAAATACATAAATAAAAAAAACTATTGACAAAAACATACACATACAACATGAGGTAAAACATAACCACCTGTGCAACATAATTCAAACTTCATCCTGCACTGCTCAACAACTCTGCTGTTCTGAAAAGTTCAACCAGCTCTTAATATCAGTTAGATTTTTTTTGCCCATTGCCTGTGTACCTGCCACGTTTTACTTCTCTCTTTCCAACAGTTGTCCTCCGATCCTTCCACTATCCCGATCTCCATCTTCCTACACACCTGTTCCCATTCCCCTTAATCAGCTCCCTCAGGTAGATACAGGCCATTTCCCCTCTGTCCTCTGTCAGTTTACTATTGTGCTTTTGTCTTTTGTGTCCAGCCAACCTTTTTTTTTCTGCTGGCCTGTTTGTTTAAAACTCTTCACACCTCTCTGTGTTTCTAAGCCTGTTTCCTCTATTCCCTTGACCTTTTTGCAAATCTGCACCATGGAAAGTCTGCTGCTAGCAGTTCCTGATTGCACTGCACAGAAAACAATCACCTTTAGAAAAACTGATGATTACACGAACCATATCTTAAGTTACAAGGAGCACCATTTTTGTCTGATTGAGTTCTAAATGGATTTACGGATGTTTGTCCTTGATGGACATCGCAGATCTTCTCATCTCTGGAAGGAGTAAGTTGCATTGATTCTAGCAGTATAGGTATATGCCTTTGTATTTCTATGGTTACATTCCTTATTCAAAAATGATGTGACCTCCTACATCTCTGGTAGTATCTTTACAGTGTGTTCTGTAGGCTATTTCTTAGCTATGATGGCCTATGAAGTAAAAGTATATTAATTTACGTCATAAGTTTATTTTGTTGTTGCACCTACAATATGAGACTGGTTTCAGTCTATCCACAACATATTCACTTTTTTATTCAGTGCATGCTTATTTTTAACTAGCAAGCATTCCCAAACCTTAGCTCAAATGTTAAAGCTAGCTTAGTTGCACCCTTGTTTTTGCATGAGGACCACAATGGAAATAAGTCCTGGACTTTATTGTGTTTTTATCCTCGATTGGATTTGATGTCTTGTTTTTTCATGTGTAAGGCATTCTTGATACAATTAAATAAATCAAATCAAAATGCATGCCTGACAGTTTAATGTAGTGAAAATGCATTCATCCTTTTTCACTGAACTAATGAGAAGCTTGCCAAATTGGGACCTGTGGGATCTTTTAACCACTCTATCTGTATTGTTGTTTATTTATTGTATGCATTATTTTGTTCATGACTACACAGATAAACCAAACCAAAGCACTCTAGATTTTGAAAAGAAAGTCCTTGAAGAAATCCTACTGAAGCTGCCTTTTTATTAGAAGCAACGCCATGCTCTTTGCACTAGATTCATCTTTCTCTGTGGGTTCCTGTGAGGTTGTTTATTTTTAGAGGCATCTGCATGTAGACATATATGATTCCATCTCCTGCAACACAACTCTCTACTCCCTCACTGCTGCAACCATGCTGGATTCTAACCTGTCAGAATATTTTGGGTTTGGTTGTGACAACTGTCTCTCCTCCAGCAACCATGTGGGATGGTGTATGTTTGAGTGTGCATGTGGCAATGCGATAAAAGACAGATGTCAGACCTAGACAGCGATAGCATGGAGAGGCGGAGAGCGTGGCAGCCTTGGCCAAGTCGCTTGGAGTGGGTATAGAAAGAGAGTCAGAGATAGCAGCACAGTGGCACATGTATAATTGACAACCTATGCTTCCTCTCCATAGAGTTTATGACATTTGCTTTTTGTAATCTACTTTTCCTGGCCGGCACTAAAGATGGTAGTGGGCTGGCCTACGAGTCGGCGGCTTGGATGGAAATGGCAGAGCATAAGCTTGGCAAGGAGAATGTGAAGGGGAGAAAAAGCCAAGGCAGCCTTGACTTTTTTTCTTCCTTCAGTGTTGCACTTTTACCATGGAGCAGGTCTGTCACTGATAAAAGTAGCCAGGATGGGAGGCATTGAGGTTAAGAGAAACTGTGCTAAAGCCAATGGGGGTATTTTGTTTCAGTATTGTGGGTGGCATCTAAATAGGTTTTGATGTGAATGATGGGAAGGAAGAGTGAAAGTGAGGAACTGAGGTGAAGTGCCCAGGGTTGGGTGTTACTGATTCAGTGCTGAAAATGTTGTCTCTTCACTGGAGATTGTGTGTGGTTCTTCTGTTAAACCAGCAGCTTGTAGGACCTTGTCCTGTAAAACACAATCCATACCCGTGTGGACCAAATCCACACAGGTATGGATTCACACAAACACATTTATTCTCAAACTGTGAACTCCAACACACACTAGGGCTGTTGGAACAAATTCCGAAAGTTGTTTTTATTTTTATTTTTTTTATAAATATATTGGCTAATCTCCCTCTTCTCGCCTTGGCCTACCCACACGTGAAAACATAATGCTTTTGTCATGTCACGTCTGATGAACAATAAGTTAGCAGGAGTGAGAAACACAAGGCATTAGTGAGGTCTTATTAAGATCACGGAGCTATAACCTAAGTACAGTGGGGTGGGGGTGGTGGTTACAGGCTGCGGCTGTAAATCGGAAGAAGGATGGGAAATAGGTTTACATGACTTTAAAATCGACATCCACCGAGCCATGCTTACGTTATCATTAGTTAGGTCCTTCTTGTTTCCCAACTGCGTCGCAAATTATAGTAATCTTAGCTTAGCTTGGAGCTTCATGGAGACAGCTAAAGTTAATGTTAGCTGCCCTACAGCTGTCAGTTAGCTTTGACTTCATATATTAACGTTCCCTTCTAACAGCTGTAGTCTCAGTAACGTGACAATCTGCAAGAAACAGGTTGCTTATAAATCACTAAAATGGTGACCGTTTGCTTAGCTAGTTATTAATGCCGTTAACATCGTGGCTAATACTATTGCTAATTAGTTTATGACAAATTGTTTCGGCTTTGCTTTCTAACATGATGTCATTGTGCTAACCGAGCGCCGTTAGCCTTAACAACAGAGCCTCTTCAATACACTTGTTAGATAATGTTACATTGCACTGTTCTCTGTTGATTTTGGTTTGTTGCTGTGTGTTCGTGGTGGAATGTGCCATGACTTAGAGGCACTTCAAGGCCAGGCTAATGTTGGAAGGTCTTCTAGTGGACAGAATGTGTAACAACAACCACATGCTGATAATGGCATTGACAATGCATAAGCCTGAGTAGTGTAGTACATATTAATAACATGCTGCATTTGAGCATACATTTTCGAATATTATTTAAAAAAATAAATGAAATTTGAATGGTATTATAGAGGAAGATTGACAGCTCTAACACACAGACAGACAGACCATAAAAGTGTAGAGAGACAAAGAGTCAAGTAGATTTACTAGATTCTTTCTCCATCTCACTTGCCTTCTCCGCCTCACTCTACCTTTCCATACTTCCATTTCTCGCAGCTATCCTGACTCACTTTCTCTCACCTTGTTCTGTTTGTTATTCCATGCATCACAATTTCTCTCGCTTCTCTCTTTCTTACCCCCCCCTTCTACTTCGCAGCTACCTCTCTGTTTGCACATATTCTCCATCACCTGTTTCTTCTTTCACACCTCAGCTCCCAATTTTCCCTCCCTCCCTGCCTCCCTCCTTTCCCTCTTTTTGAATCTAACGAATCGCCCAATTGCCTAACCATCCAGCTAAGTGTCATTGTTTTTTGCGCCATGCTATTCCACATCATGGCGTACAGCGCATGTTCAACTCCCCCGTCTCTCTCGAAGCGTTTTATCACCTGGTACAATGCTTATCTGTCGTCTCTGGGAATTGCATGATTCAAATTGAGCAGGTGGAGATATCGGGTTGTGGAATGAGGAGACTTGAAAGATGACAGATGTCTTCAGATTAGATGCAGCTTTATTTGAACACACGGTGCCGGGAGATGCATAAAGTTCAGCATTCAAAATCATCTCAAAATCCATAGTGACTTTCTACTGTATTTATTGTTCTCTTTCTGCTTACATACATTATTCTGGTTACACCTTTTTAAATAACCTCCTCCTAACATTTAGGTTATGAGCAATAGGTTATTTTCGCCACTCTGGCATCTTTTTCAGCTATCTTACTGTAGGCAGAGGTCAAAGGTGAACAGATGACCTTAGACATAGTCTTGGAGCCTCTCGTCTGATACTGCAGAAGTGGCGTCTGTCTACCCGTGTCCATTTGTCGCCCTGTCTCACTACAGTCTAAAGTTACATGTCAGTAAACTAGGGCTGCAGCTATCGATTATTTTAGTATGAGTATTCTACCCATTATTTCATTGATTAATCGGATAATAAATACTTTTGCTTTATAGTGAACAGCAATAGCAAATATACAAAAGAGAGGTTTCCTTTTTTAGAAAAAGCTACATTTTTATTGCCTAAATTGCATACAATAACAAGGATAGATGCTAATATTTTTAAGCACTGGCCGCATGGGAGCAGACGATAGTTACCTTGTGTCGACCGGATGTTTTCAACTGAGATGATGTTGCATTGACGCCCTGCTATTGTGGTAAGCTAGTTTGATTTTACAATAAACTCACTGTGCAGAGTTTTAGTTTTTTTTTGTAGCTTAAAATGATCGCAAAATTTCTGTTTTCTCTTGCCTGTCTCTTTATTTTCGCTGCCTTACTTCATTTTGTAATCTGCGCCAGTCTGCGTCAGTCCACTCTATTAATACATCCATGCGTCAGTCTTGTGTCCAGCATCAGCCCGTTGTGCACTTGTAACAATCATCCGTGCAGAAACACTGAGCAAACGTTGGTTACATTGATTAAACAAAGCTTTGAGGCAAAGAATTTTGCATTGAGGATTTTTAGTAATCCAATTTTTCGAGTTACTCGAGGAATCGTTTCAGCCCTACAGTGAACACAGTACATTTAAAGTCAACCAATAAAATGATTATTAGATTAGATTCAACTTTATTGTCATTGTGCAGAGTACAAGTACAAGGACAACGAAATGCAGTTTGCGTCTAACCAAAAGTGCAAAAAAGCAGAAAAGTGCAATGTGATATACAAAATATAGATAGGTGGTTATGATAATAAACACACAATTTATACCTTGTCATTGCAGATAAGCACACATGAATTTCAATCCCAACATAGGTAGGGATTGTTTTGCTTATTCTCATTTAAAAGTAATGCAATGTGCCTAACTAAAGCAATTAAAGCTTCACTGTTAGCACAACCCACAGGAATTACAATTACGTGTGTGTGTGTGTGTGTGGGTATGTGTGTGTGTGTGTGTGTGTGTGTGTGTGTGTGTGTGTGTGTGTGTGTGTGTGTGTGTGTGTGTGTGTGTGTGTGTGTGTGTGTGTGTGTGTGTGTGTGTGTGTGTGTGTGTGTGTGTGTGTGTGTGTGTGTGTGTGTGTGTGAATGCCTTAAAGACATAGATATAAGCTACATATGATTTTTAACACTTCCCTTGAAGGCATGAATGTACTGTGCAAATACACTAATATAAGCCTCCCACTGACAGCACATCTACTGAGGCAGTGTTCTCACACACACAGACAAACTTGAAAGAAATGAAATTCCTGATGAAAGCAAACGTGTTAATCCAATAAGTTCAATTTTTTTTCCAGACCAAAGTAAAAACATTTGCCCCCTGGCAGACTGAAGAAGGTTATTTGATTTTTGAATATGAAGTGATTTTTGTCCCCAGTGTTCTCACAACATGTCTGGGATTGGCTCAGCACGACTGAAGGACAGTAAATCATTTCATTGTGTTAATAGAGTGGGCAGCCCACCTCTTCAAGCCTTTTTATTTTAAACAAAATAAAGGGCTGATAAATGGACTACACTTTTTTTTTATAGCGCTTTTAATGTGAAAGCGGTACAAATCGTTTTATGGTATCTCATATTCACCCATGCATACATAGCTTTGGAAAAATAACTCCCAGGCAACTGTCTGTTCTTCAGAGGCAGTTTGGGGTTGGCCAAGGACACTTCAAAATGCTGGCAAGAAGGATCTAAATTGAACCACCAACAATATGTAACATTTTACCAGTTTTGTGTACCAGTTTGTTCAGGGTGCGAATTTGCATTTCCTAGGAAGGCGAAGGAATGTCCCGCCCTACTCTGTCTCTGATTGGCTAATACTTGTTGCCTTCGTCGGTTGAGTTGGTTAGGTTTAGGCACCTTGACTCAAGGGTGCCTCTTACCCAGTGCATGGTGGGATATGCTTCAGGACCTTGGGGAGAGAAAATAAATGGACATTTGAAAAGTCAGAATGAGGTTGGTAATATTCTATATTTTTTATAATTGTCAATAAATCCTATGAAAAGACAGTCTCAATATTTTACAACTTCTGTTCAGAATCACAGGAACATATTCACAGTATAATCTTTTTAAAAGTCATCCACATGTGCTGTAGTGAGTATTCAAAGCAGGACGGATCATGTGGGATCAACTCAAAATTAACAACAGAGCCCATGTTCATGAAGATACTTGTCAGCCAGTGCAATTAATTTAGGAGAGACTTCATTTAAAGGAGAACTCCGGGCAAGTTTTACGTTAATCTTGATCGCTATATGTATATGAGTACTGTCGATGGCAAAAAAAAACGAGCCGAATCTGTGCTAGCAACACGGAGCTGCTGCAGTTAAAGCCGAGAGCTCCCACTCAGCTAAAACGGCAGTTATGGGGGCATAAGATAAAGAGTCTCTTTGTGCCTCTTAACAGACACAAAATGCAATTTAAATGTCTGTGCAACATGAACAGGGCCCTTACATGACAACAAGATGCGTTTAGCAACTTAGCCATTGTTTAAATTCACCTACCCTCTTAGCTGCTAGCTGCCGTCTGGGATGAGTGAGTGTGTTCAGCTGGCTCCGGTAATAATCATCACGCAGCAGTTCCGTGTGTATTTGTAGCATATATATATATGCATTTTGTGTGCTGTCGTTGGTGAATATGAGTCTGCAGTGGCGAATTGTGTGGTAGTTTACTTAGCCAGACTAGACTACTAATATTTTAAAATAGGATGAACTATTTCAAGAAAAAAATATCACCACACTTAACCTTTTAACACTTAAAGCTATAGTGCGTGGTTTCTGTCGCCCCCATGAGGAATTCTAAGTAATGACAACACTGTCGGCGCATCCACGATTCAAGCCTTTACGAGATCATGCACGTGCCCCCACCCCTCCTCGATGCAGTTGCTAACAGCTAAGGAGGACAGTGTGATTTAAAAAAACAAAAACAACATGGACTCTTCAGAAGAGGTAATTATTTTCACTTGACTTTCTGTGTGGGAAAGTCACCGGACGCCATGGTCTTCTGGACATAAACATAGTGAAAAATATAGATGGAGTTGTGTGGCGCTGATAGTCTTAATTAGCTTTGTAGCAACTCATTTGGCAATGGCTTGAATGGAACAGATGTTCATTAATATCAATTATGTACTAAAGCTTTTTATAACAACTGCATCAAATGACAATGTGAAGACCGGTAGCTAAGGACTCACCCATGTAGTTATGAACCTACAGAGAACTATACCTGCATATGCCACTTTAGTGAGCTCATTGTTTAGCTGCCAGGATTACAGCTGTCCTCTCTTACCGCTTTCATAGCGTTGTTTTCAGCCGCAGCAGATATTTTCTCATCTAGAAAGATCTAAAAACCTTAAGTACACTACCTGCGCAGCACCAAACAGCAGACAGACAAAATGATAGTGGAGAGTAAAAAACAGACCTAAAAGAGGGAATAGTGGACTCAAAATGAAATATCCAAATAAATGATGTCTCTCTACCTCTTCTTTGGAAATGGTCAACTGTTGGCTAACGAGTGTGCATATCAACTTTAAAAGGCAATGATATGTCAATGTCGTGGTCACAACTTCTTTGCGCTGTTCCCAAGTGGCCGAAACAATCAGTTATTGCAGGTTAAATATTCTGCTGGTTTCATTATTAGTCTTGTTTATCGTCAGCAATTACAATCACATAATAATAGAATGAAATTCAATTTAAATACTAAAATTAGAATCTGTAATTTGTTACGGTCCATATGTTGGCTACATAAGTGAGTGATTGATAGTGATTCCAATTATTACTGCAACGTTTATTTTCTTCTCTTTATTTAGCAAAAGAGGTACTTAAAATAACTAAAACAAAGAGGACCCTTTGCTCCAAGCATGCTCCCAAACGACAACAAGAAACTATGTTAAGGACACTTATTAGTCCTGGGCAAATTGATTCCTGGCCAAACTCCACTCCAAAGCTATAATCATATGGTCACTTTGTCCCATTCTAACTTTAAGCATCTCAGGAGTGTTGTAGCTCTTTGTTAAGCCCAGCGGGCAATGCTCAAGATTGCAATGCTCTCCTCTGTTAAACCCATTTATTTCTGTTGACAGTTTTATTATAGCTTTCCACTCATTTGCATAGGTAATCAGCCCATACTTTCGGAACCTGTTAAGATTCAAGATGGCAGCCACTAATTGGAAAAGGGAAGGCAATAAAGCACCGTTTGAGCTTGTGTTTCCAACTTCCTTTGTTTGCGTTGGCACTAATAAAGTGAGGTCCCTGCAGCTTGGGACATATTAACTTGTTTTGTTGTTTTTTTTGGCCTCAGATGAAACATATGAAGCGGGTTAATTGTGTTGGCCCTGCTGGTAATGGCAAAAAAATTGTCTAAAGCATAACATCTTTTCAAATCTGCGGCTCTTCCACAATGCTGACTATAACAGTCAGGAGAGAGGGAAATAGAGTGACAGACAGAGACGGAAAGCAGCCTCACGCTTGACCGCTGTATTGACGTTCTGTGTTTACAGCAGTGATATGTACCTGACTTAAACGGCAGAGGAAGAGAAAAAAAATATTTCATAACGATCTGGGGTTGTCAAACACTTGCTATCATGCTGCATGCACACACAAACGCACATCCACAGCCCTATGGGTCACTGTTCAGTCATTTTCAAACAACCAGCTGCATACTGATGCAGGCAAGAAAAAACCCGCACACGCGTTTGCTCTGCAGGCCACGAGAGCATGGCTCATTGTGACTCCTACCGTTGCAGAAATGGAAATTTTAATGAAGTGAGCACAGCAGTGGTTGTCTCCTCACACTTCCCGATGCGGGAGAATGGCACTTTAGCCACGCCGCCCAAAAATGGACCAGTGATTTCATTAGAGATAGAGGTCTAAAACTCTGTCAGCCTCTCCCCTAATAACCCCAGCCCTCTTTGTGCCCATACCATTTTAAAGCAGAGGTGAATACATACTCATTGACCCATTTCTATTAACCACTTCTCTTTGTTTTCTATTTTTGTGACTGCCCAGCTTTCTCTGTAGTGTTATTGTGTAGGTAAAAGCTACCACCCTACTTTCAGCTGTTTTAGCCAAAGAACTGAGTCAACGTCTGTGTGTGCTTTTGCAAAAATGTAAAACTTTTTAGGGAATACAATATACAAACAAACAGTTTTGAGGGTGAATAGATCTTTTTGGCAGGGCAGCCTGAAATGTTGTGTAATGTCTTGCAAAAATTGTCAAAATAAAAGTTGCCATAGTTATTGTTGTGTCAAGTCAGGTTTACTCATATAGCCGAGTAACACATGATGCAGCTAGATTCAAAACTCTATATGCAGTTCAGTTGAAGGGCCTTTAAAAAACTAAACGAGGTCAATTGATTTGAAAACTCAATTACAATGTTTCTCACCAGAAACTCTCTAGATAATCCAAAGATCTGTGAACAGACTATTGTTATCTGTATTGTTGTCACTGTTGACCGTGAGATCTGTGTATTATCCATAGCCCACAGAGGGGCTTATTTCTCCATACAGTTCCACTTACTTGGGGGCAGCATAGAAAATCTGCTTAGAAATGTAGGAAATATTGGATAGGATAGAACAACACAATGTAATTCTGCTAAATAAAACATCACATTCATTAATTAATTTTTTTAAACACATTGCATATCCAAATGCAGTACATATTTTCTATAAGCTCAGTCTGCCACTTAAAAAAAACAATTCCAGTGCTAGCTCCATGGTAGAATTTTGGATAGTCGTTATGGAGACGTTAATTGGTCATGTGACAAGGGCTGGGGAAAATGGCAGAACAGGCAGCCAAGTGACACTACTCTGATCCAATGGAAATCACAATATTCAGATTGACAGCACTCTAGCCCAATGGATTGGGGCTGGAGGCGGGGGGTACCATGGGGGGCCCAATCATATTTTAGGGGGGGGCCAGTGCCACCCCGTGCCCCCCTTCTAGCTCTGTCCCTGCACAGCTAGATACTAACTTTATCGGTCTGTTTGGTGCTGGTCAGGAATAGTACAGTGGGGTTATCAAAGCTTTTTTTGCTAAAAACAAAGTTCTCCCAACTTTCCCTGCACATCTAGCTGTCAACGCCAGCTGCAGGCCCAGCATTTGAAAGCAGTTAGATAGAAAGATAGAAAGACATAGAAATATTTAGCCAAATAACCACAAATTCAATACATAAATTTATTTTACATTATAATTATTACTTAGGTAGCCTATCTTTGAAGTAAAAACAGAAATTCTACAAAGGGAGGGAAAAAGATCGATAAAGAATTCTCAAAGAAGGCTGGCTTGCCCAGGGCCAGGCCAGCTTAGCTGAGTCTTTGTGTCCCACTGTCTACTACACTCAGACATGCACTACAATTGACCTTTTTTACCTTTTTTACTAGCTTTTTTATTTTTTTTATTTATTTTTTTTATAGAATGTTGAGATGTAAAGTTACCCTACCATCTCTCTACTTCTGTCGTGTGCGCGCTGTGCTCACTTCACTTCCTTAAGTCTAATTTTCTCTTGTGCAAGTTACCTAGCCCATTACAAAAGAACTAGCTAATGGCTGGAGACAAAATCACCTAATTCAACCACCACAGATCTAAGTCCATTCTCTCCCAAACAATGACACAGCAGTACTCATTTGGCACATTTGGCAAACCGGGAAGGCAACAGACAAGAAACGAGCACACAATAGGAAAATGGCACACAGAGACAAAATGGTAGCATCCGCTTCAGCCCGGTAGAAGTGAGAACATTAATGGAAAGAAACCCTAGCCGATAAAACTTTGCTAACATTCACATGGATCAGTGTTTTTGCTTTAACTGTAAATGCAACAAGTGTGAACATTAAAATGCCACCAGCTGGTAAAAGCGGAGAAATGGGCATTTTACAGCTT
Source organism: Perca fluviatilis (assembly GCF_010015445.1). NCBI lineage: Eukaryota > Metazoa > Chordata > Actinopteri > Perciformes > Percidae > Perca > Perca fluviatilis. The sequence goes on along the minus strand of NC_053113.1, from coordinate 19,200,410 downwards.
TTTTTAACAGCTTGCTAACTATGCCTGTTCGACTGCCTTTCTAACGTCACAACCAAATCCTTCTAAAAAGTAGCTATCTTTAAGTCAACCACTCAAAATAAGCTCAAAATATGCTTGATATTGACTTAATTAAACTTGTCTGTTCAACGCCATACTTTAACCAGGTTTAATTACCAAAGCTACACAGCTGGCTAGCTAGGAATTAGCTAGCTTTTAGTGAATGTAGACACATTCACTAAAAGCTAGTTAGTTCCTGACCTCTTAACTAATACTCTCCAAAAAAGCTTTTGGTTAACATCATGCGGTAAAATAAAATCATCCACGACAGTCATTAACTTGCGGATCCTTAACGGACAGCAGACAGTACTACTCAAAGGCGGCACCGTTTTTTTTCTTTTCAAATGCGGCAAAGTCGTTGCTGGGCAGACTTTGTTTGCTCGGTGATGGGGGTGGAGCTTTCCAGATGTGCGCTTCACAGTGGAGAGTGCGTGCTGCTTACTTTAGGGTTTGAACATTTTCATAGATATAGAACATTTTGTGGGGAAACCGTTGTGGTAGGTTTCCACACAGCGAAACTTCGCTTTGCTCTCATTGAGGTTGAATGGAGACGAAATTTGCCCTGATTGAGCGAGATAAAGTTGACGAAAGTTTAACTTTATTCAAATGAGGACCACTCGAGAACCAATCAGGTCCGTGTGTTTGGAGGCGGGAGTTACAAAAAAAGTCTGACAAAGATGGTGGAGGTTATCAGCGCCATATCATGAAAATTTTGATGTGATTTAAAATGTTTCTACACGAACATTGGTAGGCCTACTTCTATCAACACAAATTGTGTTTTATATGACACACAAACTTAGTTAGGGCACATACACCACTAAATAGATCACTGTATATGTTAGTTTAAACACTCAAACTTTTCAGCTAGCCGACAGGCTAATCGCTAGCATGTTTGGACATTGGATTTCATTGTAGCCTAGCCAGGCAGCTAGCTAGCTAGGCTACGTGTGCATTTGTTTGATTACATGTTTTGTTGGCGAACATTGACGCTTGTAGCAACACGGATTGTCGTTTATATGTCACACGAACTTAAACAGGGCAAACGCATCACCAAATAGACCACTGTAGATAGTTTAAACACTCAAAATGATTCAGCTAGCCGACAGGTCAACCGCTAGCATGTTCGGACATTGCATTTCATTGTAAGCATAGCAAGGTAGAGGCTACATAGCCAGGTTACCAGAGCATTTATGAGCTAACATTTTAACGATGGTTTGCTGCTGTGCATTTTTACCGCCCTGTCTTCTGACAGCCCGGGACATTTAAAAAAATGTTGCGGTCTTGTGTGTCGTTTTTGCGACCACGCCCCCGAGGCAAACTTTCGCTGGCCGAAATTCGCAAGGTGTTTCGCTGTGTGGAACCCTACCGTTAGCAAACATATGTCTGTTGAAAGTCGTAATAGTGCTTAAGACCACTTTTGAATTGCCATGGCTACCCTTCTAAATAGCTTAATAGTCTAATAAAATTCGTATTAAAAACTGGCTATTGTTAAAAATAGCATCCATGTCTGACATAATCACTTTTGAATATCTTAGGAGTAGAGCCCAGCTGGAGCCCACTTAATTTAGCCCATCTACTGGCCATCTGGGGCCCAACAACAAATCCCACTCTATGCCCATGCCCAGCCGAAGCCCAACCAGCCCAAGTGAGGCCCATGTGGGCCCCAACTGGACGTGTTTGCAGGGCTCCCACTTGTCCGGTCCCGACCGGGACGGTATGTGGGACATTTTTTTTGCAGTTCAACTGTGAAGCTGCACTAGTCTTGTTTTATGGTTGTAAGTGGCCTGATGTTTATACTACGGAGACCAGTGAAGGCTATTAGAAGCACTTTTCCGGTGATCACTTGCTTTACTGCGCAGCCTCTAACTGAGAGAGACAATGTAAATGTGACGTGAGCAACGTGTCTGAAAGTTGTAGGTCTTCTGGTAGCTGTGTCAAGAGAAATCTCAATCATTCCTCATTCTTACAGAGACGGAGACCGTAGGTATACGTAAGGAGATAACATGGGCACAGGCTAATTATTGCTAACTAAAATGCTAGTTAACATCAGTAATTAAACCTAAACATTAAACAGCTCATGTAAGTCCAAACTGCCTGCGAGCTTCTCCTGTACTGTACGGTAATTCCTCTACTATGCGACAGTAAGTCGCTTGGTTATGACACAATCGTTGGCCTATTTTTACAAAAACGTCTACTACGGAGCCATAACGTGAGCTACAAGGTAATGGAGTCTTTTATACATTGTCGTGTTTCTTTAGAAATTAACAATGGACAAATAGTCTTTAAACGCTTTGGATGTAAAGTTATTCGCTGTCAAAGTGACGTAAAAATGAATGGCAGTCAATGGAATGCTAACGGGAGGCGATCACTTGTTAGCATCAAAATGGCGCCGTAGGAGCTACGCATTCCAGACGCTGGCTTACCCCCTTGGCAATGCTGCTCCGCTTTCTGCTCTGGTCCCTGTGTATGTGCACGTCGCAGAGCCACCCACAAGGCAGCCTGTCGGGAATTACGTCACACCACAAAGTAGCCTACCGTAGTATTGTGTGCAAAGCGCTAGTCAATTTAAGTACACGCTTAATGGTCCCATGAAAAACAGTGAAAACCGGACATTTTCATGAATTTATAAAACCCCCCGGAAGCCCCGGACAGTAGGTAAAAAGCATACATGTCCGGGCAAAAGAGGACGTTTGGTCACCCTACGCTAGTAAACACTTAAGTTGGCAGCAGGTAACGTTAGCCTACCGTTAGCTAGCAGCTGGAGTACACGGTTAAAATGCTGACAGCTAAACGGTGTAAAAGTGTGTCTGTATTTCACTGGAGAGGATTGTAACACCAGACTGTAGCTGCAGAAGAGATGTGTCGCCTTTTTCGGACCTTCTGAGTTTGCAGGTATGATTTTAATATAACATTATAGTCATTATGGCCTTTAGAAAAATGTTTTTTTGTGTGGAGGTGGGGTAGTGCACTATAGGCCCCCATTGGGGCGGGCTAAGCTTTTGTCCTTAATGTCATTTTTTCCGCCTTACATTACTTTTACTTTTATACTTTAAGTAGTTTTGAAACCAGTACTTTTACACTTTTACTTGAGTAAAAAGCTTGAGTTGATACTTCAACTTCTACAAAAGTCTTTTCAAACCCTAGTATCTATACTTCTACTTGAGTAATGAATGTGAATACTTTGGACACCTCTGCAAGAAATGTCCCACAATGACAAAGTGACAAAGTAGAAACTTCATCATGTTACACACGATTCATAGTTGGTTATTACATTGATTTCAAGTTAACATTTATAAAAATATAAAATGTCAAGTATGGGTCTCTAGTACTATACATGTCTGTTGATCACACATTATTATGTGTGCTGTCACTACAACAAACACCCCTTGCAGTTTCCAGCAAATTCAGCCCTGCAGCACACAGTGCACACATTGTGGAACGATGTGACAGTTATCGAGGCATAGTATCACTTTTTCTTTTAAAGGCAACCCCCTTTCTTCCCCCCGGAAATAAGCCGTGTGGAAGAGTAAGCCCTCTTTTGCCGTACAGCTGTTACAGATACTGTCAGCGGGGTGGATGGTTAAGCCTATATTAAAGGAGTTATTTGAGATACTAGTTAATACCGTAGGTATTGAAACATTATAGGTTCAAATATTATAAATATTGAATTATAAATATTAATAGGTTCAAAGGAATTAGTTCAAATACTTCCCTATGGTTTTTAGATTATTTTTGAAGAGACACACACACGCACACACGCATTCACGGGTTCTCGCTACGGTGGAAACCCGATGACGAGACAAGAGGCTTTTGATTGACAACCTAGATGTCCCCCATATGTGAAATACAAAGCACACAGAAGATCTTTAAAACGAAACAATTACAATTGATTAGTCACACTCGGACAGCTGCCTCTGCCTTGGTCACAGAGGTTTCGGCTCAGCTGGAGGATCAAGGGTCTGCTTATCAGATCGGTCCCCGGGGTTGCTGCAAACCGCACGGTTAAAGAGGAGGCCACCACTTCCCCTTTCGGGGTGTCCCCGCTCACACGGGTAAAGTGGAGAAAAAGTAGAAAAAGGGAAAAAAGTCTTCTAAAACGGCAAAAAAAGACTCAAGGTTTTTTGGGTCACCTTGTTCAAAACGAACACAGGTGGTTTTATTTTTTATTTTTTAAAGCAAAAAGTTAACAACAAAACAAAATGAAAAAATGAACAAAGTTCAAACACTAAAAAATGCTTTAAAGGGGTGATAGAATGATTATATAGGGTATTTCACACTGTTCCTTATGGTCTCCTAATGGGGTATGTAACATTGGTTGGGCTGAAAATGGCCTGGTTGATATTTTACTGGCCCTTATGCATCCCTGTGTTTTGGCCCTATTTGTAACAAGAGCTTTTCTTCCAAATATGGTATGGTCATGAATATTTAGATGAGCTGTGCGCTGATTGGTTGAGCGACTTGCCATACGCAGACATTAGAGACGCGCGCTGATTGGTTGAGCGAATCCCCAATACACATACATTAGAGAAGCAACAGAATCTCACATTCCAGACACTGCAATGTTTCATTACCAAATTCACTTCTGAGACTTTTTTAAGCGAGAAATCAACTATATAAAGCTGAAATATGGGCCGTTTTACAAAATTTGATGGCTAATTGCAAATTTGGTAAGACGTGTCGGACTTTAGGAGCTCCACACAGTCTGACGAGAAAGCGGCAGCCTGCTGGGCTCCATACCCAGCGCAAAGTCACCCTTTGTGGATACTGCACTACGGGGCTCCGCGGCCAGCTGCCGGCATAACTAATATATTTACGGTTTGAATTTCGTCACGCCACTTATACAACATCATTCCCCAATGTCTTATAAAGCTAACCGTTGTGTCCGATTTGATTTTAAGGCATTTTTATGAACGCAAGGCGTCTTTGTAGGACGAGCAGCTGCTTGCTATATGTCCCATTCATTACAATGGGGAAATACCGCAGCTAGCTAGCTACACTTTCGTCATAAATAAATTATATTTACAGTTTGAATTTCGTCACGCCACTTATATAACATCAATTCCCCAATGTATTATAAAGCTAACCGTTGTGTCCGATTTGATTTTAAGGCATTTTTATGAACGCGAGGCGTCTTTGTAGGAAAGCAGCTGCTTGCTATATGTCCCATTCATTACAATGGGGAAATACCGCAGCTAGCTAGCTACACTTTCGTCATAACTAAATTATATTTACAGTTTGAATTTCGTCACGGCACATATACAACATCATTCCCCAATGTATTATAAAGCTAACCGTTGTGTCCGATTTGATTTTAAGGCATTTTTATGAACGCGAGGCGTCTTTGTAGGAAAGCAGCTGCTTGCTATATGTCCCATTCATTACAATGGGGAAATACCGCAGCTAGCTAGCTACACTTTTGCCATAACTAAAGTATATTTACAGTTTGAATTTCGTCACGGCATGAATATTATAGGTTCCTCAAGGTCTTACAAAGCTTAGCTAACACTTGTCCGATTTCGGATTTCAATTGAATGTATTTTTGTGAATGTCAGAGTTAGGAGGAGGCTAGCTAGCTCTCATTGATGGACTCCATCTCACCGCGGCTCTATCAATGAGACTCACGGACAAGAGGCGTTTATTTCCCCGATTGTTTGTTTAAATAACTCAACACACATACCCATTATAAGATTAACTGGAACCTGCGGGCTGCGGTAAAAGATTGGCGGGCAGTACATTCGCTGACACTGCGGTCAGGGCGGCGATGTAGCAACCCAGGCAGCACCAACACCGGCACTAAACTCCGACACACAGTCGGAGAAAATTTGCAAATAGCCATCCATTTTCGTAAAGCGGCCCATATTTGAGCTTTATATGGTTGATTTCTCGCATAAAAAAGTTTCAGAAGTGAATTTTGTAATGGAATAACAGAGATCTGCGTGACCTAGCTAGATTCAGAAAACTACCTGATCTCAGGTCAGTTGTGTAGCCTATGTAAATGTTGGGGCGTGACCGTTCTCTTAATACACCCATGGGCTGACAAAGGTTCCGGTTTTTGGGAGGTTGACGTCAACTTCCAGCTTTGTTGGGATTCGCCCGTTTTCAGCGGCAGTTTCAAAATATGAGATTTTCATAGTAAAGGGGTGTCAATGGGACTTTGAGCTTCTATGTATGTCCTATTTACCCACCGAACTGTCGTTATTCAACTATGACAGGGTAAAATCGGTTTTGCATTCTATCACCCCTTTTAAGACACAGGATGTCTCTACAGCAAGGGTTCAGGTCAAGAGAGCAAAAAATACGCCCAAGAGCCCAGTTTTTGGCTCAGCACCCATTTTTATATGTACATTTCTTGGGGTTCAACCCCCCATCACAGCGAGGTGTGTTTTTCCACCTTTGTTTTCACCTTACATGGTAATACAGTCTTAAAGCAAGCATCAGGTTGGATATACATAAAAATATCTCATATGACGATATTTCCTATATGCATATGCATTTTGCTATCTAACATACAATCTAACGGCTCGGTTCATGACTAGGTCAATGCAGTAACCTTTTTTCTCCCCTCTGTGCACCCAGAGCCTAACCCCCAAGTGCATGTATACAGGGCCCCAACAGCACTTCCTCTTTCTAGCTGTGCAGGTTCAGACAGACAGTTACGCAAAGCAATTCATGTGTCTAAGGCCTCTTGCAAACACTTCCTCTACACGACTGCGGGGTCAGACAGGCAGCTTCACACAGTAATTCACACTAAAATGTCTCTAAGCATATGTATATCAATATCAGTAACCCAACGCTTAGCATGATTATATTTTTAAGCAATCATATAGTTTAAAGGCACATTAACACTCACAAACCAAAATCAAAAGCAGTATTCTAGTTTCACGAGCAGAAATATATATTTAGCTGTTTTGGGGTTAACCTCATGTCACAAGCAGAAAGTCTCAACTGTTCTTGAGCTAGTACATGTCAAAAGCAGAAGTATAGTTTTGGCTGTTTTTTGGAGTAATACAAATACATTTCAAAAAGCAGGAGTATGATTTTAGCTGTTTTTTTGGATTTTCAACTCTCCTCGTTCAACAACATTTATCGTTTTTCTTTCTCACTTTTTTATTGACATAGCATTACATGTCATACATATGCCATTGCCACACAAGCAAAGGTTTTGGTTATGTGGCATATGACTCATCTTCCTAGTTTAATACACGACCTGCATGAGTGTGGAAACTTGTAATGTGATTCTCTAATGATATTCAATAGGTTATGATTTACACAGTGGTGGTTTTTGGCATGGGCGAGCCGGGCAGCTGTGTGGGGCGGCATCTTTTTCATGACTCGTGGGGGGCGGCACGAGAACTTAAAAAAATAAAATAAAATTCCTCTGCGCCGCGAAGCGGTTTTCTGTTATCTATCATTGCACTGTGTGGGGAATTGGCAAATCGGCGCCCCCTGCAGCTGCAGGCGCCCTGTTTGCTGAGAGAGGAGAATCTTGCTGCAGCCCACGGGAAAGCCCCGCCTTCCCACGGGCTGCAGCGAGACGTACTTGTGCACAGAAGCTGTGTGAGAAAGGAAAAGGGGAGGGGGGCGCGTCCCTACATCCTATTAAATAATTATTCATTTCTTATTCACTGTAACTTGTATTCTTTTATTTGTACATTCTTTTTTAGCCTGCTTTATTTTCAGCATGACTGCTTTTTAATTGCTCTTTAATGTTTCATGTAAAGCACTTTTAATTGCCTTATTGCTGAAAGGTGCTATAGAAATAAAGTTGCCTTGCCTTAAAACCTCAGCCTGTCAGTCTTGCACCAGGGCATAGAAACCACTGTTGTGCCTGCTTGTCTCAGAGGAAGTGTAATGTCAACAGCACCACGACTGCTTTCGGCTCGCCATTAATATCATATCGCAGTGAATTGTGTTTGCATGAAGTTTTGAAAAACTGTAACCGCACTGGAAACTACTTTTGTGTGTGTGTGTGTGTGTGTGTGTGTGTGTGTGTGTGCGCTCTGCTCACTGTCAATATGCAGAGAGGACGGATAAGCCTGCGCTTATGTGCTCTCAGGTACCGACATTTGGCACCGTTTGATTTTAAGTGAACCAATACTCGGTATTCGGTCGGTACCGGTAAAAGTACAGGGTTCGGTACCCAACCCTATTCGTAAGTCATGTGGAATACATACAGCACTCTTGAAATCTTTAGAAAAAGATTTATAAAATGATGGTAAGTAGATAATTTACATTCTCTGAAGATGCTGTTAACAGTTATGTCTGACATAATGGCACACCAAAAAATGGATAATTGTAGTATTTTCTTTCCTGCTCAGCCAGTAGTTTGTGTCCATAGATAATACTTAATTAGCATGATTGCCAGTTCAGTTGGAATTTCAACAGCAGATATCTGCTAGTGCAGTACAGATGGTGTGTTAATAGACTGTACTTGTGTACTACAATTGACAGAAATAAGCCTTCTCGAACAGAATGAATCTGTCACACTTGTGTCAAGATACACATTTGTTTATTAATACAGTGGACAAGGTTGTGGTTTCTTATGCGTGACTTTAAACTCGTACACAGTTTCACTTGAACTTTGCAGTACCTCAAAGTTGTTTCCTGTTTAAACATTCTCAGTCACTTCCACATGTAGCAACAACCTTTGTTCAATTTGATCTTGAGACATCTGATTTGTGAGCAGACACGGTTCTTGTGGCTTTGTCGCAGTTACATTCACTCGCCTGCACTTCATATTCCTCAGAAGAGAAACATGTTCAACTGTACATTAGAAAATGGGACGGAGCGGGATATGAGGAACACGCCGTACGCTCTGGTGTTTGGATCTGTAATGATGCTGGGTCTGCCTCTCAATGCTGTGTCGCTGTGGATTCTGTTACGCTGCCACAGCCTCAAATCCCCCAGTGTCGTCTTCATGGTCAACCTGGCAATCTCTGACCTGCTGCTCGTCATCTCCTTGCCCATGAGGGTCTACTTTTACGCAACGGGCACTTGGCCTCTGGGCAATAAGGCATGTATCTGGACCACAATGCTCTTTCGCAACAACATCCGCTCCAGCTTCATCTTCATCACCTTCATTAGTGTGGACCGACTGCTGGCTGTCGTCTACCCTCTGAGGTCACGCCATCTCCGAACCACTTCCAACGCCTTGAAAGCTGTTGTACTCGTTTGGCTGTTTTTGTTTGCGTTGAACATCCCAGAAAGTGTGAAATTTTTTATATTTTTAGACACAAATAATGAATCTACCTGTTTTGAATTTCGTTGCAATCCGCCGCATATATTGGCTCATCCTCAGGCTGTGTTTGTGCTCACTATGCTGGCAGTCAACATTGTGTCCACTGCTCTGGTGTCTTGGACTCTACACAGACATCTGAATGACTCCGCAAGGATAAACAACAAGGTGAATGTCATGATGATTTTTGCCATGAACCTGATGATGATCACCGTATTTTTCTTGCCTGTGTCATTGGTTGTCATCTTTGAAAGCTGGAGACATGCTCACACACCACTCATATGTCTTGCTAGTGTGAACTGCTGTCTGGATCCTCTGTTGTATTACTTTTCTTTTGATGGTTTCTGGAAGAGGAAAGAAGATGTGGACACCTCTGTTGCAAGAGAATAGTTTGTGATAACAATAGACAGGGACAGGTGGGTTTAAATACTGTTTAAACAGCATTATTTGTGTGTGGATCTGCAATATAAAGGTTACACGGTGACAATGTATGTATATAGAATGTATTTTTCTAGCCCTCCTTCCCCTTTCCCTAAGTGGCTTTGCCACTTGTCAGGCCGCAATTGTAAATAAGAACCTGTTCTTAATGACTTGCCTGAAAAAATAAAGGTACAAAAAAATCTTAGTTATGGTATATTTTATGAATAAAATTCTCACTTTCACATTATAACTGTCTCTTTATAGATCATAATGTTAAAGAGTACAACAACAACAACAAACTGGATTTCTGTTTTTCTTCCAAAGAGCGATTGTTGACCTGAAACAGAGGTACAGAATTAGGTTACCTTCACAGCGCAACTGACTTTCAGTGGCTGTTTTCCCACCCCCCTTCACGTGTCATACAGATCTGATGTTTCCTCTTTGTGAACAGTGAAACCTACACATGTGAAACAAGACCCCTATTTTTTTTTTTTTTTGCCATCTGAGCTGCAAAAATCCAAACACAATTGAATCCCCAGGCAAGTTGTATTGAATACACAAACTGTCCTGCGTTACCATGAGTTTAAATAATCTTACTGTCCTGTTAGATCTGTGTCACCTAACAAAGTTGGCTACATGGGCTTTAATAGGAACAATAACACAACAACCAATGGGAACTGTCTCAATTTAGTCAAAGTCATATAAGCCTAAAAATACCTGCATATACTTAGACATAATTGTGCAGATGTGAGGCATCTTACATACAAATTAAAAACTGCTTCAACTTTAAAATGATTCCCTTGCTGCCTTTTTAACAATATGAGTTAACTAAAGTAAAGTTAAATAATTCAGCTCATGAGTTGTGAAAATGTAAAACCAGAGTAGTTTGTGATAACAATAGACAGGGACAGGTGGGGTTAAATACTGTTTAAACAGTATTATTTGTGTGTGGATCTGCAACAGGGCTGGACTGGCCATCTGGCATACCGGTGGGCCGACGCACTTTTGGGCCGAATCGCAGATTATAAATGGGCCTTTTTTTTTTTTTTTTTTTTTTGGGCTGCGCCGGTCCATAAAGAACTCACAGCGGCCCATTGGTTAATTTTCTTTATTGGCACTGGCCTGACCCAATCAAATCCATGAACCCCCTTCCCCACTCCAGGCAGCAAATTTATGAATCCCGCTATGGCCACGCCTCCCGGCCCTGAGACACTAGCTGTAATAGTTATGCTGGAAGTTTAGCATCCACGTTAAAATGGACAAACTACCACCAAAGTGCAAGGGATGTGCAGAGAAATGACCGTAGAAAAAAATAAAGAATCTACAGGCGGATTCCTCAAAATGTGCCTAAATTTCTAACATGTTTGGAGCTGTAGTAGCTGCTCAGCTCAACATAAGAATTACCTGAAGTAGAGGAAGGAGGAGGTAGCTGGCTATACAGAGAAGCAGAAACAACTTCATGACAGGGAAGAAGCCGAGGAGGAGGCGAGTGACCATGACAGGGCCAGGGGAGCGAGTGAGGAAAAGATGGAAGAGAGAGTAGGACTATGTGGTAAGGAGTAGGCAAATTAACTGTGTGTGTGTGTGTGTGTGTGTGTGTGTGTGTGTGTGTGTGTGTGTGTGTGTGTGTGTGTGTGTGTGTGTGTGTGTGTGCGCGCGCGCGCTTATGCGCGCCTCACGTCATAACAACAACTAGAAGTTTGGCTGTAACATTAAAGTTAGTGGCTGTCAGGTAACCTAACTGCTAAGCTTACATTGAAAATGCTAGCAGTTAGCCTGTTGGGTAGCTGAAAAGTCTGTGTGATCTATAAAATCAGCGTTGATACAAGCATCAGTGTTCCTTGAATAGCTTAATTAGCTTCTCTTGTATTGGTGCTCTTTTCCAGGGCATATACTACTCTCAGCTTTATTGTAGCTTTTGGGAAGGGTTATGGTTATTGTATTTAGCAGACTCTTTTGTCCAAGGCAACAAAATATGAATCTTACAATAGTTAAAATTAACAGTAAACTGTTTTTAAAGTTGCTAAGCCAATATTAAGCAAAATAGTAATAACAATAATGGCAATACAATATCAAATATCAATATCAATAATATCAAATAATAAAAATACCATAAATATACAAATCATAACTCTAAGAATGAATGAATTATTTAAGTGTAAGCTCAACAGATAAGTCTTGAAGGATCCAAAACTATCACATGAACGCAGATTACTAGGCAACTCATATCATAGAATGCACGCATATTTTAAGAGGACTGTCTGCAGGGAATGTGTCTGACCAATCACGATGGGTGTGGGCTACCTGGACCAAAAATGCCAGGGCCGTTTTTTTTTTTTTTTTTTTGTCCCAGTCCAGCCCTGATCTGCAATATAAAGGTCACAAGGTGACAACAGTTCAGGGGCTTAATGACTTGCCTGAAAAAATAAAGGTACAAAAAAATCTTAATTATGGTATATTTTATGAATACAATTCTCACTTTCACATTATAACGGTCTCTTTATAGATCATAATGTTAAAGAGTACAACAAAGTAACTGTATTTCTGTTTTTCTTCCAAAGAGTGATTGTTGACTTGACACAGAGATACAGATTTAGGTTACCTTCACAGCGCAACTGACTTTCAGTGGCTGTTTTCACACCCCCCTTCAAGTGTGATACAGATCTGATGTTTCCTATTTGTGAACAGTGAAACCTACGCATGTGAAGCAAGCCCCCTATTTTATTATTATTTTTTTTTTTTATTGCCATCTGAGCTGAAAAAATCCGAACACAATTGGATCCCCAGGCAAGTTGTATTGAATACACAAACTGTCCTGCGTTACTATGAGTTTAAATAATCTTACTGTCCTTTTAGATCTGTGTCACCTAACCAAGTTGGCTACATGGGCTTTACAGTTTTTTTCGATTGCTAAACGACAGTGGGCACAACTGGAGTCACATGTGCAAAACTCTAACTACAGTCTGCACAGCAGCAGTTCATGTGGACCAAACTCTAGTTCATTTTTCATTGCTTGAAACTCTACACACTTATCCCATGACTTTAACCACAACGTGCACAACACTGTAGATTTACAGCACTTTGTTCAAATGCTAACACACTGCTGTCAAAACTGTAAACCACACATTCAAAACAGAATAGATTTCAGTCTGGTGCCTTTCAAACACTGCTGATTGCAATTTTAGCTGAAAGCCTAAGCAGGTGTCTTATTTTAGACTAGTTAGTGAACATATATGGTATTTATACAGAGAAAGCTCAGAAAGCCTTTTTTTGTATATAAACACCAAATAAGAATGAAACAATTCTACACTGTACTGTTTGAGAGAAACGGGTAAAAGAGCAAAGATACCAACATGTCCAGGTAAGATGTCTGAGGTTATGTACACGGCTATAAAAAAAAGTGAAAAACACTAAATCTTTACAATAGTAAAACTGCGTTCTTACTGTTTTTCAGAAAGTAATGGAGGTGAAAGCAATAGAAACACCACATTCATTTGTATTTAGAGATGATGCAGACATCCAATGTGATGAAGAAAACTTGCCACATGATGCTGGAGAGAGGCAGGATTAGTCACACTATTTGTTGGTACTGTTATGTACCTTTTTAGTTTTTTTTCCCCCAGTAATTCCATAAATTACTAGAGATAAAATACTTTATTGAAGAAAACTGCTGATTTTCATTCCTTCTTGTTTACCTTATGTAAAAATTGGTATGCTATACAATCTATATTTTTTCCTTAAATAAACTGTTGAGTAGTGTCAAGTCACTCAAATTGTTCAAACTGTAAAGATGAAAAAGTTTGTAATTTCTGTATTGGTGTTTGAGGCTAGTGTTTTTACCCTCAGTGTGTTCTGAGTGACAGTGTGTGTTATCTCAGTGAGGCCTGTGCATACTGTTTGAGACGTGTGTAAAGAGTTGTGTTGCTTTGAATGAGTTTTGCAGGTAATGTGAACTGTTTAGCTCAGGTGACTGTAGGTAGTGCAGACTGTAGTTAGAGTTTTGCACATGTGACTCCAGTTGTGCCCACTGTCGTTTAGCAATCGGAAAAAACTGTAATAGGAAAAATAACAACCAATGGGAGCTGTCTCAATTTAGTCTAAGTCATATAAACCTAAAAATAACTGCATATACTTAGACATAATTAGTGCAGATGTGAGGCATCTTACACACAAATAAAAAAATGCTTCAACTTTAAAATGATTCCCTTGCTGCCTTTTTAACAATATGAGTTAAGTAAAGTTGAATAATTCAGCTCGTGAGTTGTGAAAATGTAAAACCAACTGAGTTACGTTTGCTGAACTTGACAAGATACAAACGTGGAGAAGCAGAATGCGGTGTTCAGTCACACTTTCTATCCGGTTGACATTCTCCATTTGATGAGTCGGTTATTTGACACAGATACCTCACAGCTGTGGCTGTTGGAACTGAATACTAACTTTAATTATGGTTAGTATTGTTTCCAATACTATCAGAGTAAACATTCTTAAATAAATGTGCTCTGGTTTTCTCCCACCACCAAAAACATGTTCGGTTAGTGCTCCTGTCGGTGCCGCAGACCAAAAGGCAGTGGCAATAGAACAAAAGAAAGTTGGTCACCGGGTGCTGTGCTGCATCTGCCGTGTGCCGTGAGAGATCGTCCTGTGTGCCGTGGGAAATTTATCCGATTTTACTTAATTGGTCCAACAATTATTATTATTATTATTATTATTATTATTATTATTATTATTGAGTAACTGCAAATAATTGTTGCGCATCTGTGCCTGCAGTGATGACTGGCAGAGAAATTAAATACTATTCTGTGGCAGTATAGCGCAATAATGACCTTGTTGATTTAAGACCATAGCATTATTGCCACCTTTTGCGTGCATCCCGCAGTGACAGGATGTAAACATTAGGGCCGAGATCATCGATGTAAGCCTGCAACAGCAATGGATACCTTTTTTTTAAAAGGAAAAATGCAGATGCAGATTCTGATCTATTAGGCTACATTGTGTGATTCTTTTTTTTTTTTTGGTTGGTGGTGTGCCGCAGGTAAAAAATGTGCCGTGGCTCAAGAAAGGTTGAAAAACACTGGTATAAGCAACTCGTTCTCACTCCCAACTTGGAAAATACGGACGCTTGGGCAGCGGCTCTCTGCGTTAGATACAACGCAAAAAGCGCCCTTCAGCGTATGTATGGAACGCACCGGGCAGAGCCTGACCTACTATCAAGAGTGATAAGGGTAGGGAGTAGTATGAAAGACCGAAATGCCGCATAAGGAGGTTGGTTGGGGTGGTGAATGGTTCAAACAAGATAGTACTTTCCCCCAGGAGACTGGGATTCGTGTCCCATTCTTGTCCCACGTGTCACAGAAACATACATTTTATAACCCCCACCGATGATCTTTTCCTAAACCCGTTCTTGTGCCGCATGTCAGTCAGTATGTCCCGAACCAAAGCTTCAAAAGTGACGTCGATAGTCCCGGCGCTAAAGGAGACTTTTAGCGTGAATAAAAAATGTCAAAGTGCTGAGAAATGACGTAGTACTCTTTATCTGAACCTTTACCTATGTATTAAAAACAAGATTTTATAAGGAACTGTTCAGTATTTATGGAATGGACCACCGGAGGAAAAGAGGGGAGGGCCACCCAATGTTTTTTTTAGTCTAGGGGGGAGGGTCACCCAACTTTTGTATTCATGAAAACAGCAAAATTTCAAAGTGGCTTGTTTGGTGCATGAAGATCTCAGTCTCGGCCCCCCCATCGCTAGCAGATGGGTCTAACCCAACAAATTGCAACATGACAGCAACACTTTTTCTTTTTCGCCTATGATAGAGGAAGATCTAAATGTTATAATTTATTTACAAGACTGTCAAAGGGAGATGGGTATCTTTCTGCCCCGTCAGACACTCCTTCTCCTGTCTGCTCCGTGGCTGGTCAGCGAGCTTGTTACACCCGCAAGCTCTTGTGGAGCATTATAACTTTGAAAAACCACAGGTTCCAGTTAATCTTATAATGGATATGTGTTGAGTTATTTAAACAAATGATCGGGGCAATAAACTCCTCTTGTCCGCAAGTCTCCTGAGAGAGCTCCAGCCAGCTCACAGTGGGGTCTGTGAAGGTGAACAGGCTGGGCGGCAAGCCAGCGACCCCGGCAGGCACCTGCCGGCTGTAACGTCAGACTGTGGAGCTTCTGAACTCAGACACAGTCGGACCAAATTTGCAATAGCCATCAATTTTCGTAAAATGGCCCATATTTGAGCTCTACATAGTTAATTTCTCGCATAAAAAAAGTCTCAGAAGTGAATTTAGTAATGAAATGGCAGACGAACAATGTATATCCTAAAGTTCCAGTTGTAGTTTCAATGAGACAACCTATAGGGGGACTGTAGCGCGAGCTGTAGTTCCAATGAGACAACCTGTAGAGGGACCGTAACGCGAGCTGTAGTTCCAATGAGACAACCTGTAGGGGGACCAAAGTGGGAAAAGTTCTCTAGTGTTGCTTTAACTTTGAATTTCTGATTGGGTGGCCCAGCTGTCAATATGGGTTATTACCCAGGATGTTTTGTTGAATGGTCTCAATGTTTTTCTTTTTTCTTTTTTTTTTTTTTTTACATCAACTTTTTATTGCTGTTTTAACTTTACGGTTTAAAATGCTTTCCAGGTTAGTGGGGATGCATACCGCTCAAAACCAACATTTAAAACATAGTAATCTTCCCTCAGCGTTTAGTTTTGTTGCTAAACTGTGTGTAAAATGAGCGGTGACGTTAAATCATCTGTTTCAGGTATAATGGCACTCTAGGGCACTGGTTCCCAACCTTTTTTCCTTGGCACCCCCCCTACTCATGTCTAAGAAAAGCTGAGCCCCCACCCCCCCCGAAACCGAAGTTGAGGTAACTCTCGAGATAGAGCCTTACTTTCTTTTTTGATACAGAGGAGTTATCAGCACTGTTACGTTTCTCCGCCATGTTTCATTCATAAAATAGTGATGCCGTGGCGGCAGGAAAAACGAGGATACAACAAAATACATCGTTTTCATACAGACTTTTGTATACATTATATATTCTAGTGTATTATCATAATTTGTTTAACGTGCAAATATTTTTTTTTTACCTCAAACTCAAACCAGATAAAGACTTGCGCCCCCCCTGTGATCTTTGCCACCCCCCCTGGGGGTGCCCGGACCCCAGGTTGGGAACCACTGCTGTAGGGTACCGTCCATTTGCTCGATTTTTCCACGGTAACAGTCGGTAGCTAACGTTAGCAGATAGCTAAGCCTGTTGACAGAAAAGGTAGTGTTCATATTTATGCACAATGACACATAAAGCAAACTTGCTAAAAAAGGAACTAGACGCTCAGGTAACGTTACTGTTGAAGTTCAAACAGGCGCGTGTGTGTGTGTGTGTGTGTGTGTGTGTGTGTGTGTGTGTGTGTGTGTGTGTGTGTGTGTGTGTGTGTGTGTGTGTGTGTGTGTGTGTGTGTGGAGAAATATCTTTATACTGCATTAAGGCTATATTTATTTTTGTTATTTATACATTATTGTATTGCCATTACCTGTTTTCCCTTTTTTCATACATACAGAAGTTTAGTTTGCTAAATATAAATTTTTTATTGTTGGATATTGGATGTGAAAATAAGGAAATGGTTCTTCCATAACATTGCACTTTAGATGTGTGTTAATTTCCCACACCAGGAGTAATTTATATAGTTCTATTTTATAGTGATCGATTTATCTATTCAAAACATTTTCTATGTTCTATGCAAAATGTAAACTTTTCTATTAAAGAAAAGATTGAAAATAAATATTTGTGTGTGTGCTGTAAAGTGGTTAGAAAAAATGTAATCTGAATCTGCTAAAATTGGTATCGGCTGGTAAAACTCAATGAAAAATCGGAATCGGACTAGAAAATTGTAATCAGTGCATCTCTACATTTAATGACTGGATGCGCCTCAAGACTGTTTCCCTATGGCACTCCATAACATTTTAGGGCTGATCTTAAGCAAAGATAAAAGAAGAAGGATGTCCTGGGGACCTCAAAACTAGTTCTCAGGTCTTGAAAACTCAACATACCTTTCTCATTGAATAGCTGGTCTAAAGTATAAATACCTCTGTCACTCCACTGGTTACAAGCAAAGGGTTTGTTACCAGACAGTAAGTGTGCATTGTACCATATTGGGGTAATCAAATGCCATTTATTGATGTAGCGTAGTTGTTCCTCCACAAGTTGGTCAATGTGTTGGTGATAATAGGATTAGCATACACTTTTTTGGACACACACCTGTAAAGGCAAGGTCTCTGAGGGCCCGTAGCTGAAAGGCTCTGTGATACACTTTAAGGTTGGGGAGGGCCAAGCCTCCCGTGTTTGTGGTACATTGCAGGGTAGAGTATTTTAGCTTAGGTTGTTTATTTTTCCAAATATACTGCAGAATTAAGGTATCAAGTTTCTTCCAGAAATGTATTGGTGGGGATAAGGGAATCATTGTACTTAAAAAAATTCACACAAGGAACTATGTTCATTTTAACCACAGCAATCCTGAACCGTAGTGATGCCAGCAGCACAGACCAATTGGCCAGATCCCTTTGAACACTACTCAATACAGTTGTCCTGGACAACTCGCTGTAGCGGTGCGTGTATGGTGATACCCAAATATGTACTTTTGCTTTGGGTTGGTATTTTAATAATAATGGCTGATGTCACATGCCTGTTGTTCAATAAAAGATTAGATTTATTCCAGTTAATTTTACAGCCGGAGATTGAGCCAAATTCGTTGAAGATTTTAAGAATTTTTGGAATAGAGTCCTCAAGTTCAGAGATGCACATCTGCAAATAATGATATTGAGCTACTATTGGATTTAATCTGGACATTACAGATTTTATTTTGCCTTATGGCTTGGGCTGACTGTTCAAGAGAGATTGCAAACAGCATGGGGGAAAGCGGGCATCCCTGTCGAGAACCCCGCTGGATGGGAAATGGCTGAGAATGCAAGCCATTGGTTGAGACTATGGACGTGGGATTCACATATAAAGAATGCACCATGTCAATGAATTTAAAAACCTCTAGCGTCTAAAGCCCCAAAACAAACCCCCCCCACCCCCCCCCCACCCCCCCCCAATTGCTTTTCGCGTCCACTGATAAAACTGCTGCCGTTGTTGGAAGGTTTTTGGCTTCTGATACTACGTGAAATAGTCTGCGTACATTGTCTGCAGCATGATGCTTTGGTATAAAACCTGATTGGTCGGGATGGACTAGCTTCTCAATAAAGCGTTCTAAGCGGAGTGCAAAGACTTTGGAATAAAGCTTAATATCAGTCCCAATGAGGCTGATGGGTCTGTAATCTGAGCACTATGTAAGATCTCTGCCCTTTTTGGGTATAACAGAAATTAGTGCAGTGTTGGTTTGTTGGTGAAAAGTACCCTTCTCTATGGCTGAAGTTAAAGCTTGTAAAATGGTAGGTCCTAATATGTAAAAATACTGTAGAAGAAGTTTTCCCTTTTTTAACAGTTTTTAATGATGATTTAAGTTCCTCTGTTATAGGTTGACCCAGTTCTTTTGCCTCCTCTGAGTCAAGATGAGCCAGGTTTAGTTCTTTTAGGAACTTCTGGCACTGTGTCGGATCTGGGTTGCAGGAGGACTCGTACAACTTTGAATAGAAGGATTGAAAAGTGGCTCTGATATCCTTAGGATTTGTTGAGATACCTCGGGCCTGTGCGGATGCTGTTGATAGTAGCTCTGGATTCACTTTGTTTAATTTCAGAGCAAGCAATTTGCTTGGTTTACAGCCATTAAATAGTAATTTTCATTACAAAATGTAATCAACGCGGGAGTGGGTGAGGTGACGTGTGGAAAAGAAGGTGTAATCCTTGCTAGTTGGGTTGTGCATCCTCCATATATCTGTAAAATAGTGGGATTACACAACTGCTCTAAACATGCCTGATATGTTTTGGGGCATTTGTGTGATTGACCCCTGAGCTATCCTAATTTAAATCTAGTACTGCATTCATGTCTCCCCTATAATTAGTGAATATTCATTGAGAGAGAGCAATTCATTGGTTAGGTGCGGGAATAAACTTTCATCATATGTAGACATTGCATTTACCGAAACAAAGGTTATTTTCCTACTCCTAATTGTGGTACATATATAAGATACCTGCCTGATAGGTCTTTTTGTCTACGGTGAGTGCGCATTTCCACAATAGCAACACAATGGAATCCTTGGTTTTGGTGTCATCACTAGATGAGGCAGCGACCTTGAGTTATTTATTTTCTAGACAATTTACATTTCTTTTATGTAAATGGGACTCTTGAATAAGCAGCAAGAGTAGGATATATCTGTCATCTGTGAGACCTTGTGTGTTGCCTAAAAAACTTCCGTTTAGTCTGTTTGTGTGCTCTCAAATTAATTGATTTAAGCACACTCAGTTGTTTTTCCAAGACGTGAGCGATCGAGTCCCCCATATTTGGGATCACGCTAGCATCGGTTGCTATGTTAGCTACCTCTCTATTAGCCGCCGCCATATCCGCAGATTTTGTGTCAGAGTATGTAGCTAAGAGTTAAATGAGGCGACCACTCTCATGTCCGCATGCTAAATATTTAGCTGGAGCCCCCTGCTAGTTTGCTTAGCATAAACACTAAAAACGGGGGGAAACGGCTAACCTGCTCTGTTACATATGTGTTTAATTGCCAGACAACCAGAGTAGTCTCCAGGAAGTTGTAAACTTAGTTTATTTGTATGTGTTAAATGAGATACAACATGTTAACTATTGACCCCTAAAGATGCTGGTAGGTGGATGTTGTTACCTTTGGACAGAGCAAGGCTAACTGTTTAGAAGTTTGAAACGCAACTTTTTCATCAGATTTTCTTGTACCTTTTGGAGTGGTGAGTTTGAGTCATTAAATTATTTGAGTCAGATCTCAAGAGTTTAAAAAGCAAGATGCGCTGCTCTTTCCAGTATTAGTAAGAAATCCTCGATCACACATTTTTATGTGTGCTGTCACTACAACAAGCACCCCTTTTTTCTAATGACTTTAAGTTCATCTTGCAGTTTCCAGCAAATTCAGCCCTGCAGCACACAGTGCACACATTTGAGTATTTTTTCATTGACATTACATGTCATAGATATGCCACTGCCACACAAGCAAAGGTTTTGGTCATGTGGCATATGAATCGTCTTCCTAGTTTAATACGTGGCCTGTGTGAGTGTGGAAATGTAATTCTCCAATGATATTCAATATGGTATGATTTTTACTTGTTTACTTTACTTTTATCATCTCTTCTGGTTCATGAACGAGGGTGAACATGATTGGTACTCAAAAGCAGAACTCCCCTGCAGAGATCATTAACAGGAAGTTAGGCAGAGTGGCACATTAGATGAGATTAGTCTGATAAATGGCAAGAGTAGCATGTATCTGTCATCTGTGAGACCTTGTGTGGTGCCTAAAAAACTTTTGTTTAGTCGGTTTGAGTGCTCTCAAATTAATAAATGATTTAATAAATAAATACAATATTCTGGACATTTTGACTTGTATTGTCTAAATATCCTTGTATGTATTTAATAGCCCATTGAAGTTATTCATTAATATGGTTTGTGTAGTAATTGTAACTACAAAATGCTGAAAACAAACGGAGTAATTATGGTAGGTAGATAATTTATTGTACATTCTCTGAAGACACTGTTAGCAGGTATGTCTGACATAATGGCACTCCAAAAAAATGCACAGTTGTAGTATTTTCTTTCCTGCTCAGTCAGTAGTTTGTGTACATAGATAATGCTTAATTAGCATGATTGCCAGTTCAGTTGGAATTTCAACAGCAGATATCTGCTAGTGCAGTACAGATGGGGTGTTAATAATACATTTATTTACAGTGCCTTTCATGACACCCAAGGTCACTTCCCAAACAAAAAAGGACATTCAAATTCTAGTCCTCTCATAACAAATAAAAGTCAGTCAGTCACTCCATAAGCCATCTTGAAGACACAGAAAGTCCAGTCCATGGTCCACCACAAAGTCGCCGACGAGAGAAGCCCTGCCGGTGAGGGATCTTATGTTGAACAATCCAGCTTTCAGTCGGTTTGACTGACATATCTGCATATCCGATCTGGGCAGACGGGCAAGCACAGTATGGTCAACTCGTCGATCAGGCTTCAAATGACAGTCCAGAGACGGGAATATTTTGCCATCCTTGCGAGCCATGTAGATATTGTTTCGATGAGATCCTCGGTGGGCGTACTTTGGGCGTCGGAGAATGCCTCGTTGAAACAGAAGCTCCGCAGAAGGTGGACAGCTCCCCCGTAAAGTTCACTTATTAAATATTTCCTCATCCTTACTCTAGTACATGTAGCCTATGTATGAAGTTGTTGTGGGTAGGTAGTCCTAGTGGGATGTAGGCTTAGGCTACTGCGGTAAACTTAACTTGCATCCTCCGGTCAAAGATGCAGGTCAGTCATCATGTCAGACTCCAACCCCGTATTAAAAAGAAATACGGCGGAGAGATGATAAAATGCGTAGTTAACTATTGAACTTTACTAATGAACTGAGTATGAAAATCAAATAAAATTAAAACCATCACCAATTAGAAAGGAACTCTCTACTGAGTTCAATGATACCTCACACAAGACTCTACCTTAGATGGGTCAGCATTTATGAAAGGGGGCGTGGCTTAAACATAGGGGGTGGGCCAAACTATTACCAATAAAGAAGGAAGTCTCTGCTGAGTTCAATGATACCTCACACAAGGGTCTACATCAAAAGGGTCATTATTTATAAAAGGGGTGTGGCTAAAGCTTAAGCTTGTAAATTGGATGATGATTGTCATATAAAGCGCATTTCCTGTTCCAACACTCAAAATGGCCGCCACGCCCACACAGTCTGATAAGTTTTTCTTTTAATAACTTTTCATCTTTAAGGTGTTGAGATGATACAGACCAAGTTTGAATCGGATGATATTTCTAGGAGGAGTTCGTTAAAGTATAGCACCTTGACTTTTAGGCCTACTTCCTATTGCCACTAGGGGGCGCTATGACTTTAAGTAAATATGGCCAAAATCGCACTAATTTCGAAACTTTGAATTCAAAATGGCGGACTTCCTGTTGGGTTTAGGGTATGGCTCTAATGCATTTTGTTTTTGTACATCTTGACAGAAGATTCGTGAGTCTACGTTAAACGCACTGCAGGGGCTCAATTTTATAAACTTTCTAGGGGGTGCCAGCGAGCCATTTTTGTGCGCCTATTCCCGAAACCCATAAAATACATAGATTTTCACCAGACTTGATGCGACCACCAAATTTGGTGAGTTTTTGAATATGTTAAGCCCCTCAAAAAGCCAATTCATTTGTTGTAATAATAATAACTCAATAGGGCCTTCGTCACTGTCGGCGCTCAGGCCCTAATTAGGGCCCGAGCACGAAAGTGCAAGGCCCCAACGGTGCCTTGCACTGAAAGTGTGAAGGAACCTATTGTTTTTCTTCAGATTATTATTTTTCCGAGTCCTCTGTCGTGTTTTTGAGGAGCTTAGCATGCACGAAAACTCACATAAATTTGCATACATGTCACAACTGGTGAAAATTGCAGAGTATTGTAGTAATTGGGCTCGGGCGTTGCCAGGGGACACCATAGCGCCCCCTATCATGCGCATTAATTACGACAAAAGTAATAAGTTAAAGGTGCAATATGTAATATTGTATGTAATACTGGCAGCCAGCAGTTAAAATAGTTACTGCACTACCAATTCAAAATACTGGAGAGTCGTTTCCCCCGCCCCCTCCTGCCCAGACTCAAAGTTCATGGGGGTTGCCAGGCTGAGACCGCAGCATTCACAACAATGTTGCTAGACGCTTTTCTCACATAGCCAGACATTACTTCACAGCACAGCAGAGTAGCTAACGTTAGATGCTAGTCTCACATAGCTGCAAACCCTTGGTGTTCTCTCAATGAGCTTCATGAGGTAGTCACCTGAAATGGTTTTCACTTCACAGGTGTGCCTTGTCAGGGTTAATTAGTGGAATTGTTTCCCTTATTAATAAAAAAGCAAATGGTGGCTACTTTGAAGGATCTAAAATATAAGACATGTTTTCAGTTATTTCACACTTTTTTGTTGGAATTTGTTAACATTTTTGGTGTGAAGGAAGGGTTGGGCTGTAGGGTGGCTGCGCTCCCGTCCCCTCTGATTGAGAGACAGGACGGCGAGACTGACAGCGCACATAAGTCGCTCACTCGCTTGGCTGATGTCAGTGCAAGGAGGAGCGCCGTTTTTAGAGACAGCAACCTGAGAGGGGCTTGTGCCAGGGGCTCGAAAGGGGGCTTCCCCAGAGCTCGGAGTACCAGGGTCAGATCCCATTGGGGCGTGAGAGAACGCACGGCGGGTTTCTGCTGTCGGACCCCTTTCAAAATGTTTAACTAGGGGGTGCGCAAAAACCGTTCTCTCTCCATAGCCTTCGTGGCAAGATGAAATGGCCGCCGCGTAGGCTTTGACCGTGGATGGGGCCAAGTCGTTATCTACCAGTGTTTGGAGATAAATCAGTACGACGGGCAGGGGGCACGATATGGGGTCTGACTCCCTCTCCGTGCACCAGCGCTGGAAAGCGGACCAACGCGCGTAACCGCGTTTTGTAGAGGGGCTCGCGCTCTGAATGGTGCGCACCACGGCAGGTGGCAAGCCTAACCTCTGCAAGCGTTCCCGCTCAGCAGCCAGCCCCACAGTCGCTGGGTTATCACCGGGGGGTGGGCTATCGCGCCGTCCAGCTGTGACAGGGCGTCCTCGTGCCACGGCAATTGCCAGGGGGGAGCCGCCAGCAGCTGGACCAGCGTCGGGAACCAGGATGCGTTCGTGTGCTCCGGTGCCACCAGGATGACCGACAGGCCTTCCTCCTGGATGCGTTCCAGGAGGCGAGGGATCAGAGGGACCGGGGGAAAAGCGTATAGGAGGGTTCTGGGCCAGGGATGGTGGGAGAAAGCGTCCGCGCCCAGGGGTGGGTTGTCCCGTGAGCTGTTTTCTCGTGAGGCGAACAGGTCCACCTCCGCTTCCCCGAACCTGCTCCACAGCTTCCGAACGATAGTGGGATTCAATTTCCACTCGTTGTGAGAAGGTCCCCCCCTCGACATTAGGTCTGCCGCCCGGTTTAGTATCCCGGGGATGTGGACGGCCCTGAGGGACAGCAGATGACTGTGAGACCACAGCAGGAGGCTCCTGGCTATTTCCAATAGCCGGGCCGGCGTCGCCGCCCTGGCGATTTATGAACGCGCCGCTGCTGTGACATTGTCTGTCTGCACCACAACATGTCTCCCCTGCTACTTCTTGGTGCGGAGTGCTTCAAGACCTTCAGCACCGTGGACAGCTCCAGGCAGTTTATGTGTGGGGGAGGAGGAGGCCATTCCCCTCCCACCACCTGTGATTCGCACATTCCTCCCCAGCTGGTGAGGGCCGACATCCGTGTACACTGTTTGCATGACGTCACTCTGCCCAGGGAACCCCAGCTGACAGGGTCTGGGGGTTTCCCCAGTATGACAGGTCTGACTGCAGACAGGGAGGGATAGTCAGCATTCGCCACTTGTGGCGTATGGGGTCGATGTGCTGACGAAGGAACCATCTCTGGATTTTCCTCATGTGGAGAAGCCCCAGGGGTACTACCATGTAGCCCGCGGACATCATGCCCAGAAGGCGCATGATAGACAGCGCTGACACCTTTGCGCGGGGCGTGCCGACAGGAGAGAAAGCCTCTGCATTGACAGCCTGGCCCTCATAACAATCGAGTTTAACATTACGCCCAGATAAACTATCGATTGTGAGGGAACCAAAGCACTTTTCTGCCAGTTTATGGCGAAACCGAGTGTCTGCAGGTGCTGCAGGACTGACACGGTGTGTAGCGCCGCCGTTTCCCGAGAGGGAGCCAGGATGAGCAAATCCTCCAGATAAAACAGGACTCTGACGCCTTTTTTCCGCGGCTGAAGTGCCGTCTCCATGCACTTGGAAAAAGTGCGAGGGGCCAGTGAGTAACCGAATGGCAGTCGGTTGTACTGAAAATGAGCCCCTTGGAAAAAGCGCAGGAATTTCCTGTGTCTGGGGATGACTTGGATGTGAAAGTAAGCGTCTTTCAGATCCACGGATGTAAACCACTCTTGGTGGCGCACGCATTCCAACACATGTTTGATAGTCAACATGTGGAATGGACGTACCATGACGCACCGGTTGAACTGGGACAGGTCGAGAATGGGGCGAAACCCGCCTGACTTTTTTGGAGTGAGAATGTATCGTAGGTAAAAACCCTCGTTCTCCTCCCCCGGAGGAACTCGGGAAATTGCTCCTTTTGACAGCAGTTCCCGTAATTCTGACGTCATGGCGTCTGATTCCGCCTGGGTCAACACAGTTGTCTACAACACGCCCACAAAGCGAGGCGGGGGGGAGGCGAACTGGAGTGTGTAGCCCCGTGATACCAGTTTTGACATCCACGAGTCCATGTGTGTCAGTCTGATCCATGCCGCGCTGTGCTCTGGGAGCAGGCGCGCGCATGTCAGTGTGTTGTTCACAGACATAGCTAGCAGGAAGCGCAGAGCCCGTCCCGCCGCTGGGCGAGACGTGGGTAGAACGTGTCGCCCAGCCCATGGTAGGGCCCTGTCGAAAGGGTGGTGGGTCATAGTCGTCCTCATTAGGGGAACTGAGCAGCGCTCTAAGAGTAGCGGCGTGGCGTCTGCTCCCGCTGTCTGCATAGTGAGATAGCGGTGCAGCTCCGCGAGCAGCGGTGACCTGGTGTGTGTTTGTGCTTGTGTGGGGAACATCTGTCATATTATCAGCGTAATGTTCAGTGGGAACAAGGGCTGCTAGGTTGAGGGGAAACTGCTCTTTAGAAGGACTTGAGTGGCCCTTAAAAGGGCCGTTGTGTTTCCGATTCTCAACCGTGGAGGGACAGACGTTCCCCGCGCCCCGTCATTGCCACCGTCGCTGCTGCTTGGTGGGTGGCTCCGGGGGCGGGTTAGACCAGGTGGGAGCCGCCTTCATGATCCTTCGACCCCGTGAAGCCTGCCGGTCGGGGGCCGGCTGTCGCTGCGGTGGGGCAGGCGGAGGGGCAGAGGTCGAAGCCTGGGAGGGCGCAGCCGCAGCAGAGGCTGTGGGGCGTTTCCTCTTATGGCGGTTGGTGGAGCGGTGGCGCTGTTGTTGAGGCGCCGCCTTCCAGGAGCCAAGCCGCCGTAGCCGCTCCGCTTCTTCGGCTGCCTGGTGGAGGTGGGATGTGGCTGTCTGTAGACGAGGTCCAAATAGTCCATCGGGAGCTATGGGACTGTACAGAAGCTCGCGCCTGACCTCCGTGGGTAGCTGTGACATGTGGAGCCAGATATTTCGCTGGGCCACAGTCTGCCACGCCTGGATCCTCGACAACGCCACCGTGGTCGCCGTGGTGAGGGTGAGGATGGCGGTCATGGCCTTGCCAATCTCCGTAGCTAGCTCTGGAGGAAGCGCCTCCGGGTTGGTGGCCATGGCGGAGATGGCGGAGGCTAGCAAGGCTATGTTGTTTTGCGCCGCTAAGCCCTGGGCCGCACACTGGTGAGACCGGTCAGTGACTTGGGAGCAAACCTGGTCCTGGGGGGACGGGGGGGGTCGGCTTCCGGTGGCCGAAGAAGGTAGCCTTCGGAAGCAGGATCGACGCCAGGCTCTGCTCCAGAGGGGGGACCGAAGGAAAGCCTGCCTCTGTGTCGCCATGAACCCGTGTGAACGGGACATAGCGCGAGACTGGTGCCCTCAGTTTCCCTGGATGAGAGAGAGCCTCCTCCACGAACGGCCGAAGCTCCGTGAAGCGCGGCCAGAGTGGGGCCCGTTTGGACGGCGGCTCCTGAGAGTAGATGTTAACGCTCAGGAGGCCGCGAGAGGGGGCTGGAGGCTCCGCTGGAAGTGCTATGCCCCTCTGGTCCGCCGCCCTTTTTATGATCTCCGGCAGGTCCATAAAAAGAGCCTTGGTGGTGGAGGGTGGAGCCACCTGCGGCAGAGGGGAAGACCGCTGAGGCTGTGCCCCTGGCCGTTCTGGAGACTGGGAGAGCCGTAGCGGAAAGGCATCGATCCCAGTCTCCAGATCCAGTCCTCCCAGTGGGGAAGAAGGAAACCCGGTGAGAGAGTCGTCGTTCGGGGGAGACGAGTCATTGGACTCGTGCCCGTCGAAGACGCCCTCTTCCAGCGGTTCCAGGGCGTCGACGGTGTCGCGTCGGTCCGCCCAGCTGCCGTCCCCCTCTCCGTCGACCTCAAAGGCCAGAAAATCGTCCGCCCGCCGTTGAAGCTCTTTAGAAGGCAGGCGGGCGCAGAACGGGCAGGAGGCGTCGGAGGTGAGAGCCTTGCCGGCGTGAGAGGCGCCGAGGCAGGTCTCGCAGCGGGGGTGGAGGTCTGGCGAGAAGATGTAGCCGGCCTCGCAGGAGGGGCAGAGGCGGACGCCGCTGGAGCTGGTAGTCTTGATTACCTTCTTCATAACTGCTCTTGCTTGAAGAAAAAGTGGGAGCAGAGCAACGGGTCCGCCCTGTTTTTATACAGTAATTGCGGACGTAGTTGAAGCCCGTGCGGCACGCAAGGGCGGGAAAGAAAATCTTCACGACTGCGCATGCGCGAAGGGATAAACCCATAGCGTTGCTTAGAGGGCGAAGCCTATACGAAATAGAACAGGAGTTTTCAGACAGCGGATTGAATCAGACTGACTCTCTCTCTCTCTCTCTCTCTCTCTCTCAGCAGTTTACAGATATTCATGGCCTACAATACATGTCATATATTAAATATGTAGGTGTCACATATATACTATTCTAATATAATTACTATACAATACTAAACAAATCTGTTATTTTGGGATCCTAAAGTGGTTGTGAGTCCCTCAGGCTGTGGCAGACAGATCCATATTTAGCTGTCAGTAGAGCTGCTGTCCCCTCTCCTAGGAGAACAACCAGCTTCTTTTCTGGTGGTAACTTTGGGAAGTTTTATTTTTTTGGCTATTTTTCCAAGGTGTAAATCTCTTAGTGAAGATAGGTTTTCCCAGTAGAGGAGGAAGAGTATCTCTGGCTGACCCAGTTGGTGGTCACTGAGCCGGTCTCTCTCTCTGACCTGTCTGTCTGACCAAGTTGGTGGTCACTGAGCCTGTGTTTATTCAGGATCCGTCTCGTCTTCGTATCTCTGACAGTATGAAGATACTCTAACAATTTAGTCTACTTTGTTTGCTTTCTCCAATGTTCTAAATAATGGTCTTTTGAATGATTCATAACAAGCTCATCCCTGTATATCACTGGATGTCCAGTGACAGTGCAGCATGGAGGCACTCAGAATACCAACGCATGCCTCAACTTGGTCATATGGGGCCAATGTCCAAAAACTGCAGCCATGAAGGCTATTTCTACATTCAATGAGGGTGCCTCTGCCATGCTGGCTGTGATGGAGAAATTGTGGCTTCAGAGCACAGACTGTTAATGCAATGAAGGATGATGACATGGTTAGGATCTCAAAAGCCAATAGTGTCCATTCCGCCAGTGCAAAGTGGAGCCTTAAAAGTGTAAGCACAGCCCAAAAAGTGAAAAGACACCAGCAGGAGATGGAGGAGGGCCCTACATATGGTACTGGCATGGATATGTAGACTGTAAACTAACTTGGGGGAACTAGGCTGTGGTTGTTTTCTGTCAGTTTGAAGTTTGTGATGTAATGGTCTTCAGTTGAAGGCCATGTTGATGTGTTGTTTTGGATGTTATGATCAGTGATGGATGAAGCAATAATGAGTTTTGGATGTTAAACAGTGTAATACATGGATTTTACTTGGACTTAAAGTATATTTTATCTGTAATTCATGGCTTTCAATAGAAATTAGTGGAATTTTGCCGTTTTCTCAAAATGAGTTTTTTCTCACACTCGCCGTGACGTTTTTTCACTTCTGTAGCACCTACATACAACAAACTTTACAGTTGTATTCCTAACTATATTGTGAAGATTTGACCAGAGGGATTTGTTGATGTGTCATTCTTGGCCTGATTTATGTGACATTTTATGCCTAAAAATAGGGCGGAAATCATTTTTTTAAGGCTATTGGCAGTATTTTGTGATTTACTGGGTAAAAAAAGGAGATATTCATAATCCCCTCTGGGTAAGTCTTTTCATTAAATATATCAACAAAATGCAATAATAATTTTGAACCTAGTTGTTTTCAATGGTCAAATTCGTCACGTCAAAATATATGCAAATTAGCGCATATTTAATTATATATATATATTAGCCTGATTAGCATATTTAAACATAAAATTACAGAAAACTTGCAATACATATTTTTCTCCTAGTCATGTGAGTAATCAACTGGTAAAGTTTCATGGTGATATCTGTTAGTTAAAAATTTTACCCTATTCACCTGTAGTGTCTCGCCTTAATCAGCAAAATATTGACATAAGGGAAGCCTACTTTGTCTAACTACTCATGGGACGTGAGTCCGATCGGCACGAAAACTTGCAAATAGACACGGAGGACCCTCATGAAAAAAAGTTATCAAAAGAATATTGATAGCTAACACAATGCACAAGTTACGGAGGACCAACTTCCTGTAGGTGGGTGTGGAAACATGAATGGTTGTATCTTGCCAACGGCTATTCCAATCGACACAAAACTTAGAGCAGTTGTTCCTCATGTGCCAATTAAGCCGTTTGCCAAATATGGCGTCAATTGGCCTTTAGATGGCGCTGTTAATGTTTTTTATTAATTAGCAAATTCGCTTTGAGCAAAACCTACTTTTTTAACTCCTCCTAGAGTGTGAGACCCATCTGCACAAAAATGTACACGTAGACTCATTGGACCCTCATGACAAAAAGTTATCAAAAGATTTTTGATAGCTAACACAATGCACAAGTTACAGAGGACCAACTTCCTGTAGGGGGCTGTCGAAACAGGAAGTTGCATATCTTACCAAGATTTATTCCGATTGACACCAAACATGACACAGTTTCCAAATAGGGGCATGAGCATCCATGCCAAATTTAGAGTGAATCGGCCATTAGATGGCGCTGTTAGAATTTCTTTTATTAATTCTTCACATTGCGATATATGGGAAACATACTTTGTCTAACTCGTCCTGGGCCGTGAGTCCAATCTGCACGAAAACTTGGATCTAGACTCGGTGGACCCTCGTGACTAAAAGTTATCAAAAGAATTTTGATAGCTAACACGTAGGTAGGTGGGTTTCGAAACATGAACGGTTGTATCTTGGCAAAAGTTATTCCAATTTACATGAAACTTAGAATGTGTGGTCTACATGTGATGTTGCATTTGCCAGTAAACCCCGGGGCAAGAAGCGAGTCCCCGCCATCGCTGCTTGCAGCTTTAATTATTGATTTATTCGTGAGAAAATGTAAAATTACTGAAAACAAACAAGCCAGATGGAGCAGCGTCAATCTCGCCAACGTTCCCGTTACTAGGCAACTGCACTTGTGTACTACAATTGACAGAAATAAACCTTCTCAAACAGAATGAATTAATCCAGTGTAAATGGTTGCAATTTCTTATGCATCACTTTAAACTCCTACACAGTTTCACTTGAACATTGCAATACCTCAAAGTTGTTTCCTGTTTAAACATTCTCAGTCACTTCCACATGTAGCAACAACTTTTTGTTCAAACTGATCTTGAGATATCTGATTTGCGAGCAGACGCAGTTCTTGTGGCTTTGTCGCAGTTACATTCACTCGCCTGCACTTCATATTCCTCAGAAGAGAAACATGTTCAACTGTACATTAGAAAATGGGACGGAGCGAGATATGAGGAACACGCCGTACGCTCCGGTGTTTGGATCTGTAATGATGCTGGGTCTGCCTCTCAATGCTGTGTCGCTGTGGATTCTGTTACGCTGCCACAGCCTCAAATCCCCCAGTGTCGTCTTCATGGTCAACCTGGCCATCTCTGACCTGCTGCTTGTCATCTCCTTGCCCATGAGGGTCTACTTTTACGCCACGGGGACCTGGCCTCTGGGCGATAAGGCATGCATCTGTTTCACAATGCTCTTTCGCAACAACATCCGCTCCAGCTCCATCTTCATCACCTTCATTACCGTGGACCGACTGCTGGCTGTCGTCTACCCTCTGAGGTCACGCCATCTACGAACCACTTCCAACGCCATGAAAGCTGTTGTACTTGTTTGGCTGTTTGTGTTGGTGTGGAACATCCCAGAGAGTGTGGAATTTTCAAGATTTTTAGACAAAAACAATGAATCTACCTGTTTTGAATTTTGTCACAAGCTGCCATCTACATTGGCTTATTTTCAGCCTATGTTGGTGCTCACTATGCTCGCAGTCAACATTGTGTCCACTGCTCTGGTGTCTTGGACTCTACACAGACATCTGAATGACTCCGCAAGGATAAACAACAAGGTGAATGTCATGATGATTTTTGCCATGAACCTGATGATGTTCACCGTATTTTTCTTGCCTGTGTCATTGATTGTCATCTTCGAAAGCTGGAGACGTGCTCGCACACCACTGATATGTCTTGCTAGTGTGAACTGCTGTCTGGATCCTCTGTTGTATTACTTTTCTTTTGATGGTTTCTGGAAGAGGAAAGAAGATGTGGACACCTCTGTTGCAAGAGAATAGTTTGTGATAACAATAGACAGGGACAGGTGGGGTTAAATACTGTTTAAACAGCATTATTTGTGTGTGGATCTGCAATATAAAGGTTACACGGTGATGACGTATGTATTTCTCATGTATTTTATTTTTCTAGCCCTCCTTCCCCTTTCCCTAAGTGGCTTTGCCACTTGTCAGGCCGCAATTGTAAATAAGAACCTGTTCTTAATGACTTGCCTGAAAAAATATAGGTACAAAAAAATCATATTTATGGTATATTTTATGAATAAAATTCTCACTTTCACATTATAACTGTCTGTTTATAGATCATAATGTTAAAGAGTACAACAAATTAACTGGATTTCTGTTTTTCTTCCAAAGAGCGATTGTTGACCTGAAACAGAGGTACAGAATTAGGTTACCTTCACAGCGCAACTGACTTTCAGTGGCTGTTTTCCCACCCCCCTTCACGTGTCATACAGATCTGATGTTTCCTCTTTGTGAACAGTGAAACCTACACATGTGAAACAAGCCCCCTATTTTTTTGCCATCTGAGCTGCAAAAATCCGAACAAAATTGGATCCCCAGGCAAGTTGTATCGAATACACAAACTGTCCTGCGTTACCATGAGTTTAAATAATCTTACTGTTCTTTTAGATCTGTGTCACCTAACCAAGTTGGCTACATGGGCTTTAATAGGAAAAATAACCAATGGGAGCTGTCTCAATTTAGTCAAAGTCATATAAACCTAAAAATACCTGCATATACTTTGACATAATTAGTGCAGATGTGAGGCATCTTACACACAAATGAAAATCTGCTTCAACTTTAAAATGATTCCCTTGCTGCCTTTTTAACAATATGAGTTAACTAAAGTAAAGTTAAATAATTCAGCTCATGAGTTGTGAAAATGTAAAACCAACTGAGTTACGTTTGCTGAACTTGATAAAATACAAACGTGGAGACACAGAATGCGGTGTTCAGTCACATTTTCCATCCGGTTGACATTCTCCATTTGACGAGTCGGTTATTTGACACAGATACCTCACAGCTGTGGCTGTTGGAACTGAATACTAACCTTCATTATGGTTAGTATTGTTTCCAATACTATCAGAGTAAACATTCTTAAATAAACGTGAGTGCTCTGGTTTTCTCCCATCACCAAAAACCTGTGTTAGATTAGTGCTCCTGTCGGTGCCGCTGACCAAAAGGCAGTGGCAATAGAACAAAAGAAAGTTGGTCACCGGGTGCTGTGCTGCATCAGCCCACTGCTACTGTATAAGCAACCCTTTCTCACTCCCAACTCGTAAAATACGGACACTTGGGCAGAGGCTTTCAGCGTCGGATACGACGCAAAAAGCACACTTCAGCGTTTGTATGGAACGAACCGGGCAGAGCCTGATCAATATGCAGAGAGGAAGGATAAGCTTATGCTTATGTGCTCTCAGGTACCGACATTTGGCACCGTTTGATTTTAAGTGAACTGTGAACCAATACTCGGTATTTGGTCGGTACCGGGAAAAGTACAGGGTTCGGTACCCAACCCTATTCGTAAGTCATGTGGAATACATACAGCACTCTTGAAATCTTTAGAAAAAGATTTATAAAATGATGGTAGGTAGATAATTTACATTCTCTGAAGATACTGTTAACAGGTATGTCTGACATAATGGCACACCAAAAAATGCATAATTATAGTATTTTCTTTCTTGCTCAACCAGTAGTTTGTGTACATATATACTGCTTAATTAGCATGATTGCCAGTTCAGTTGGAATTTCAACAGCAGATATCTGCTAGTGCAGTACAGATGGTGTGTTAATAGACTGTACTTGTGTACTACAATTGACAGAAATAAGCCTTCTTGAACAGAATGAATCTGTCACACTTGTGTCAAGATACAATTTTTTTTATTAATACAGTGAACACGGTTGTGGTTTCTTATACATGACTTTAAACTTGTACACAGTTTCACTTGAACTTTGCAGTACCTCAAAGTTGTTTCCTGTTTAAACATTCTCAGTCACTTCCACATGTAGCAACAACCTTTGTTCAAACTGATTTGAGACATCTGATTTGTGAGCAGACACGGTTCTTGTGGCTTTGTCACAGTTACATTCACTCGCCTGCACTTCATATTCCTCAGAAGAGAAACATGTTCAACTGTACATTAGAAAATGGAACGGAGCGGGATATGAGGAACACGCCGTACGCTCCGGTGTTTGGATCTGTAATGATGCTGGGTCTGCCTCTCAATGCTGTGTCGCTGTGGATTCTGTTACGCTGCCACAGCCTCAAATCCCCCAGTGTCGTCTTCATGGTCAACCTGGCCATCTCTGACCTGCTGCTTCTCATCTCCTTGCCCATGAGGGTCTACTTTTATGCCATGGGGACCTGGCCTCTGGGCAATAAGGCATGCATCTGTTTCACAATGCTCTTTCGCAACAACATCCGCTCCAGGGCCATCATCATTTTAGACAAAAACAATGAATCTACCTGTTTTGAATTTTGTCACAAGCTGCCGTCTACATTGGCTTATCTTCAGCCTGTGTTGGTGCTCACTATGCTGGCAGTCAACATTGTGTCCACTGCTCTGGTGTCTTGGACTCTACACAGACATCTGAATGACTCCGCAAGGATAAACAACAAGGTGAATGTCATGATGATTTTTTCACCATATTTTTCTTGCCTGTGTCATTGCTTGTCATCTTTAAAAGCTGGAGACCTGCTCATACGCCACGGATATGTCTTGCTAGCTACTTTATAGATCATAATGTTAAAGAGTACAACAAATTAACTGGATTTCTGTTTTTCTTCCAAAGAGCAATTGTTGACCTGAAACAGAGGTACAGATTTAGGTTACCTTCACAGCGCAACTGACTTTCAGTGGCTGTTTCCCCACCCCACTTCACATCATACAGATCTGATGTTTCCTATTGGTGAAAAGTGAAACCTTTTTTATTTTTTTATTTTTTTTTGTCACCTAACCAAGTTGGCTACATGGGCTTTAATAGGAAATATAACCAATGGGAGCTGTCTCAATTTAGTCAAAGTCATATAAACCTAAAACAACCCAGTCTCACGTCAGTTCGTGATGGCATTACGAAATTAAATCTATTAGAACGTGATACCCTCACGTTATTTTGAAGATTTACGTGTCGGGGTCACGTTTTTTATACTAATGTATTTCAATGAGAAGCATCTTACGTAATCACAGCACGAAACTTTCTGCCAGTCGGGCTGCAGCAGAGAAGCTGGATACAGCTTTGACATTATTGGTATTTTTAGCCCAATAATCGCTGTTTTAATCAACCTTTATTCACCAGATCTTATCACGGTTTATATGTATTTCTTTTAATGTTATTATTTCGGTCTATTTCCGCCAGGGAAGCTGGAATGCTTTGTTGTTTATTGCATTGCATTCAAAGCCGATGTCCCAAGATGCAATGCGGGCATTCATTCACAGAATCAGTATCACGCCAGTATCGCTTCAATGTACGTAAGGGATCACGTAGAGCGTTGTTATAGCGAATACAACGACGGGGTGATCAGGACCCCGACGCCAATCTTCTTCCAGCAGATTTATTGATAGCTCTCCTCCAGAGGGAACAGAACTGCGTCCATGGCAACGCTGTGCTATGCATGGCAACGGTGTGTTATACTTAGCAACGGTCTGTTTTTAGTTTTTCACAACAGTAGCCTACAAGTAAAAACAAATGCCAATTAGTCCACCAAGCCATTAGGCTGTAGTTCTAAACACTCAACTGTAGTTTGTTTATATAGGCCTAGTATTTTTCTGCGACAAGGCAAATCAAAGTGCTTAGCATAAAACACTATTTTTTCATTATTGGTATTTTTATTGTATAAATTCTCACATACAACGTGCAGCAATTTGTTTTATTTTTTGACGTGCAGCAATCTTTTCTATCCGCTGAGTGGTAATTACTACGTCACTTCCGGAGTCTTCAGCTGATGTCATTTAGCAACAGAAGGTGCTACACACATAAAACCAGCTGTTATAGAAAGCTCTGGACCTCAGCTATCATGTAGATATGGTCTCCAAAGTTTATCCACTGTAAGCACTGTCAAGCACTGTATCCAAAATTCTACACTACCAACTTCTACTTATGAGAAATATACCAATATATTTAAAAACTACAACTCCCACTATAGACGCGGCCCAGAATCTGTTACAAAGCTTGAGCACTTGTAGTTCTTCCGGGGTGGGTGGGAAGACGTGTTCGGCTCCTGTTTCTGCTGTCTGCCGTGAGTGGGCTTCATTCCATTTCAGATTGATGCTGCCCGCCGGCTGGCCGAGCACACAATACGTGAGACAAATGCATGAAACTGTATTTTATTATTGATGCTATCTTTATTGTTTAACTCCTCAAATACAACGTTAGACAAAAACATCAATATTACGAATATTATGTATTTGTATCTTTTCTATCCGCCGAGCGGTAATTACGACGTCACTTCCGGAGTCTTCAGCTGATTTTTTTTAAACGTTATTACGATGCATAACTTACTGGAACAAAACTGAGCAACGTGTTGTTGCTGGTGACAAAACTACTGATTATATATATTTATTACATGACTTGCTTATATTCTAATGTAAAATGCGGTCTGTTTAAGAGTAAACATTCTTAAATAAACATGTGAGTGCTCTGGTTTTCTCCCACCACCAAAAACATGTGTTAGGTTAGTGCTCGTGTCGGTGCCGCGATTGCAGGGACAGGTGAGCCTTATGTGGACTTCCTGCCCCAACAAGGAGAAGATGGGATTAATTGAGTGATTCGGTTTGGAGGAAAAAGGGAAGCAAGCTGTTTAACAGGGAAGAGAACCAGGGAATGAGAGCTTGTGGATTACTTGTGGATAGAAGACGACGGGAACGGATTGTGGACGGTGAAGTAGTGTTGAAAATCCCCTCCTACGCTGTAAATTACATTCAACCAACTTCCCAACTGTGTTCAACTGTACTCCTGGTGCAGGTGACGTGGAAACCCCACACCCCTGGGCTCGCCACAGTATTAAAAACAAGTTTTTATAATGTCATTTTTATTATTTTTCATATTACAAGAAAGAAAGGTCTCTGGAGAAGTTTCCTTTAAGCTATCATGTTTTTAACAACTTAAACTATGGTGAGTTTTCTTGTAAACAATCAAAAGTTATGTTTACATTGAGTGTTGCTCACTAAAACACATTGGGTGTGTCCTTGAGGTCAAACAGACATGTTCAATGGATTTCCTTTCTCATAAAACATTTCCAAAGCCGTTTTTGTTTGTCTGCTAGTAGTCTTCCTTTCACTGCTTTTCATGCTGCATCGCTGGTTTTCTCGGAGCGTTAACCACCACCAACCTAGCGGTATAGCATGAAATGGATGTGAACCACATAACCCACGTGCACGTGGGGAAGCAGGTGCATCCTCTTGCACAATACAATTGAAACCTTGCATTGCCCCATAGTGCCACTATCAAAAAGTCCACAGAATATCTTTTTACTTTGAGTTTAGTGCAGACCAGCAGTACATTCATTGAACTCATCATTCCAACTGACTTCAAGTCAGAAGAACTCATAAATAACAGATCTGAAAATTAAACCTAGAAATGTTTACATTTTAATAAAATTGTAAATATGTCAGTTTTATTATTAATTGCAATACTTTAATGATGAAAGATTCATTGATTCCACAGAATTGCTGTGTATATACAGTACAGGCCAAAAGTTTGGACACACCTTCTCATTCAATGCGTTTCCTTTATTTTCATGACTATTTTCATTGTAGATTCTCACTGAAGGCATCAAAACTATGAATGAACACATATGGAATTATGTACTTAACAAAAAAGTGTGAAATAACTGAAAACGTCTTATATTTTAGATTCCTCAAAGTAGCCACCCTTTGCTCTGATTACTGCTTTGCACACTCTTGGCATTCTCTTGATGAGCTTCAAGAGGTAGTCATCTGAAATGGTTTTCCAACAGTCTTGAAGAGTTCCCAGAGATGCTTAGCACTTGTTGGCCCTTTTGCCTTCACTCTGCGGTCCAGCTCACCCCAAACCATCTCGATTGGGTTCAGGTCCGGTGACTGTGGAGGCCAGGTCATCTGGTGCAGCACTCCTTCACTCTCTTTCTTTCTTGGTTTTATTCATAGTTTTGATGCCTTCAGTGAAAATCTACAATGTAAATAGTCATGCAAATAAAGGAAACGCATTGAATGAGAAGGTTTGTCCAAACTTTTGGCCTGTACTGTGTGTGTGTGTGTGTGTGTGTGTGTGTGTGTGTGTGTGTGTGTGTGTGTGTGTGTGTGTGTGTGTGTGTGTGTGTGTGTATTGGTGTGTGTGTATGTGTGTGTGTGTGTGTATGTGTGTGTTTGTGTGTGTATATGTGTGTATAAGTGTGTGGTGTGTGTGTATATGTGTACAGGTATATATGTGTGTGTGTATATGTGTGTGTGTGTGTTTATATATGTGTGTGTGTGTGTGTGTGTGTGGTGTATATGTGTGTGTGTGTATGCTCTATGTGTGTGTGTGTGTATATGTGTGTGTGTGTGTGTATGTGTGTGTGTGTGTGTATGTGTGTGGTGGTGTATATGTGTGTGGTAATGTGTGTATTATTAATGTGTGTGTGTATAATAATGTGTGTGTGTGTATATTATTATTGTGTGTATTAATATGTGTGTGTGTGTGTTATTGTGTGTATGTGTGTGTAATGTGTGTAATGTGTATGTGTGTGTGTGTGTGTGTATATTAATGTGTGTGTGTGTGTATGTGTGTGTGTGTATGTGTGGTATGTGTGTGTGTGTATGTGTGTGTGTGTGATGACA